>NC_133828.1:34246361-34555646 GCF_047830755.1 Zonotrichia albicollis
AGTGCTACAAATCATACCAGTCTTACTTTCACCTTTTAAACACATAACACAATGAAGATGGATCTCTTGACTTTCTAACTCAAACCTGAAGGACACCACCACTATTTCCTGGCTGATTCTGGCAGCCAGGGGATGTTTGCTCACCACTTGGCTCCTACTTTACAGACACTCAGTCTCTCCTGCAGTTTCAGAACTGCTCAAGAGCAGGGCACCAATGGGAGTAACTGGTTATGGTTATCCAGGGACTATTACATTTTAATCTTATGATGTTCTTATTCTTTACTGCCATTATGAGTTAGCAGCCATGGCAGAGGCATGGGTGGTCTTTATTGGCATGCAGTCATGCAATACAGGATTGTCCTTGACTTAAACATTAGAATAGCAACTTCTAGATAGATGAGCAATTGGCAAAGCATAATTTATATAAGCTTTCTTAATGTAAAAATTATCCTGCTAACAGGGGATAGTCTGTAAACTAATCTTGCATCTTACTGCACACTCAGCCTTCAGTCGTTGAACTACAGCCTTTCAAACCACCAGGACCTGCTTTCTATCTGCAGAGGTTCATGCTGCACTGGTGGGTCCCAGGAGAGCTGCCTACATCCCACCTAGCAGCTCCCTGTAGGTCCTGTTGGGTCCTTCAGTTAATCTCCTTGTAAGAGGGGAAATGCAGAATGACAAAACTTGGTCCCTCATCTTACTGATGGCAAGATGTACCCAGGATGAAGAGCATTTCAGAGCTCCATGAGAAGACATCTCCACCTTCCCTCAGATTCTCCTAAACACATTTCAAAAGACTAGGTATGTCACAGACTTTAGTTGAAGCCTTTAATGTTCCTGCTACTGCCTCACTGCTCACAGAAACCCCACTCCTGCTATCCCAGACATTTCTGAAGGAAGTTCACCCAACAGAAGTGCTTTCATACTGCAAGTGACCTTAAACACCTGGGTTCCTTCTGAGCTAAGGCAAAGCTGCAGGGAGATTTTTTCAAGTGAATGATGGGGAACAAAAGGTTAACCAGCTGACTGCAAAACCATTCCCTTTAACTGCAAGCAGGGAGGCATGCTGCATTTTTTATAGCTTGGGAAAGAAAAGTGCACAGCATGGCATGGATGCAGAATAAATGTTTCATGAGTCTCCTAAGAGACTCCTCCCTGAGAGGAAGGAGCTAGCATGGTGGTGGCAGCCTCGGGGCCTGCAGGAACAAGCCATGAAATCTCTGGTAGCTGAGGCAGCTTTCTTACAGGATCTTCCCCCTTGCACTTCCACTGCATTTCTTTAAATAAAATTTGGGCCCTTTCATAGCAGAAGGGTGCTGTGCATCCAGCCCACGCTGCATTGGACACAGAGGCAGGCAGCACTGGAGATGAGTTTGATGCAGCTCTGTGAGCCTGCTGGCCCTGTACTTGTGAGCACATGAATAATTGAATGCTCTGTCAGACCATGCTCTTATTTTTAGTAGCATTGTTGCAAATACCCTTTGTGCTACAGGGATCTCTTTCTGCAGAAAGAATGTCATTTGCAATCTAATTTCAACATGGTTAGCAGAGTTTGCAAACACGATAATAGCCTTGGGAAAAATTGTTTCTGTGAGAGAAGAACCTTTGGTTTAGTCTGAGACTGTTATTATTCTATCTCTTATGGTATCTCTGTTCTATGGCAGAAAGATTGCAAGGAATTTGTTACAGCTTGTAGTGAAAACAGATGGTGCAACAAAGGAGTCAAAAAACAGGGATAAGAAAATAGATTATGTTACTAGATTAGATTATGTATATATTTTTATCTGAGACACTTTGGTCAGTTCTTTAAAAAATGTCAGGCATCAGCTTTCTGGTATCAAATACAGATGTCAGGTAGGTTTTTTCAGAGTAACTAAGTAAATTACTGCACATTCTTCTACAAAATCCCTTTGCTCCAGTTACCAGGGAACAATCTTTCCCCCCTGACTGTTGCAAGTCCCAAGGTACTTTCATAGTCCCACCACAAGAAAGTGTCAAAAAAAAAATTTTCCCCTGGCAACGGCATAATGATCTTCACCACTCATAAACGAGGACACTCCACAAGCAAACTAAAAAATCATTCATTACTTCCCATGGTCAAGTAGGTATTCAGCCATCTCCAGTGTAACAGCAACCGAAGAAAACTGAACACCCCCTTTCCTTCTCCTCCCAGCTTTATGCTGAGCATGTGGCCATACAGGAGATCCCTGAGGCCAGCTGGTGTTCTCTGTCCCAACAGTGTCTCTTCCCAGCTTCTTGTCCCCCTCCCCAGCCTCCTCAGTGGTGGGGTGGGGAGCAGAAAAGGCCTTGGCTCTGTGTAAGCACTGCTCAATAGTAGCAAGAGGTGTGGAAAGGTGTTTAGGAGGCATCTGGATCTGCAGCTGGGAGAACAGGTTCAGTGGTGTGGGGATTACAGTGATAGCTGGCTTCACGGTTGGAATTGATGATCTCTTCCAACCTTCATGATTCTACTGTTCTAGGAAAACATCCCTAAACTATCAACACTACTGGCAGCACAAATCAAAACCATAGCCCTATACCAGCCACTATGAAAAAAATTAACTCCATCTCAGCCAAAACCAGCAGAGACACACTGAATAAACTAAAATAATAAACTATCCAAGTTGGGAGTGTGGAATAACAAGGGTTGTGACGCTCCCACTGCCTGGCACAGGGACCAGGCTGTGTCATTTATTCTGTACAGAACTTGAGCAGCACCTCAGTGTGCACATCTGGAGGCCAGGGGTGCCACTGCTACCTGTGTGAATATTTTGCTATTTGATCTGGCCACAGACAGCTCCAGTGAGCACTGAAACCCCGGCTTTGCCCTGGTCTCCGGGCATGGGGAGCTCCTTGCGGCCAGGAGCCGGCTGCAAGCTGCTGTTACAGGATTCTCCACTTCGTGTCCTCACTCGTCTGCTTTTGGATCAACCAGGAAAAAAAGGGCTCTCGTTTCAGGAAGGACAGAGGCTGAAAAGCAAGAAGACCTGAGTTTACCCGCATTTTTTACGACAAGAATTAATCTGAAAAAGTCAGTCCTCCCCAGGCTCTGACTGAGCACCTTGAGGTTGCAGCATCTTTCCTGATGCCTCTCGGGTCTGAATGGCTTCAGGATGGGACCCACACTGTGCAGACATTGTAACCCACATTCAGGGGCTTGTCTTGGCTCCTGCAAGTCCGTGGAGTACATCAGACTGACCTGTAGGATCTGACACAAAGCTGAAAATCCCCGGGAATCCCCTCTGATCCAGACATGACTGCCTCATTGTGGATAAGCAAGTGTGAAGCTTTCACACCATGTCTGCTAATCGGGTACTGGACAGAAGGTGTTGGTCTCATTTTGAGTCCTGGTTCTCTAAAGCATCAGTCTGTGCTTCGTGCTGAAGGTAATTCTTCCCTTGCATGTTCACTGATAACTAAACAATCCAACTGGGAAGCATCCCATAGACCTCTGAGTGTATTTCAGAATGGAGGAAAAACCTGACTGAGTTTTCACAGCTGTCTCTGTTAAGCTCATATTACTACCTTTAAAGTTCAACCAGCTTGTTAATAAAATCTCATTCCCTGGATGTTCTCAAGGGAGAATAAGTTCGGTGCAGACCAGATCATGTATTTCAATCACCTCACAGGACATGTGGAATTGCAGGGGAATCTCTTCATACTTCTTCTTTGCCCAATTCCTCAAACCTGAAATGGATCCCTTCATAATGGAAATTATTTTAGTAAATGTAATGAAAGAATTTATAACTAATTTTAAAACTTTAGTATGATAGCTATTGCTCAGCTTCAAGAAATGTCTTTGCAGCTTTTATGTTATGACAAGGAGTGCACAGAACAATGCACCTGCTCCAAAAGTTTTCACCAGCTTGGACAGAGGAGGATTGAACGTTGCTGAGCAGTCCATGCTTTTCCACAGTAATTCTTTCAGGAATCTTTCTCTACTTGGGAGACTGGAGCCCTGAAAGTTTCAATTCTGTAGCTGGTAGAAGACAAAAACCTATTTTGAAACTGAAGTCTTTCATGAAGGAACAACATTGTATTTTATATTATCCTCCTTTTACCAAGTTCTCCTATTTTAAGGTCAAAACCTGGGGGTTTTATTTCAGATTTTTTTCTCCATACTAAAGCACAAATGTGAGACAATCCAGCTGTTCCAATGGGGATTTGTTCCAATGATAAAAACTATCTTGCCCTATTTCTTTTGTGAAACATTTCTAGCTTAAGTTTGCAGCAGGTTGTTCAAGTACTGCCAATCACTGCTAGGGTAAACTTCAGAGGGATAAAATCATCCTGTTAATGGTAAATATTCATGGCATCAATTCAGGAGTTGGACTTTCACCCAGTAATTCCACCAACAGTTTAGGGGCATAATAAGAGGATTACCTCCTTCAGTTGCCATTCCTCTTCCCCAAACTCAATGCTCAATGCTCTCTTAATTATTTTCTAGGGCTTCTGACTTTTGTCCAATGGGGAGCATTACCTTGACCAATTGTATCTGGCAATATTTTATGTTTATTTAAATCCAGCATAATTCTCTTTGCTACATAATTCTCAATTCCTTTCCTTTGTCCTGACAAATACCAGGGCATGGGCCTTTAACCTGATCCTTTGCTTTGTGAATTGTTAGGATCCACCTTGAGGCTCTTGGGAAGTGGATGGAAGAGCTGAGTTTTTTTGCAAGATCAAGAACAAAACTGAAAAAACAGAAGCATTTATTTCTCCAAGATATAGAGCTAGAGCAACTGAAAGGTTTGGGCTGTCACTGATGTATTAGGTGTGAAATACCCACTATCTTTAACAAGGTGAATCTCTGACAGCAAAGCCTTTTATTCATGGCATCAGAGAGAACTGCATCCATGGGCCAATTTTCTGTGCAGCTGAAAATCACACTATATTTCTTTACAGAAAATGCACTTTCCTTGCAGGAACTGATTGTATTTGGGTGAGTTCTACCGAAGGAATTACTGCTATTTTAAAAATAACTGTTATTGGTTTTAGTTTGATGTGGAATACAATAAAAACTAGGCTAAATTATGCAGGGTTACTATAATTATTTTGAAAGCTCAGCATGGAAAAATTTGTAACAGCTCATGTGCTCACATCAGGGTTCATTTCAATTTTACCCTCATGAACAGTTGTTCATTCATTGCTGATTGCAACAATCTTTTAATCAAGAAAACAGTGTGGATATTTTACTCCAGCTGGTAACAGGGATTGGGGGAAATGGTGAGATTAATTTTACAAGCTGAATTTGAGAGCCAAATTCTTCACAGTAGTAATACTTGCTAAATACAAAGAAGTGGCTTTAAAGCTTCTGTAAAAGGAAAGGCAGTGTCAAATTCAGCCTTTAAGCAGTGTGTTGCAAATGTTCTTGTTAGTTATTGAATGGCTTCAATGACCCAAGAAGCAGCAATGGGAAGGTCTGTGTCACAGTCAGACCACAGAGGGAGCTTTTCCCCACTGCTCTTCATGTGGCAGCAATGGGCAGCAGCTCTGGTTTGCTTCACCAGCAGCAAATTATAAATCACTAAATGAATGAGACAACACACAACAAAACAGCTGGAAGCCAGGATCTTCCCTTCCCTTCTCCTCAACACTGCAATTAGCTCATGCAGTGCTCATTTACTCTTCAGTGTCCAGCCCCAGCATCCGACTGACTGCCTTAGAGCTGGTGTTACCTGACTGCAGAAAGGTGGGCAGACGCCTCTGTGCTTCCCAGAGAGGCAGATACAGGGAGGGGATAAAATAACAAGTCTTCTCTCTGTTCAAGTCCCATACTCCTTGTGTGTTATTCACCATCACAGCCCTCTGGAAAGCACCTTTCAATATTTTCCCATTGTTAATGTGAAAGAGGGAAGAGAGCCAGAGAAAGAGGAAAAGAGGGAAGAAAGACAGCCAGGGGGATCTCATAATCTCTTTAGATGTTTTTATTGTCAACTTTCGTGGATGTTTACCTCTGGAAAATGTTGAGGTTAAAAGTGCTAGAGGTATCCAGTGAAAGCAGGATACAATTCTTGATGAAACCTGGTTTAAAAGTTCCCACACAAACACACTTTCTCAACAGAAAATGGTATTTCTGGAGGAAAGAACCCAAACTTTTCTCACCACTTTGATCAGCTCCAGGATGACAACAAATTCTTCAGATTATGATTATAGTCTGGTGGAGTCCTACATCATAATTTTTAAGTAGGGCCCACCCAGACATTGCACAAGGAACAGCACTTGCATTGCAGAGTTCCTTTGAAGAAGGAGACATTTGGGCATCACTTTCACCAAAACTGTTCTGCTCCAGGACTCAGTTGCCTGCTCTTACTGTGCTGGCTTGTGTCTGCTCTGTCTCTGCTGTTGAACTGTTTGGATCCATTCTTCCCAACAGGACACTGCTCTGAGAGCAGGATGCTAATCAGACTTCTCAGATGGCCCATCTGAGGAGACAACAGCAAAGGAGACTTTACCCCACAGACCTCACAACTGTTCTCAATGACCAGCTTTGGAAACATGTGAAGGAGATGCCCAAGAGATAAGAATTTACTCTCAATTCAGGCTTGAGCAAATAAGCAGATATGGAACCAGACAAATATCTGGTTTGCTGTCAGGAGATATGACTAAGTAGTCTATGGGACACACTGCTTTTATCAGTGATCTTGTATTCTCATAAGCAGAGGAAAAACTGCATCAAAGATGTACTTTTTAACAGTAAAGTCCCACTGCAAAGTTATATACAAGTTAGGAGCTTTCTGTCAGTGTAAAAGGATAAGGCCCAGGCTCTTCAGCCTTCCCAGGCACAGCTGGAGTGAGACCAGATATCAAAGGTGCAACTGATGGGCTTCACTCCCCCTGCCCTGGTTAATGCTTGGTGGCCTCACTGGGGATCTTGCTCACCTGAAGAATTCAGGTTGGGGCTAGTCATCATAACTACAACAAAAAGCAAATGACAAATCCCTGGTTAGGTGTGTTATTAGTATCTGTTTTCACAGATTGCTCTCCAGACTGATTTATTTGGTTTAGGGGGCTTTTTTTCCTACTGGCTCTTCTGGAATGCTAATAGGGACTGGGAAACTTGAACCTATTCCTATTCAGATTGATCTATTCAGATATTTCTCACTCATTTATGTATTAAAATTATTCCATAATGAGAAAATGTTTGGATTTTTCATACAGAATCAAGCAGCTTTGATATGCCATACTTTACCCCAGCCATATCTTCTACATAGAGTGAGTAAAGATTGACCTCTGTCATGGTGATATTTTCCTTATCTTTTTAGCAGCATGAAAACTGGCAAGTAAATCTTCTATAGAAGCTCCCAGCACAAAAGTGAAAATGAAATATTTAATCCCCATGGAAACAGCTTATCATGGAGGGAGGATTTCCCCAAAAATCAGATTGTCAGCTTCCAAGAACACATCCTAAAAATGGTGATTTCACATCAAAGCTGGAAAGGCAAGTGGGAGGAGAGAGATTTGGAGGAGGAGGGGGAACCTGACTGCTGGTGTTCAGCAGGCCTGTGCAGTCTCATCCTCCAGGACCTAACTCCTCTGATTTAGTGTACATTTGAGCATTTCCTTAGATTTTAAGCACTATGGGTAGAAGTGGCATTGTTAGGTATTTAATCTGAAAGTAAAGAGGATTGTCTTTCTTCCTTTCAAATCTAAATCTCTTGTTAGCTTAATTTCTTAAGAGGGAAACACAATCAGATGGGTTCCTCCCCCCCCCCCCCCGTGCAATTGAGAGTCAGGCTTCTTTTCTGTCCTTACTCCCAAAGAAAAGTTATAAAGGAATGCTTACTTTTATTTGAAGCTTTTTTCTGATCACTTAAGTGCACGTGATATGTCAGTCCCTTAAATCCCTTTATTCTGTGTCTGCGTCTGCTCTCATCCAAGTATTTTGTTTTCAGTCTGCTGTGTCACTTCCCATTTTCCTCAGAAGTTCTCCTTTTAACTACAGCATTTTAAAACTCAGTAACCACATAATATCACACAACCACAACACCTTCTCTTAAATTTTGTATTTTCTACTCTAGTTCTAGGCAATAATCAATGCACTTGATTGCTCATGCCATCTACCAGTGGTGGAAGAAAGGAAAATCTGTCATGAATGCCCACTTTTCACAATCCATGGTTGCAGTAGGTCCTTCTGCCTTTGTCTCCTGGAATTTATTTTCTTTCTGCAAGTCACTGAATTGTCCTCATATACTTTTATGATGATTCCTTAAGTGTCTCAAGTCATGGCACTTGGACTCCTCCTGTCTGCTTTAGAAACAGTGCTCAGGCACTCAAGTCATTTAACTGTTCATGATCTTTGCACAGCTGAAGGAGAACAGATTGTTCCCAGCTAGTAGCCCACTTCAGAGCCTTATATTCCTAATCTCATTGATGTGGATCTTGGCTGATGTCTGAGTAAAAACTGACATTACTTGACAGCTGGTTTTGAAATGAACTGGCAGTTTCTATTTT
Source organism: Zonotrichia albicollis (assembly GCF_047830755.1). NCBI lineage: Eukaryota > Metazoa > Chordata > Aves > Passeriformes > Passerellidae > Zonotrichia > Zonotrichia albicollis. The sequence goes on from NC_133828.1 coordinate 34,254,816, forward strand.
CTAAAGGTATGCGGTTGATATGGAATACTGGAAATTTTGGTGACACATTTGTAACAGAGAAGAAGCCAAGGATGGAATTAGCATGCAATCTGAATTACTGCAGGATGATGGAACATCTCTTTAGATCAAATTAACCTCTTGTCAGTGCAAACCACCCCCATGTGTTCAAACTGTTAGGGTTATTCCTTTGGAACCTGGACCGTTGCAGAATTCAAAAGATTATATTGTCAGATATAAAGACCTGTGCAAGCAACAGCATCGTTTGGACAAAGGGACTTTGGAGTGGCAACATACTGAGGGTGAGGTGGAGCCTCAGCACTGCAAGCAGCTTTGCATGTGCCCACCCAACCATATTCAAGCAGAGGCTCTTCAAGCATTGGAGGCCTTCATCATCCACTGAAAGCCTGAGATCAGCTTTGCCTCTTGCAAAGAGATACCTGTGGAAATGTCTGGCCTTCCAAAAACACCACCCAGTCCTGGTGAGTGAGGGGATGGGGGTGTGAAGTCCTTCTTCACCCAGATCATTAATTTATTTCTGAAAATAAATAGTTAATTTTTATTAAAACTTGGCAGCAAGCAGAAGTCTGAAGAGCAGCACAATCCCAGCAGCATCCCCCTGAGGTGTCCATGTGGGGCATGGGTGCTGGGCAAGCAGTGTCACTTCAGGCTGAAATCATTATTCTGCCTTTGAAGCTGTTCCAAACTCAACTCCCCTTGAGGAAGCACTGAAAAAGAGTGGACTTGTACCAACCATTATGGCAATTTTAGTGACTTTCCATTCCAACACAGTCCTTCTTTGAGTAAGGAGTTTCAGTTTGTTTGCGACCTGATCTAACACCTGCCACATTCACTGAGCTGCATGGTTGTCTCCTCAAATTTGCTTTGCTTGAAGGTTTTCCATCAATTGCCTGTAAAACAGTGGAGCAAAGAGCACTGTTTTCCCATTTCCCAGTGAGGCTTGTTTTACTGATGTTCATAAAGCACATGGTAGTTTCTGCTTGGGGATTTCAAAGATTTGCACTTCTGCCTAGTCTAAGTAGCCTGACTTTAGCAAAGTTATGAACCAGATGAATATCTCAATCTTGTGCTAGTAACTTCTATCTAATTTTATTAAATCCTTTCCAGACCCAGATCAATATCTGAAATGCACTCTGTCCTGTAATTAATCTGATGAGCCATGCTACCCCTGTTTATAAATCCCTTCAAATTTTTTCTTTAGAGATTTTTATTTTAAAATTACACTGGCTTAGCAGAAGCATGGTCATGATCTCTGTTTCTCAGTAGCTTTCTCGTGCCCTTATTAAATCTCCTGTACTGAGTGCATTCAGTAATTCAGTGATCCTTAGAGACCCTGCACAGGGGCACATTTGGCAGTCTGATGGCTCATTGTGAAAGGAATCAATCAGAACAACCTGACAGATTTGTGGATTTGTTCCTTGGACACATTAATACGTGATGAAGTGTGTGGAACTACATGAGTTAGAGCAGTGTCGCTACTCCTGGCTCCTGCCTCATGTAGCCATGTGTCCTCACCAAGGCTTGGTCTGCTTCAGCTCTCGAGGACAGGGTCCATCTCTTTGCAAGGATGGTTTCCAGACACCCGGCTCTTTCAGAGTGAAGGGCTATTCAACAATCAGTGATAAACCACTAATCAGTGATTAGTGCTGCTAACTGATTAGGGCATGAGACCACCAGCCTTTAGCTTCATTGCCCTCCAGAAAATTATCTTAGTTTATTAATAGTAATAGATGACAGTAGGACTTAGAAGTAAGCGTAGGAATAGAAGGAATGAACGGAGCAATATCCTGACCCAATTCTGTTGCCATTGACCAACAGTCACATAGCTCACATACACAAGAGTGCAGGAAAATAACACACCACTATTGTGTGCAGGCTCAAACCCACAGCTGCTGGTCTGCTGTGGCAGTAACCTCCAGTCTGAGCAGGAGGTTGGACTGCAGACCTCCACAAGTCCCTCCCAACAAGCCTTTCCAGGAGTCTGTGACCCTGTCCAGGAGTCCTGTCCTCTTGTACAGCACACAAATGTTCACACTCTAGTGAGAAAGAGAGGGTCTAAGGATGGGGAGAAGCTGTTGGATATACACATAGGGAATCATTACAGATCTGGAAACAATATTATGGTGTTGGTTTCTTTTCCTTCATTGATCTTTAGTATTCTTCTTTGGAAGGGACTCAGCTAATTGAAGACATCAAGGAAGTGCTGAGGAGGCTTATGGCAATGAGGGCATCAAGCAGGGCAAGGCTGAGACAAAGCACTGAGATACTCAGTGGAGAGCAAAGCTACAAATACTTCCAGGTCCCTAGGGCTTTCTATGGAAGTCTGAAGTTTTCCCCATTTAAAGAGTGGGACCCACAAAGATTTTTTTGCCTCAGATTTAAGATTTCTCCATGACACACAAAGAATATTGCACAGCTCAAAATGCAGTATGTGCAATCAGTGAGAAAGTGTCAGCTCTTGGACATTGCTGCTGTCCCTAAAGGAGTTCAAAGGCTCTGTGAGGAGATCCATGCCAACCCTTTTTATTATTTGAAGCTTATGTCCTCATAGAATTGTTTAGATTGAAAAATAGCTTTAAGATCATTCAGTCAAACCATTAACCCAGGACTACCAAGGCCACCACTAAACCATGTCCCCAGGTGCCACATCTACACATCTTTTAAATGCCTCCAGGGACAGTGATTCAACCACTTCCTTGGGCAGCCTGTTCCAATGCTTAACAATCCCTCCAGTGAAGAAATTTTTCCTAATATCCAATCTAAACTCTCCCTGTTGCAATTTGAGGCCATTTCCTCTGTCCTGTCACTTGTTACCTGGGAGGGGAGAGGAGAGAAATGGGCCTTTTTGTCCCTTCTGAAGAGAATTATGGCATTTAGCAACACTTCAGCTAATGATTCAAGTTTGGCACAGGTCTAGAATGTTCTTGTGCCCAACTAATGTATCTTGTAGCTGATATATATGCTAGTTTGGATTCAGAGCCCATTTAAGAACATCTTCCTTATCTCTGAGGGAATTTGCATGCCTCACTGTTCCCCTTGCACAATGAGGAAAGCCTGACCCTCCAGCTTGTGAAAATCACCCCACAGCTTGTGAAAATTACCCCACTTTTGCATCAAATTTTTTGCCTGGGTGTAGTGACCCAGCCCTGATTGGGAGAGATAACTTGACCAGCCAGAACCGAGCTGGGCTGACAGGAAATTGGCAAGCTCAGTTCTGCAAGGAGCTGCTCAGCTGGGCTGCTGCTGCTGCTGCATGGGATGTGAGGATAAGGAATCCTTCCAGGATGAGATCTGGGACACAGATCTGTGTGTGGGCTTCCCCACCAGGGTCACATAAGACCCCTGCTCCTGCAACAGAATTTGAGAGGAGTGCTCAGCATAGTTTGAATATCCCAGCGTGGGGTGGGGGTAAGGGAGCAGCTGGGGGGCTCTTCCTCTCACCCTTCATCCTCATGGGAATTAAACATGAGAGCTAAGTGCTCCTTTTCTGAAGCTATTATTGGCAACCAATGCAAAATGTCCCTTTTCATGACAAGTAAATGACCTGCTAAGTACAAGCTATAAAAATTCAGGTCATGTTTTCTGTTTCATTAATATGCTGCCTGACAAAGCCTTTGCCTGCTGGGGCTCTCTGCTGGGGAATGGGAGTTAGAAAACCCTTAAGGATTTCTCACTGTCATTGTGAGACAGAAAGGCAAACAGGCTTCTGAAGGAAAGAGGGCTCCCAAAAGACAAGGCTTTGTGTCCTGATCTCGCGAACAACCACAGGAGGAGGCAAGTAATGCCATTTATGCACACAGTCCCAGTAGTGTGGGGTTCGAATGCTTTTATGTTTCACTAATAGCTGGGCCTGACTGTCCCAGAAGTCAATAAGAAGGTTCTTTTGATTGCAACAGGCAGTGGACCAAAAATGCTATTTAGACACAGAAATGTTTGTTAAGTTGGCAAGGAGGGGGAGAAGAACAATACTAATCAGAAAGAGAATTCAAGGGAGAGTCTATCTGAAATGTTTTTCCACAAAAATCATAGAAGGGTTTACATGGGAAGAGCTCTCTAAGATCATCAAGTCCAGTCATTAACCCAACACTGCCAAGGCCACCACTAAACCATGTTCCTAAGTGCCACCTCTAAACCTCTGTTAAACACTTCCAGGGCTGATGACTCCATCACTTCGTGGGCAGTCTGACCAAGGCCTGACCACCCTAACAGTGAATAATTTTTTTCTAACAAACATCCAATCTTAACCTTCCTTGGTACATTGAGGGCATTTTCTCCCATCCTGTCCCTGGCTGCCTGGGAGAACAGACTGACCCTCCCCTGGATACAAGCTCTCTTCAGGGAGTTATACAGAGCAATAAGGTCACCCCTGAGCCTCCTTTTCTCCAGGCTAAACACCCCCAGCTCCCTCAAATGCTTCTCATAGGATTTGTGCTTCAGACCTTTCACCAGCTCCCACGGTGATTGTAGTCTTTGGGCCAGTAGCATCAAGATTTTATTTAATGTGGTTGTTCTTTCCACATAAAAATGTCTTTCAGAAATCAGAGAACTGCCTCCCTTGCAGGAGACATCCAAGGTGGATTCAGAGTGTGCATCACTTCTAGCTGTAACTACAGGGATTTCCCATAAAGGATGTAGTGAGACTGGACCTTCATTCACATGCTTGGCTCAAGCTGGATTAATCTAAAGTTGGGTTCTGGATTTAAACCTTTTTCCAATGTAAGGAGTTTGAGCTTGAAGGACTTTGAAGAGTATTAGGTTTTGCTCTTGGCAATATTGAGCAGGATGTGTCCTGCCTTCCTGAGTATGTTCTCTGGGCTTGCAGGGTGGTAACTGATGTGCCTAGGGCTGAGGTTTGGCTTTCCACCTCCAGGTCAATTCCCATCTTCTCACCTGTCTGCTCCCTCAACTACAAGCTGATAAAGTGAGTTTCATGTGAAGAGCATGGAGGCTGAGATACAGCAGGGAGATCCAAAATGTAACCTGAATGCCATTCAAAGGGTTATAAACATATAATTTATAAATAAAAATCACTGTCATTCAGAGAGCTGTAAGTATTTCCTTGAGCCACCAGGTATTTCCAGATTTGGCATACAAATGTCCTGATGAATTACTTCTTGCCAAAGGTAGGTTTTAGTGCCCTTTGTGTGGTTCAATACCATGTATTTTTTTCTCTGCTGTGCTCTTGCCCAGAATGCCAATGTTTTAGAGCAGCACTATCAGCCTCATTCCAGGGATACTCAGCCTGCAATGAATGCATTGATTCATAGCTTATTTTCAAAGCCAGCAGGAATTGCTATGCTGATCTGCTCTGACCTCAAGCATTCAGTGGGCACAGGAGTATTTATAGCTCTGTTTACAGCACTCTGCTCTGTATACAAGGGAGCAGGGACAAGAGCAGGTTCCCTGTCCCAGTGTAGGTTTGACAGCCACTACAAGTTCAACTGCTTTATTAAGGTATTGCCCTCAGTAACCGGCAGGGCAGATTAGAGAGAGCAATTCCAGAGCACGTGGGCAGGGAGTCACCCACACACAGCACTTGTGCATACAGTTATGGTCTGCCTGCAGCACAAGCAGAAATAAGCTCCAGGTGCAAGGACAGAGATCTGGGAAATCCTGGGCTTGTCTTTCTCAGTCTCCTTGCTAAGCCTGTCTTGTGTCTTCTCTTGGGGGATCCCCTGTCCTATGTTTTAACCATAGGGAAGCAGCCCAAAAGATGCATAAGATCACTGGATGACTGAAATGAGCTTAGGAATAAAAAATAACTTGTAGGGAGGTTCTAGAGAGCAGCAGGACAGAGCCACGACCAATTGCAGATGTTTCAGCTCTCCGAGTACAACATGTCTCAGACACTTATATGTGTGTTCCCTGCTTTGTACTTGGAGTCACGGGCCAGGACACAGTGTGTTCCAGAGCACACCATGCTGCTGCGTTTCAGATGTGGTGATGAACAGACCTGCCCCAAGCTCAAGCAGTCCCAGAAGGTAAACGCACTTCTATGTGTGTAACTGAGACCATTAAAGTGGAAACTGCTGAAAGTTACCTCACTTTCCACTTGCCATGCCCTGTCTTCATGCCTTGCAGCAAACGGCCAGTCTGCATGACCATTTGTCTTTCCCCTGAGCTTAACTCTGTTCCTGAGCTCCTGATGTGTGGTGAATGTCCAGCCAGAAACCTGAGCAACAACCAAATCTATTCATTAGACAGATTAGCTAGTTTTTCTTCCTGTTCAAGGTCAGATTTCTGCAGGTTAATGCCCTGGAACTGCCAGTGCAACATAGGACACCCGTATCACTTTTCTCCCAGTAAAATGGAATTTACTACATTCCTTAGAACATTATTTTCATAGCTCAATTTTGCTAGAGTTATGATTGACATGTGTCCAGTCAAATTCTCCTGAGAGCCTGCCTTTTTCACCAAACTGTATTTGTGAGTGAACACATAATTGTCCAACATTGTACAACCCTCGGATGAAATCCCCAAGAGGAAAAGTAATTGCTTTTTTACATGCACAAAAGTAAAATCAGCTGGAGCTAATGCTCTGATAGTTAAGAGAAGCAGTTATTAATATCTCTGCATGGAGGCAGCACAGCCACCAAGGCCTTGCTACTGTGAATCTCACAGTCTTGCTCTTGGGCAAAGTATATGCAGTCATCTCTAATCTGTTCCATCTCTCCCCAAGCAGCTCACCCAGCACCGCGAACAAATTGCCTGCAAATGTCGTCATCGGGCTTCATCTGGCACTATTTCTTCTTCTGTCTGGGTCACTGATTTCCTCATCTCCTCTGCCTTGAAACTCACATTAATTTGTGGCTCTCTGGTACTGAAGCAGCTGCGCTGTGCCTTTGCTGCTCAACACCAGCAGCTTTCAGCCTCTGAAGTGTCCTTCAGTGCTGCTCACATGAAGACCTCCTGAATGTGTCTCAAGTGGCCTCCCTGCCTGCCACATAACAACATGTGGTCTGCCAGCTTTTGTTTCATCACAAGAGAGCTTAGAGCTCTTCTGCTTTCGGAAATTGGGTAAGATTCAGTCTCCTTCCTACAATGACTCAGTGTGCTGCAGAAATTACTCCTGCCTTGTATGAGCAGCCACTGTGGATCTCTCAGAGCTGTGCCAGTCTCTGCTAGCCACCAGCTGCCTTCTGGAGAGCAGAGCAAAGACCTGGGGCTGCTCCACGCTCTGGTCTTATGATTGCTAAATATAGGCCATTGATAAATAACACAAATGCATGAAGGGCACAAAATCAACAGTTGTTGCAGGTGCTAATGCAGCCTTCTCCTCTGTTCTTTCACCCGTGTCACTGACGCCTTTCAACATCACCCTTTGCATTTTGAGTAGGTATTGTAGCTTTGCACAGCTATTTCCAAGGACCTAATCTGGCCAGCAGAAACTTTCCTTGTGTTTTATTAGGAGTAATAAAAGTCTCACCTTTCCTCAACACTTGTAAACTGAGTGCCTCTGACACGGAAGTAAGTACAAGATGTGAAGCCCTTACTCCTAAATTAATGGTGATCTTAATGGGAATGATTCTATTCAAAGGAAGTGTCAGATAAAATAAGTCTATTTCCTTAGGGAAGTGTGTTCTTTTATAAAGCTCTGCCAATCCTTGCTTTTTTGGAAACCAAATTGGCAGTCTCTTTGTTTCACAGCCAAATTCCTGATCCTAGGCCTGGAGAATGTCTGGAAAAACATTTCTAGAGAATCCCCTGTTATAAATAACCTAGAGGAGGGAAGTATCCTTTGTATCCTTCCTAGAACAAAGAGCAGCAGGCTGTAAAAGGGCATGGAGAAAGGGCTGATCTCTCGTAGTAGAGAAAAAAAATCTTGATTTTGAGGCTGATGTTTGCAGCATGTGCTCAGGATGAGTCACATGAAAGGCAAATTGAGATAAGAGCAAAGACTCCTGAAAGAAAACGGCCGATTTTAATCTCTGTATCCCAGTTTACATGGTCTTTGCTGTAGAAATAAAAGCTCTGCACCCCCCTGTAATGTCTCCTTAAAAGATGCAGCACCCCTGCAGCACCCTTGCACCAGCTCCCCTGAGCTTCCTACCTGTGCCCTCACTGTATATTCTCTAAGCCTCTCAGGAGGTTTGTTCTTTGTGACCCATTTATAGAGGGTGCTCATGGTCAGCCTGTCCCAGCCCTCCTGCAGCTGTCACAGCCACTCCATGTCCCATGTCCAGCCATGCTGACTCTGAGGAAGTCACATGAGAAATTCTATCAGTTGATGTAGTTTATGTAGTTGCATGGGAATATCACTAGATGTCCTCTACTGCTAAGCAGCTTCACCATGGTCTGTGCCAAGCACCAGGGAAATCTGGTGAAATCAATCTCAGTTGTTATGGCTTCATTGTTCCTGGTCCATAGAAGCAGAGCAATATTGTTCATCCATAGCCTGAAGGTCTGATCTGCTTTCTCTGACCAACTGGACCCACAGTGGCAGCAAAGCTACTGCATTGGCTTCATGCAGGTTTGGAGTCAACTGGCAGTGTAGGAACACTTCAACGTTTTCCTTTGCAGCTCATTTGAGATTGTGCCATCTGACAGAGCTCAGGCTGTGGTCTCTGTGCTCTTCTCCAAACTCAACACCAAGGGTCAAGCCCACAGGGCTCTGCTCTGATACAATCTGGTGCAGGATGGTGCTTTTCCCCGCAAGGTGCAGGCAGGTACAGTTCCCTGCTCCAGTACAACCTGCCTGTCCTCCAGACAGTGATGCCAGCAGCACCTTGGGTTAGTTCTTGGGAGGGCCACTGCATCCCCTCAAACCCCATCTCCATCCCCTGACTTCCCTGAAGTGACCTCTTATCCCTGGCTATATGGCACCAGCAGGAACTTGTACTGACAAAAATCTTATGCATTGCACTGTTCCTGAAAGGAAAACTTTTTTCCTTTTTTTCTTTTTATTTTTTCTTTTTTTTAATTTATTTTGTGCAAATAGTCTCTGTCTTGCTGTGGTGCTGTGCAAAGCCTTATGTTTGCAACCTCCTGCTGCAGAGCCTGGGCAAGGGAAGTGTCCCCAGCAGCCCAAAAGGCAGCTGCCAACAAAACAAGCTAAGAGGCTCATGCTGCCCTAACCCACTCAGCTTTAATATGGGATAATTCAGCCACATTCATCTAGACCTAATAGTGAAATACTATGCTACATACATAATGCATCCTCTGATTTAGCGAGAGCTCGCCTGAAGTATAATCTGACTTGAGGAGTTCAGAGGTTGCATGGTCACTTTAATCTAGTCACTGAAGCTGAAACAGACTGGAAATGTCATGTGCTGAAATCTGTATGGGGGAAACGTTGGCTGAAATTTTAAGGCACTCTTTTCTTTTAGCTTTCTATTTCGTTCCAAGGTTTGAAGTGTCACCCATCCTGCACTCACATCCCCCCAGGGAGGGCTGGTAAAGGGGAGGCTCTTGATGCCACTGCCTCTGCTGTCAAACTGAACATGATGCTTTGTTTGAGGGCTCCTTGGGGTGACTCAGCAGGATACAAAAATGCACTTTAAAAGGAGTTGTATTTTATAAGCGCTCAACCACAGCAGCAATTCCCCTTTAGCAATGTTGTTAACTAATACGCACTACAAGAAATTAAATGCTGCTCCAGATACTGGATGGAATTGAAAGATGACTTTTTGCTTTCCTCCATCCATAATTTTAGTATTTCTTATGGTAGGAAGGCTACTGAGAGCTGAGCAACAACCTGACATACAGATACCTGACATACAGGAGCCAGGCCACAGGCTTTTCCTGTCAGGTGTTACTGACTTTAGTATGAAATGCATCAGAGATTTTCAGATTTAGGTGTCTGAATATTTGGCTTGGTTGGCAAATGCAGCTATCTCCACAGAAGTAAAAATGTGCAGCTCTGAAGGGTGATTTGTTTAAGATGCCCAAATAGAAAGCTGGATGCTCTGATTTAAAGATCTAAACCTGAAGTCTTTGGCAGTCCCAGGACTGCTGTGTCCCCAGCATTTAGTGACAGCATTTCCACACTTCTGAGGGTGTATAAATGGCCTGCTGTGTGCAGCTTTGCCAGTTCTGCCCACCCTGGTGGCAAGATGTGCTGATAGCAAAAACCAGATTCCTCGTAGCCAGTCACCTCCATCACTGCTCTGGGATGATGAGGAGACTGTTTTGTCCTAGAGGGAAAATTTGTAACTAACAGAGAAGCTGTTTCACATCAAATTCAGGTGTAAACATGTGACTCCTTTTGACGAATGCAAATCTTACAAACCCAGCTGTCAATTCATGTGAACAAAACAAATCTGTCCCATGGTTTGGCTCAGGAACCTGTGGGGTTCTCCTGATCTGCTCCCTCTCACCTCTTCCGTGCTGCTGGACCAATGCAGGTTTTGAGGCAGATACTCACATATCTTGTTTGTAAAATGGCAGTACACTTCTCTCTGCTTCTTACAGGTGTGGAAAGAGAGCAAGGAGGCTGTCTTGTTCTGTGCATGCCACAGTGCTGTGCCAGACTCCTTGGGTAGATCTTTCTGGGGACTACTGGAGTGTACAGAATGCTAATTTAGCACAGGAGGAGAGCTGGGATTGTTCACTTGGGTTTAAGAAACATTTTGAGTTCCTGTACCTCTGCTTTGCGCACCACCAGGGAGGTAAGCCCTGACCTAGCATGGTTAATCTGCAGGTGACTAAATGTACCCTCTGAGATGCTGTGGGCACTCAGTCTGTACCTGAGCACCACCCAGGGTTGTGCCCAAGGTGCTCCTGTGGTAGGACACATCCTTCCTGCCATGGATTGTTCTCACACAGCCATCCCTAGCATCCTCTGTGAGGGCAGCATGTGTCACTAAGTGTGTGTAGGAGCGGGAGCAGAGCTTTTGCTGGTGTCAGGTGCAAGGTCTGAGGTGGCAAGGGAGCCCACAGGTGACATGGGAAGTGCTGCTTTGGTTCTGCCTCCCAGTGTCAGTCAAGGGCACAAATGAGAGGTAAGAAAAGTAACCACTGCCTATGTGTCCCCCGAGTGCTATATAGGATGAGCTCTGGTGTATTAAACACGAATTCTCTTATTGGGATTAAAGTCGATGAAGCTTCTTCGTATTAAGTATGAATATATCAACAGATATATTTATATGGGGGAGAGGGAGAAGGGGAGTTGTGTGCGCACAGTAGCTGGTTCTCAAAGGCTTGGTGTGTGCCGTGTTCATGCGGCTGAACTGCGCTTGTGGCAGTCCGTGCCCTCCGGCTGCTGCCCCGTCCGTCAGACAGAACCGGCTCTTTACTCTCCCCCTCCTCCTCCTTCGCTGGCGGCTGCACAAACCCGGCGGCCGGAGGGTCGGTCCGCTCCCCTTCAGCCACAGCCCCGTGGGGCCCGGGTGCCGGGCGGGGAGAGCGGCCCGAGCGGTTTAAGGTGCCGCCGCCGCTGCCGCCCCGCTCCGCTCCACCTTAACGCGCGGCGGCGGCGGACGGGCCCATTGCCGCGCCGGGGGTCGGCGGGCGCGGGCCCGGGCCCCCGGGAGCCGCGCCGCCGCCGCGCCCGCCGGACAGCGACCCCCACGCGCGGCCCGAGCGGCCATCGCGGCCGAGCCGCAGGTGACGGCGGGTCCCCGCTCCGCCGCGAATCCCCCTCGGCGGCGCCCGGCCCGGCCCCCGGCGGCGGGGCCGGGCTATTTATAGCAGCCGCCGCGGCGATATAAGGGATGGCGGGCGCGGGCTGCGCGGCCGCGGCCGCCTGGGCCAGAGCGCTGCCGGGCCGCCTCAGGGCGGGCGCTGAGGGCGCGGCCCCGCAGCCCGGGTGAGCGGGCGGGGAGTGGGCTCGGAGCGGCGCCGCTCCGTTCTGTGAGCGGGGCGGGGGGACACGGCCAAACAAACAATAACCCGGGTGCGTTCTGCCCGTCCTCCGCGGGACAGCGCCGCGCACTTTCGGCGCTCCACGCGTGACAAGCCCGCGGGAGGGGCGGGACCGCCGTGACACCCGGCGGTAACCGCGGCGGGGCTTCCCCCTCTGCCTCTTTCCTCTCCCCACAGCGATTCCTGCTGAAATGCGGCGCCCCACGCTGGCATGAGCCCCGCCGTCGGGAGCAGCGCGCCCCGGGCACCGCCGCTTTCCCTGGCCGCAGCTCGGTGTCGGGAGCAAAGCGCTGTCGCCGACTGTCACCGCGGAGCCGCCGCTGGCGGCAGCGCCGGACGCCGGGCGAGGGACGGACGGTACGGACGGTACGGGGGAGCTCCGTGCGGCGGGCGGGCTGCGGGGGGCTCGGGGTCCCTGCCCCCTGAGAGCCGGGGAAAGGGAATGTATGGTGCTATGATTGGAGCGCCGTGTGGTCCGTGCCTGCTCCAGGGCGAGCGCTGGGGAGAGGGCTCGCTCTGAGTTACGCGGTGTAATGGAAGATCTTTGTAAGTAAGCTTGTGTCAGGGGTTGTTCCCGCCGCCACAGATTCAGAGTCACGATATTTTTTTACTTTCCTACCCCGGGTGTGTTTGGATGTGATCTGGGTATGCCGAGGATTCTTATCTTGCATTAAAATTGCTCTTGGATCACTGAGTACTTTGAATAACCTTCCATAACTTTTAGATTGATAGAGATGCTATCTTCAATTACAGAGAAAGGAGGAGGTACGGGTTTGGATTTGGTTAGTTTTGGTTTTTTGGTTTGGTTTTTTTTTCCTGGTTTTACTTTACTTTTACTTTGCTGTTATACTTTCTGCTGTAAGAAAACAAACTGAACCACAGATAGGACAAGGATTTTTAAGACCTTGTGATTGGGATTGCTGAGGATTAGAAAGAAAATTTGTAGGTTTTTTGTTTGTTTATTTACTTTAATCAATGGCTCAAGAGCCCTAGAAACAACGTATGAAGAAGCTCTGCTTCCTAGACAGAGAGAAACTTAAGCTAAAGCCACGCTGGCTGCAAGCTGAGGAGCAAGTTAAGTGTTAGACCTCGAGTGGATCACTCTCAAGCATCCTGCGCTCCTCTGCTCCAGTGACTCTCCTTGTCGTGCAACAAATTGGGAATTCACACCAGCAGGTCCGAGTGCAGACAGGGCTTTTCTTGGAAGAGCAAAGCTCACAGGAGAGCCTTGACCCCGGCGTCAGGCTTTCTCCCAGCACAGGGAACTGCAGCCCTTCAGCACTGTCAGCTGGCACTGATCTCCAGTAATGCCATGGAAATACAAAAATCTAAGCCACCAAGTTCTCAGGTAGCTTAAATCATCTAAATTCAGATTTTGTCAGCAGGCTTAAAAGGATGCTGTTGGCTGGAAATGTTTATGTACATCTTACCTGGAAACTGTTGTTCATACAAGAGTTGATATTAAGAAATGTGAATCAACTTTATAGTTGGATCAGCTATAGATGTGCTGTCTAAGGTTTCACTCTGAAATAACCTGGTTAGCTCAGGTTCTTTTTTGCATAAGAGAGATGCATTTCAAATGCCTAAAACTGTTACTTTTCTTTATGAAAGGTACTTGTATCTTGCTCTGAATCTGTTAAAATGGATTTGCAAAAACGGGGTCTGTTAATTTAAGAAAGGCTAGGAGAAAGATAAGAGAAAGAACAAGGGGTGTGGCAAGGAAATTGCGTGAAGTAACAGCTTTAAAGAAAAACTCTCTGTAGCAGAGCCTCAGACTGCCTAAGAGAGGTAAGATTTCTTTCTGGATATTTGAGCTGAAAATACCAAGCTGACAGTATCTCCTTAAAAATAATAATGTATGTAGAAAATATATATGAATAGCTTCATATTGTAGTTCTGCATCAATTTGTCTTTCTTTGGTTTTGCTCCTCCATTCCAGGAGATATCCAATATGATAAGAGTGTATACCCAGATTGCAGAGGGCCAAACACCCCACTAACACCACTCCTGAACCAGAGCAGCTGGGTCAGAGCTGGCCCAGCACCTCTTTTCAGAAATTATCTGAGAGGCAGTTCTATTTATTGAAGTTTTTGGTGGGTATTTTCACAAGCTCCAAATTTTTTGCAGAGAATGCTGAGAATTGCAGAAACTAAACTTGCCTTCTTTGGGGGGAACTTCTTGGTATGTGTTGCATTGGATGTTCTTTTCTTAACCTGGGACTGAGGCTAACACTAGGGAGGAATAGCATTGTATCAGAAGGTGATTAGAGAAGACTTTCTTCCTTCTCACTACCCTTTTTTTTTTGGGACCTGGTGGAAAAATGGCATTTGGGGAATGAGAGGAGGAGGATGAGTCCTTCACTGAGCTGGTGTTGTAATTGACAAAGGCAATGTAAGGCAGGTGGATATAGGAAAAATAAGTGTGATGATTCATTATTGTTGTCATTGTGCTGGGTTTCTTACACTCCTCTTTAACTGCAGCGTCCTGTACCCAAGTCCTCTCTGGCCCATTAGCTGCTCCATGTGCTCCTAGTGATGTTTCTGGGCTGACAACATTTGAGCAGGTGCTCCACTCCCTTCTCTTAATTCTAGAAGACTCCTTGAGGAAAACTGTTAAGCTTTATTCAATTCTGCCCTTTCATTTTTATCTTCCTTCCTTGGGTGTGAAGTCCTTTTGGTAGCTGGATTCAAGCCAAGAGCTTCTACCCACAGCTGCCAAGCCTGGCATCCCTACTGGCTCCAGGTGAGTCAGTTCATTAGGATGAATCAGTATGCCCTGTAAAAGTTTTAGGCTCCAGACTTCAGCTTGGCCACTCTTAATAATTTGGTTTTGCCTGGTTTATTTGTTTGTCACTGTGTCAGCTAAGCTGTCACTTCTGATGGCTCCTTGCTTCAGACTTGCTCAGCCTTTGGAGCCATGCAGGGCCTTCAGCCAGTGTCCCTACACTTTGCGGAGCTGCTTTTGCCTCAGCATTGTAACTCCTCCATGACCACTCATCCCTTTACCTCTCTTATGTGCACAGTTAGGGGGGATTGCACCTCAGCATAGAAATGGGCAGCTCTCAATGCAGGGAGTACTTCGGGACTCTGGAGGTGGAGAATATTGACATGAACCCACAGGAATGAAGAGGGGTCTGTTTTTGCATGGTGGAGGTGTTTGCATAAGCTTTTACTGTCATAAATAAGTCGATTGGGATTCAGGGGACACATTCAATGTGAAAAATAGGTATTAGCTTTCCAGCTTCCAAGGTAGGGCTGAGGAAGAGAATGGTGTTAAAAGATATGGAAATGTGCCTTGAAAGTAACCTTGCAAAGATGGATGACATTATTTTTGTTGTATGAAGCACCCAAATTTAATGAGGTATAAAGCAGAAGGCTTGGGAGGATTTGGTCCAAGTGAAAACAGAATGAGTGTGGGACTGGCAGATGGGAGGAACATGAGCCCACTCCTTGGTGGAGCTGTTGCTTCTTTCTCCTCTTGTTGCTTACAGGGGTGCTTGAAAGAAGATGCTTACTGGGGAGGGAAGAATAGCCTTCCTGTTCTACTTGAATGTCACTGGCTGTATTTTGCTCTGCGGGGAAACAAAGTTCCAGTGCTCCAGTGGGTCACATCCTGAGTGTCTGTATCCAAAGTAAATCTAGAGCAACACTGTCCACTTCAAAAATATCTGCAATAAGCCAAGACTAGCTCTTTCTGAACAGAGAGGATAAATGAGCAGCTGTAACTTCAGATGCTGAATTTTTTGGCATACTTGTTTTTTTAGAGATTTATGGCTCTTTTATTCTCTGTTTGAGAATGTAGTGGAGCAATTGCTGATCTGTGTATGTGTGAGAAAATGTCAGTGGAGGAGTAATATATATGGAAATCTTGCATAGAGATAGAACAAGCAGCCAGTTTGCCATTCATTAGGAAATGAAATAATTGTGCAGAAATATGTCTCCTGAAATAACAATTGAGGGAAGGGGTAGAGACAGGGTTGGGGGAGGTTAACAATATTTTTGAGTAATTTTCTCTACTTAGAGTACTCGTTACTGACCTCTCCTGCAATTTTACTGCTTCAGACACTGCTTTTCCAGTGAGTGGTGCTTTGTGCTGCACAGGCACAAAGGTTCCACCTGAGACACCAGCCCAATTCCTGGAGCTAGGTGAAGGGATGGGAAACTGCCCCCAAGTACTTTCTCTGTCACAACTTGGCCAAAGGTAGGTAGGCTAAGCTCAGCAACTCTTACAGGTACCAATGAACCTGCCTTTCACTAAGTCCAGTTTTCTTTCTAAAATGGGGAAGTAGAAGTTATTTCTTTGTGGGTGTGTTGGGAGCATAAATATAGCTGAGATACTTCAGAAGGCATCTAAGTATCTGAGACTGTCTTGGATGGGATTCCCCTTCCTGCTACTTCTCTTCTGGCCAGAACTGACCAGCAGAAATGTTCAGTGCTTGTACAATTTACATATTAATTTTTGGCTATATTTGTTAACCTTGGAATTTGTTTGACATTGATGGGCTCAAGAGTAAAATCTTTAAATAATTTCTTGTACTTTCTTCTACTGTAGAGCAGCTTAAAAAGTTCCTGGCACTCTTTCACCTTTTCCCAAATAACACAGTGCCTACCTTGCCTTCTCTTTGAGAAAGTCTGCCTCTGCAAAGAATGTTGTACCAAATATATAACTTTATGCAAGGTGGTAAAAATGGTTTATTCTTTCTTCATCCCAGCTCTTGACTGCATCTGCCTAGTCCTTGGTCTAGAGATAAATGTCACTGAGGACTGCCTGGGGACTATTTTGCATCTGAATGGTGACTTGTAATGATTCAGGTAATGGGCCAGACCACTGTTTTTTGTAATGACTGGTGCTAGTCCACTGAGGTCCAAACAGCTGCTCCAAGTTTCTATCATCTCCAGTGAAAACAAGTACAACAGCATCAGCTTGCAGCCAGTTTACAGTAAACCTGCTCCCTGGGCTGTGGGTTAACCTCCTTAAATATCCCTGTGGTCAGGTCTGTTACTCTTGTATGTGAAAATAAGTCTTGGTGTGCTTTCTGATTTACTGAAGTGTAAATAAACCAAGAAGGTCTTTCAGGCTCTCTCATCAGCATATATTAGTAACGCTCATCAGCTCTTGACTGGAACTTTGATGGCATAATTACTCTGAAAGGGTAACATATTCAAAACTACCTGTGTGACTTTGGGAGTTAGATTCCTCAGAGTCTTAGTCATTATTTTAAAAAGCAATTAGCTTTTTAAGCTACACACACTCCTGGAAGTTTTAAGCAAAGGCTTCTGTTTATCTTGTCTTTAAAATGACAGTTTCTAGGATGAGAGTGGTGGCTCTTCCACTCCACTTATTTCAGATATTAAATAAGAGTGTTGGAGAGACAATTAGAAAAATATTGTGGTAAATAAATTCTCATGGGTAATCTTACTAGAGAGGTCCAAGAGGTAAAAGTGTACTTTTCAGTCACCTGACAGGAGGATGGATATGGGCATGCATTTTCAGCTATGCCTTTAGGACAGCTGAGAGGATGAATGATGTCTCAGCTGTTGTTGTAGACAGAGCAAAGCATGTATTTCTCTAGCCAGGATTTGGTGCACTTAACTCAAACAGCTTGTGACTAGAGCAGTTCAAGCACTGGGGCAAACATGGTTATCAGCAGAAGCAGATAAACTAAGAAAACAGTCATGCATACTCTAATGTTTGTGTAGGTAAGATTTTAATTTGCTATCAGTCCTAGGGTTCTTTATGAGCAGTGATGGATTAGTCTTGATACTTGTGCAAGTTTTAAAGCATTCCTGTAACACTTGTAATGCAAAATCTATTTGTTTTGTAGCATACCTGTGAGATAGGGACCTGCTATTTATCTCATTTGTACAGCTAGGGAACTGAAGTATTCAGTAAAGCTAAACACAGCATGAGGGATTGATCACTCAAGAAAGTCTGCAGCAGGACAGGCAGGAGGGTGCTCAGTCTTGATTCTCATGAAAATCAACAAGCTCTGGTCCATGCTTTTCCCATCTGATTCTTCCTTGGTGCTTCTGATGCAGCTTGTGGCATTTGCTTGATTAGGCAATGTGTGTTTGGCTTTTCTAAGGAAGAAAGCTCAAGCCTGGCGATGGAGGGGGGTGGTGTGTGTCTGGGGAAGGTGAGGAGTGGGGAGCATCCCCCAGCTAGAGATGCCTCCACCACCACTTCTTCAGTGAGTGGCTTCCCCAAGACGGGCACAGGCTGCTTCTCAGCTACTGAACTGTGTTCCTCTCTGGCAAATCCCTGCTCTTCCTGTACCCAGAGCGGCTCTGCTCCTCTTAATAAAGTTGATATGAGTGGCTGGGTTGATGATGGAGCTTCCTGCCCAGCTGCACATCTGCTGCCACAGTGCTGAGTCCCTGTGCTGCCTGGGTTCCCTGATGGAGCAGAGTTTCCACTGCTCCATCTCAGCCATGTGAGGGTCACCAGTGCTTGGAGTTTGGTGGAGGAACTTGTCCAAAGCTGGCAGGAGGAATTTTTTGTTATGGTTGCATGATGAACAGTAACAATGTGAGTTTTATTGCTCAGAATGTATCCACATTTATAGAATGCTATATTTAAAAAGGAGAAAAAATGAGTCATGGGGAGCTATGCTAATGCTAAGTATTTATGTCTACCTCTTGTGAGGCTGAAGGCAGTGGGAGTTGAGCAACATTCTTGTGAAGTGTCTAGAGGATTTATGGATCAAACTAAAGCCTGCTGAAGTCAGCTGTAAGTCATGCAGTGCCTTGCCTGGGGCCCATGTCATGTACTGTGTGTGGGTTACAGTGAAATATTCCTCTTGGGAAACCCGGGAGCACTCCGTGCTGCCGGCTTCCCTGGGCTCGGGCAGGAGCTTGACTTGCTCCCAGTGGTTATTACTCTGCCCCTGGGAAGTCACTCCTGGCCCACTGCCAGGGCAGGAATGTTGCTGTGCCTCCCAGGCCATGCCTGCAGCACCATAGGTATGGATACCTGTGCCCTGAGTGGGAGCAGGCAGAGCCTGGCATGTCTCAGCTTCTCCTGCACTCCCAAGGAGATGTAGTGTCACGGTCTGCTGTGGTACAAGCTGCTGGAGCTTTCCTTTCAGAGCTGGCTAGGGTCACAGGGATGCCAGGGTTCGGATGCTTTCACTTATGGCATGCCTTGACACTAATTCAGTTGGCTTCCACTTAATCATGAAGTGCAAATGTTGGAGTTTGTTTTATTTAAAAGTTCTTTAATGAAATTGCGATGAGATTGAGAGCGCCAGTGGGTTCAGCTTTCCAGGCATCGGCTTGCCAGCATGCCTCAGCTCCTGTCACAGCTATGGGAAGGACTGGGAGCAGGATTTCAGTGGTGGGTGAGCCAGCAATGGAGTATGGAGAGGGACTCTGTGAACAAACCCTGACAGTGCCATGTGTCCAAAAAATGCAGATTTGGCAACAGCAAGAGGCTCTGCAGATCCTCTGTGTAATCCACTTATTGGAAGGAGAAGGTTTTGAAGTGAGCAAAAAATAATTATTAAAGTGAAATCTTCAGCTTTATTGGACTTTTAAATTTTGTTTTCTTGTGATTTTTTTTGTTTTCTTTCATACTTTCATATCAGTATGAAAGTGAATGTGTTTAATCTTCCTTGGATATAGTTTTGAGTGGTGCACTATTGCAACCTCTTTTGTTTTCCAGTGCAAGGCATGCTCTGGTTTATGGAAACAAATACTTGTTCATCTTGCAATTATAAGAGGGGTTGAAAGGCTTTTGAATAGGGATCTGCTCTTTGCACTGCTGGAAGCTCTAAGCCTCATGGTGAGCAACAGAGGATAGGCAATAGCTGGAACAAACACCCACCCATTTCAGAATAAAAGGATGTTAATGGACATCAGTGTAGTGGGAATCACAGCCACTTTTTTCTTGAACTGGCCTTCCCACTTAAAGAGCAACTAAAACACCACTGTAGCATGCCTTCAGGTACCTGGTGACTTCAAGAAAGCATTTAAAGGATTTTTTTCCTGTAAACTTGTGATCTTGTGATACAAGTTCTTTACCAGTTGGCTGTTGAAACACTCACTCTGAAGGGGTACGAAATGACAAAAGTAACAGGATGCAGATGGAATTTAATCTCTTGGTCACATTGAGACACTATTATCGGGTCTGTCATCTGTCCTTAGCATACCCAGATAGCTCTTGAGTGGTCTGCATAGACAGCTGGCAGTTTAGTAGAGATTGTGATCTTCAGAAAATATGTAGCTGATGTCTTGTGTAATACTTGCTATGGAAGTATTGGTGTCACCAGCCTAAGTGCAGCACTTGCTGGGTGGGGAACACATGTCTATAAAGCAGGACTCTTTGGAAGATGTTATTCAATACCCAAGCACTCAATCCCAGAAAGAGACCTAAGGGCATCCACAGAGCTTGTGCTGCAGGGTGATGAACTGGGAGCAGGGAGATCACTGAAGGAATCCCTTTGGCTCAGCAGTGCTTGCTGCTGACTGCAGTTGCAGACTGAGGCTGGTTTGTGGCTGCTGGTGTTTCGTAGGGACAAGAATCCCTAACTAACCTTGGAGCAGGAGGAGACATGCCCCAGTGCTCTGGAAAAACCCTCAGCTGTTGCGAACTGTTTTTGTGCAGCAGTGCAAGGTCAAACACTGCTGTTGTAGCTCTCAGAATAGTGCATGATCTCGTTGTTAAGGTACCTCCCTGCATCTGACACAGCTGCCCTTGGACAACAAGGCAGGTATTGCCTGAGCCCACTGTGTGCACTTCACCTGAAGAGACCTTGGTGGTAGCTAAGGAAGGATCATAGCTTGGAATTCGAGCATTCAGAGGCTGTGATCAGCTGGAGGACAAGGTGGACTTGAATAAGTATTTGCGGCAGTACGTCTCTAAGAAAATATTCTGTAGCTCAAGGGCAGAGTGCTTTGAGAGAGACTTGTGTTTCTTCCACATGCTGTGGATGCTTTCAGATCTAATCTGCAAACAGGGACTATGTCAGGTATGAGGAACTGTGCAGACCATTTGCTTTTCTTGAGCTCTGGGCAGGCCCAAAGAGATACTGACTGAATGCTCTGTTGAGATGCTCTGCTGGGCATTGCTTCTTCTGTGCATCCTGCAAAACAGCTCCAGGAAGCACAAGGATGCTGACAAGCTGCTGCATCACCCTAGTCCTGTGAGCAGCAAGGGTTTTGTTACATGAGATTTACTTGTGGAGTATTAAGTCTGTTTTCAAAAGTTTTCCTTGGACCAAATGCCTGTGGAGCATGAAAAGGCTTTCATGCTAATCGGCCAAGTTAGCTAAGAGAATATGTAATTCCTTATTCTTTTTGCAATGTAGCAAGCCTGTTTAATTAGGCAACTGGGATTTGAATTATTAAATAACAGAACAGTTTCAACCTACTTTTCTGTTGGTAAAGATCTCCAGCAACCCTGTTTTTATTCCATGGATTTTTGAATTATGAGTTCCAGAAACTCTTTGAACCTCAGGAGGATGACTTACTGGATCCAGGAGGGCAGAGAAACAGGACTCTTATTTTAAGGTCTCCTGAGCACAGCAAGTTACTCTCTGTTGTTTACATACCAGCCTCACGAGAATATGGAAATAAATGCTAGGCTGTCGAAGCAAAGCAGAAAAATTGTGTTTTCGGGCATATCCTGTGTTGAAGCATCTGTTTGGTTTTGTGCAGCATAAGAATAAATCCTTCTACTGCACAAAACTCTGGGAGCACCTCTCTCTCTCTGATTTAGGGTAAAAGAGAATAGAGCAAAGTAACAGGAGCCGCAGTTCACGTAGGCTTGAGAAGACTCATGAAGATGAACTGGCATAGCTGGGAGGTGAGAAGGGACAAAGAGGAGCTGTCTCAGCCAGAGCAGTGAAGAGCTGAACTTCGGCAGTGATTGGAGGCCTGCCACCTTCAAGGCAGTGACAAAAAGGCTGAGGAAACGCCTGCTGGGGTCCATGGTTGGGGCAGACATGCCAGCAGCCCTGGGCAGGGTGTTCTCATGGGCAGCAGGAGGCAAAGGACTTGCTGACAAAGCCACTTGGACCCAAAAAACTCCTGAAATATCTCCCAGCCTCAGGCTCTCCAAGCCCTCCTGACCCCAGGCTAATGTATTCTGGCTCCTGTTTGGGACTGGTGCACTTCAAAAGCCTTGTTGAGTGGATGGGTGGGTGGAACTGGTGACCCAAAATACCATTTCCCCTTCCTAAGGCTGGGCGTATACCAAACTTGTGTCTCTGTGTGGTAAAAGAATATGAACCAAAAGTGCTGAGAGATGCAGTGGTTAAATTGAAACATGCTGTGGCAGGATGAAAGTAATCTTGTCCCTTACAAGGCCTTAATGCTTTGGGGCTTTATTTATTTTATTTTTTTCAAGTGGCTGCCATCCATGCTGTCTCTATCTGTGATTTTAATAGAGATATTTTTATATGCAGACGTGTGTCAAGATTAAATCACCTTGTGTTATATTATCACTCGCTAGGTCGATATAAAAAACCAATATCTATAGCTGTGTTTTATTTAAAATTTGAAGTCTGAATTGTCATTGAAGGTGCTGAAGTATAAGAGGATAACTCTGTGTTAGGGTCTGTGTCCCTTGCAGTGCAAAGAAGGAAGGGTCAAATCCAAATTTTTTGCTGTTTCTGTGAGTCTGGTATATAAAATATGATGCAAATCAGAGATTTACATGGATTGCTAAGACTAAGGCTAATCCATAATCTCTTTGCTTGGTGTTTAAAAATAATGGCACTGTACATGCATAGCAATGGCATATAAGATCTACCCTAAGGCTAGAGCAACATAATGCTGCATCCCACTGGTTTTCAGAGGAGACCATGGTGTCGTGACTTGGTTACAACTTTGCAGCAGGGTAGCTGTACTTCAGAGCTGTGTGATGGATGGAAATTTTAAATGGGTCTTATGGCAGAATCTAAACATTTCTTTGGAATTTCTCAGCCAAGGTCTTGAGGAGATTGAACATGTTTCCTTGCTCAGATTCTCCTGTTTCAAACAGGAGAAGGAGAGCTGAGTACTTGAAGCAAAGCAATGATTTGGAAGAGCTAATGAAGGACCAGGGATTCTTGTTTCAAGGTAGCTCTTGATTTACCTTACCTAGACACAGAAACTTTGTCTAGTTGCTTTGCTTTATTTGGTTCATGCGTGGCCTTAGCTGTGAAGTGACCCTTCCCGCTGCTCAGGTAAAGCAAAGTTCTGTACACTGCTAGGAGCTCTGTGCCACTCAGCTACAGCTGCAGTGTCCAGTGGCAGTGTAGTACCACTCACAGTGAGGGAAAGGTGAGTGTGGTCCAGCCCCAGAAAATGACAGGCAGTGTGGTGATACCAGTGTTTAACTGATGCTTTATCCCCTTGTCCCATCCAAGATCCTTACTGGCCCTGTTGCAAAGACTCAGAGGTGTGTTCACTGCCTGTATTGCTCTGTAGCCCAGCACATCTTCTCATTCCTCTGGGACAACATCCCCTCAGGGAATCTGACTGTGCAATTTCTGCAAATCTGTCAGTGTCAGCCTGATAATAAGACAGAAGGAGGCATCATGTTGGGCACTGAATACCTTGAAAGCTGACTGCTGCAATGAGTGCAACCAAGTGTGGTATGCTTCTCCCATGTGAAAACAGTTTATAGGGCAAAAGCAGATGTTATTGTTTGGTGCGTGTGAAAGATGCTTTGTGGCAGAAGTGGGTGTGCCTCTCTTTTCCTTTAACTGGCAAGAGAATCTGCTCTTCCTTTCTTCTTTTCTTTTTTTCCTCTGTGCAATGGTAATTGAGTTTTGAGGGGGTTTATCTTTCCCTGAAGTTGTGGGTGAATTTCTGATGTGATTGCACAGTGTAGTGATGGCTGGAGCCCTGCTGTTGCCTTGTTCATCAGAGCTGCTTCATGAGAATGCAGAACACTTTTGAGGTATGATTTCCCATCACATGCTAATCCAGTGAAGTGCTGTAGATTCACTTGCTGGTGCTGTTTAAATCCATAATGCAGCACCACCTGCCAAACCACAGGGCATAATGGAAGTGTTAATGAATGTACATATATACCCTCCCACATGGCTGCAGGTTGAATGACTTATAAGTCAAGGCAGAGAATTTAGGCTGAGTGTAGAAGGAACCAGAATTAGGGTATCCTGATGCAGATCTCTGCTGAAACTGGGGGGTGATGGGTGGCCACAGGGGGTGTAAAATTGGGTCAGCTGACTTACAGGGTGCTTTCAAAGATGTGTTGATTTTCAGCTGTTGCTCTATGGATTCATCCAGTCACACCACCTGAGATGTAACTTGGGCATTCAACAACAAAGTGTAGGTACTGAGAGCACCAGCTGGGGCCCTGGTACCTCTCTTCTGAGGGGTGTTCTCATGGGATGCTTCTCTCCAGTGCTGGCAGGGTGAAGACACTTGATAGGAGAGTGGACTTGAGTCATGCAAGGGTGAACTCTGTTCCTCAGGGGTGGTTTGGTGAGTTGCCCCCTGGTTTGAGTGTCAAGGTGTCCGTTTGCCACCAGGATGGTTTGTCCAGGCTGGCACAGAGCAGAAGGAGAATAGCAGTGAAAGAGCTAAACAGGGACAGCCAAGGGGTTTGCCAAAGAGAAGGGCTAGGAAGAGGCAGCAGGGCTGACCTGGCACATGGCTGGGATGCTGGCAGTACATGCACCTGTCCTCAGGCAGGTTCAGTGGAATGCTGTGGCTTTGCATCACCATGTGTGAGGCAGAGGAGGGGCCTGTGCATCCACCCCTCATCCCACTCCTCATCCCTGTAACCCAGCCCTGAGTTCTGCCCACCCTCCTCTTTGAGACAAGCAGCTGGATTTGCCAAGTATGGAGTCACCTCCCCAGCAGGCTGTTCGTAAATAAGAGGCTTATGCTCTTGGCAGGCACTGTAACGAGCCTGGAAAAAATTACTGTTATGGGTCCTGGCCCAGTGATGAGATCTTGGAGTCTTCCAAGTGACAGAGTAATGACATGGACCTGGGAAATGCCTGGAATAGCCTTCCACACAGTTCTGGGATTTAGCGTCATTAGATTCTAAGTAAAATAGGCCATGTGCCTATTTGGGTAAATTTGGGAGGCAGCTGTTCCTTCCTCTTCTCAAGTCCAAGCTCTACTATATCTCCAGCATTACAGACCAGCATACACTCTGTTATTCTGTGCTTGTGAGTATTAGATGTGTTGTGGGAAGCCAGGGGTACTGTCCTTGATCAAAGACCCTGGGAAAATTTATTGAGAGCCTTTCAAGCCTACCCTGTGCCTTGGGGTGTAGAACTATTGAAGAAATATCAGTGCTGCCCCATAGCTCACAGATAATTTCTGGGAACCTTGTGATGCAAAGTGAACAGGCAGTGTGTCTTTTTTCCATATGTTATGTGCAATAGTCTTTTTGCCTAGGAAGGACATAGACATGAGTCAAGTTTTGGAACAGACTTGTAGGCAGAGGACAGATTTTGTAAAAAGCCTGGAGATCCCTGCTCCTCACCTTCCTTCATCTGTCTCTTGGACTAGGTAGGATTCACCCATCCCCTAGTGGAAATGCTATTACCAGGGAACTTCACAGCCTTCATCTCTTTGCAGCTGTCTAAGAGATGCAAAGTGTGTTTGCCAGGAGGGAAGGGAGTCTTTAAAAAGCCATTTACATCCTGAAAGACATCCGGTAGCAACACTGGAGATGTAAAAGCATTAAATACTGAATTGAGCCTGACTGGAAGACAAATGTGGAGCCAAATGCATTGATTGATTTGCAGAAGGGTGACTGGAATGAGGTGGCCCTGTGGCCTTTCTACCCATTAATCATCTCCAAAGCATCCATATGTGCCATGAAGTCTGTGCCTTGGAGCAGCCATGTGTGGACAGCATGGTGCCCATGAGGCTGCAGGGCAGTGGCCCCTCAAGGAGCTGGGCAGAGGGGTGGATGCACCCCTTGTTTTGGCAGGGGCTTTGGGACTGATGTGGGAAAGGCAGGGTGGAGCAGTGAGGAGGTCCATGCTGGGCAGCCCTGGTGCTGCTTAGGATCCCCTCACAGCTCCATGATGCAGCACAGGAATTTGTTGCCTGGACCACTTCCACCTGCCCAAAGTGATGCTGGTTGAGGCCAGGAGGGCTGTGCCATGCACATCTGGCTATGCCATGCACAGCTGGTTGCATTGCCATCATCTGGGCCACATGCAGGCTGCAGAACATCTGGGCTGCAAACAGGACATTGCTAAAGCACTGGGCTATTGCTTCAGAAACCTCACTGAGCAGCTAAACCACCCAGGGCAGTGAATTTGGGGTCTTTTCTATTGGTGTGTCAGCAGGCTGGGATGTTTAGGAGGGAAGCTGCCCATTTCCAGGGATTGTGCGAGCAGGAAGGGCAGCTATTGGAATTCGAAGCCGCTTCCTCCACTAAATTTGTTCTTGCTGTGTTATCTCTGCCTGGGCAGGGCAGGGGAACATCTTGGCAATCTGCTTTTTTGCTACAGTATGTTTAGGTCAGCTTCAGTGGTTCCATGATAACATAGGAGAGGCCTTCCTGGCCTCACTAGCAAAGAATTTGCAATAGTAATACAGGAATCTGTCATCCCCTGATGTCTCCTGAGGGTTTTGGAAATAAATGAGTAAGGAAAGAGATGGTGGATTTAAGCACACAAGTAATGGAGGTTAGAGTAGCTGAGCCAAGCCCCAGTTACTGAGTAGGATGCTCTCATTTCATACCTTGGCAAAAGGCTAGGATCAGCCTCCAGTGGACACCTCTGAACTGGCAGCAATACAGTTTTATTTGAGGTCTTAGAGATAAAGGAATGGATCTTGTGTAGCTGCTTTCTGGTCGCATAACTGGATTCTCCTACAGAACTGGTAGTGGCAGAGCTGTAACTACCAGTGATCCAAATCTGACTGAAGTATTGCTTTTAATAATAATAATTAAAAAAAAAAGAGAAATCTGGCATCTGCACCTGACTGTTGGTTTGTCAGTGACAGAACTCTTCTTACATATTTTGAAAAGGGCACTACGTCACTGAGGGAAACAGGCTGAAGATTAATGGAGTTGTTGTGGGAGGTGGAGGAGGAGTTGGGAGAGGGAAGCAGAGTTGGTTTTGGATGACATTTGTCAGTGTGATTGACTCATGCTGTGCTGCACTTTACATAGAGATTGGGACACTGACAAGCACGTGCTTCCCAGTAAAAGCAAGTGAGTCCCTGAATCCAGGCTGGGCAGGGAAAGCTGCTCAGTTCTGCAGCAAGGGCTCCTCCTGACATCACTTAGGGATTCGCAGGGGGGAAGGTGGGGGGCTGCCTACTACCTAAGCCACTTCCAGTGACGTGGCTTTTTATTATTATTATTTGTTCAGGCTATAATTCTGCCTTTCCTGAAATAACTACCAAGGCAGCTCCTGTCTTTAGCTGCCTTTTGTGTGAATCTCAAGTGCTTCATTACTCCCCCGGTGCGTTTTCTTTCTCTTACAGTAAATCTGAGCAGCATCTGTGTGCTGGGGGAGGTGATGCAATTTTGGGTTGAAAGGGAGAAAAGGTCTGGCTGGCACAGGAAGCCAGTGAGCAGTTCAGGGAACATAACACTTGGGGTACAGCATCTTTTTGCACAGGAGGAGAATTGATGAGGCCACTTCCAGGACCCACAGTTACCTCCCCCCACATTCAAAGCCCAGCCAATTGCAGCTCTTCATTGCTTGGTAAAGGATTTTATTTTTAAACGACAGTTGGTTCAAGGCTTTCTTTTTTTTTTTTTTCTCCCTTTTAGTAGCAATCTGATATTGCTTTGATCACTACTCCAAAAGGAAATGCCTGTAATTTCCTGTGCAGGTCTTACCAGGTGCTGGGCTCCATCAGATCCGGAAGCTGATGGGAGTTGGGAGCACCTGTTAGAATCTGCCTTCTTAGAAAACCTCAGAGACTTGAAATTTCATTTGTGTTTTGAAAAACCTAATGCCAGAGCTACAAAAGGCATCAGACTCTGGCTTCCCACATGACAGATCTGTTCCATGCTGACTTCCCACAGAAGACTGGAACACAGTCCAGCTTTTGTTCAGTGTGTCCTTTCAGAGGCATTGACTGGGAAGGAAATCTGACAGACTGGAGAAAACTTGGCTAGGAGTTACTCATCTTTATTTAATAGTAATTGGCAGGTTTCTTTCATACACCTACGAGTCCTTGGGCTCTTGATGGTTTGGGACATGGTCATGCCTACTTGAGGGAGAAATTCCTGAAGTTCATTCAGTCCTGATCAGCATGACTCAGGGGAAGTAGCAGCCTCCTAAAAGGGCATGTCCTGTCTTTCAAGGATTCTTAGTAGTTCCCAGCCCAAGGGATTGCCTGCAACACATCAGGCTGAACTATTTTGGTACCTGGCTGGCGTCTCTGGGTGTGTCGTGGTGGTTGTGTGGCTGCAGCCAGCAGTCTGCAGGAGGAACAGAGAGGGAAGTGTTCAGATTTTGCAGAGTTTCAGCCCTGCAGGCACTGCTAATGCTTACAAAGTGGCTGGGTAAAAGGGTGTAATCGAGTGAGCTGTGGGCAGAGGAAGAGTTCTTAATTGCAACTGTAGGAGGAGTTGGCAGCCTCGGTGGCTGATAGTCTTCCTCAGGTGAGATTGGCCTCCTCAGGTATGCAGAGCTCTGTCAGGCCATGGGTGAGGAGCCATGGCCCAAAACAAGCTGATGATAGAAAAATTTCCTTGGTCATGGGCTGATGGAATCATCAGCATCCGTGCCCATGCATTAGTGTGTGCTAAATCATGGTCTGCTGCTGAAGTGGACATCAGCTTCCTAAAGTTGTCTGCTTTGGGGAGCTGCAGCAGAGGAGGAGGGAGCTTGGTAGTTCCCAAACAGGCCCTGCTGTAGCTTTTCTTGGAGGTTTCATAACAGAATTAAGCAATTTATGTTGCATGTTGCCATGGAGACTGTAAATCACTGTCATGCTGGCCTTCTCAGTGAGCGAGCTGGTGTCTTTAATTGCACTAACCTGCCCTACAAATCCAGGGCTTGGTTCTGAGCTTGGTGACCTTCTGTAAAGGCCTCACCCTGGGAGCTCAGCCTTCAGGACAAGAGAGCAGAAACCAGGGAAAGGGGTGCCAGCATCAAATATCAACTATCTGGGGTCCATTTTATTCTTTATTATTCTCTTATGTGGCCACAATTCTGCTCAGAAGCTATGCTTGGACCCACTTGCATTCAGGGCAAGTTTTGTAATGAGGGAGGTGGGGATTAGATACACTACCTACATTTTGTGGGCCAGTCATACAAACTAAAATGAATTTGGTGTTTTTATGTTACTTGGCTGCTCCAAGGGGATAGCTCAGCCCTTCGACTCCACCTCCATGTCCAGACAGGTAAATGGGATTTTATACAGTTTATTCCGCCTCCTAAAAGAAAATACTTTTTGCTGAGGAGGCTCAGTTTCAGTGACACCCTTGGACCAATGTTTCTTTTTTCTTCCCATCCACCTACCCCAGAAGCAGCCACACTTCTGACTGTCTCAGCATTACTGGCTTGTGCTGTCAGGCCACCAGTCTTGCCAGTGTGTGTGAAGATGGTTGTATAAATGGCTGTAAAAATCAGCCTCCTTCCAGTGACTAAACCAGAGCCCTGACGGCATTTACCAGCGTAGGGTATGGATCACTCTCTTGGCTCCCTCAAAATAAACAACTATATAAATTGTAAGATGATTATCAGCAGACCTTATTAGTGTATTACCACATGCTGCTTTGTATTCAGACAATAGATAAAAACATTAGTGCTTCACTTTTCTCAGTCAGATCTACAGCAAACATGCTTATTCTTGCTCCCATCTGAGGAGGACTGTGTCAGTACTCTTGCCAAAAACACATGAAAATTAGCCCAAGTCTTTTGCACTTGCCTGTAGCTCTGTGCACCTTTGGGAGTGTTTAGTCTTTTCCAGGAAATGATATATGTTGTTTTAAAGGTTTGAATCATGAGCTGGTTAAGTTCATAATCTTGTCAAGGCATGAGTTGTCTTCGTGCTTTGGTTATCAGGGCAGATGGAGGGGCAGAGGGATAGAAGTGCCTGAGTTTCTGAAGGTTTTCTTTATGTGCATGCATGGCTGGAGCACGGGACCTGCCATCTCAGTAGAAAGAGGAGTGTTTCCATGAGCAGCAGAAACAATCCTGCAGAAACATGAAAACTTGCTGCCTTTTGGCACTCTGAAGTTTTCATCTCTTGTTCTAGCATCACCTAAAATACAGGGAATTGTGCTCAACAGACCAGCCTACGGTTCTTGACTTTTTTTTTTCCCAGTTGTTTTTTTTCAGTTCAGTTCTTGCTGTTTTCCCCAGGCTATGTAAGAGTCAGTCTGGTGGTTCAGACACACAGCATGACCAAACTTCTGGAAACAACGGGAAGCAAATGCCCCGATTCAGCCGATAAGCATGCTGGGCAGAGACACAGTTTGTACAATGGGCTAAACATTATCCTAGCACTTTGGGGAGCATTTCATGCAAGATAAGCTTGAGGCTTCTTAGGAGTGGGTTAAAGGGCTGGCACAAAATGTCAGTAAAAATGTAATGCTTGTTGCCAAGCAGCAGCTTGTGGTTTTGTGAGGAGGTCAAAAATCGTGCACAAACGGAGTATGTTTTTCACATCCACAGACTGTCCCCTGCCATGTCAGTAACAATCAGTCTTTCATTCTGCCTGGCTGGAGCTGCTCTGCTGTGTAAAGAAGGATGGGGTGAAATTTTGGCCATGGGCAAAGCAAAAAATTGTCATTAACACTGTTGGAAGGAGAGGCAGAGCTTTAGCCAGGGTCTGTGTCTCAAAAAGCCTGTGAGAATCATCTGACCCCAGAAGGATTACACAAAAATAAAACTTGGTATTTCAAGCAAAAATAAGACATTTAGTTGAAATTCATTGGTTTTTCAGTAGCCCAGCCTGCTGTGTATTGATGTGTGGTCTCAGAAATATGAGAAAGTGGCTTACTCAAAAATAAGGCTAAGAAACTTCCTTGGGGTTGTTGTGAGGAAATGCAGTGAGACTGTTTGAAACCTCAGCTGGTTTGGTCTTCTCCCCATCCAGCAGATGTTGCTTGCAGTGGAAGTTCTTGCTATTCTCAATAATTTCCTCCAAAGGTGGTTTAGAAACAAGCAAACTTGATCATGCTTCTTGCTCTGAAAATGTGTCTGGTCTCGATTTGGACAAGAGGCCTTTGCTGTTCTTGGACTCAGAAGCCTCGTCCTCTGTTTCCTTATGGGCTTTTCTTTTTAGAGGTGGTATGGGGTCTCCAGTGTACTGAAAGAACACTTTTGATGACCAGATCAAAAGTGCTTTTAAGATTCAATATTTTTGGTTAAACTGAAGTAATGATTATGGAGAAAGGGACTAGAGAAATCAGAAACTAGATTAGAGGATTATGTTTTTGTGTTTTCACAAGACCACAGTCAGCTTCTGTGGCACAGAGCACATCAGACTTGCTTGGTGGTATCTGAGAATGAAAAAGTTGTCTTTTTAATGAAAAAGAAATCCCTGGGGTTATTGGGATAGCCTCCAAAAGCTTGTGTTGCTTGGTGGGGATACAGGTTGGGAGCCAACAGTTTATGGAGGTACCCTCAGAGCAGTCTTGGTCCCACCTCAGTGCTGACCCCAGCCAGTGCCTGCAGCCCAAAGGACACCAGCAAAACCAGAATGTCTGGGAACAGGTGCCTGCAGAAAGTGTCACCAC
The DNA here is from genome assembly GCF_047830755.1 of Zonotrichia albicollis. Taxonomy (NCBI): domain Eukaryota; kingdom Metazoa; phylum Chordata; class Aves; order Passeriformes; family Passerellidae; genus Zonotrichia; species Zonotrichia albicollis. The sequence goes on from NC_133828.1 coordinate 34,286,268, forward strand.
AGCTGCTGCTGCACTGAACAGTATTTTGAAGAAAACCAATACCAGGAAAATCAACTGCCTTGTCTTCAGCCTTATCATTATGATGGATATTTTTTTTCTCTTTAAGTGTGTGAAAGACCTCCCAGAAAATGCAACGGTCATTCAGATCTGGGAGATGGCCACCTGTTTCCTCTGAGATCTGAGTCAGTATCACTGCTGCCCAAGGGTGGGTGGAGGGCACTTACATGCACAGAACCTCCTGTTTGCCTTCTCCTTAAATGAGCAGTTTCTGCTGCTGAGTGTTGAAATGGGTCAGTCAGCAACGGCTGCCTCTTCTCCCTTCTCCACAAACCTGTGCTGTTGCCCAGTTTTGGCCAGGGAATTTTTTTTCATTTTTCTTTCAGGAGGTAGCTCTGAGGTGAGGGAAGCAGTGTGACCATGCTGCTGGGAAGCTGCTCTCTAGGCTGTGTCACAGCCACAGGCACCAGCCTTCCTGCCACAGCAGGGTTGAGGGTTTGAAAAAAAGGCAAAACAAAAACCACCTGTTATTCCTGGCCTGCTGCCTTCTTGGTTTTATTTCTCAAACTTGAAAGTGAGAGAGAAGAAAGCAGCTAAGTGCATTTTTGTCTGCTGGCAGAGCCAGGCTTGGACCTTTACCTCCAGTTTCACCCATCACCAGCAGCTCTGCCTGCAGATCTGGCCCTAGGATGTAACACACCATTTAATGGTTGCTATACCTTGGGTTACACAGTGAGGAATAGCACAACTCTGACTTATCAATGGGATTTGGTCACTGGCAACAGGAAACTGTTAGGAGCTTGATAAGTGCACTGAGCCAGGGTGATTTTGTCATTGCTGTAGGAAAGGCACCAGCCCCTGTAGGAAAGGCATTCAGTAGCATAGGCGTTGCATGTGCATTTGGTGACAATTAGCAATGCTTGCAGACAAACAAGGCACAGTGGGGGAGATGTCCGCACTTGTAAGCGCTGGGTGTGAGTTGCAGTAGAGCTGTTGGGAAGGGTTGATGCTGCTGCTCCTGTCCAAAAGGATTTTGGATGTCAGAGCTGCCTCATTCTCACTTCTTAGGCAGCAGGTAAAAGCTGCCTAGTGCATATTGCCCTCTTGTTGTTGCTGAGTGATTGGAGATGATCTCTCTCTCCAGCAGGTGCAGCACACTGGCAGCATGGCTACAAGCGCCGTTCCCAGCGAAAACCTGCCCACGTACAAGCTGGTGGTTGTTGGAGATGGTGGTGTGGGCAAGAGTGCTCTCACTATTCAGTTTTTCCAGAAGATTTTTGTGCCAGATTACGACCCAACTATTGAAGACTCCTACCTGAAGCACACAGAAATAGATGGGCAGTGGGCAATTCTTGATGGTAAGCAAGCCACTCTCATGATCCCCTTTCCCTTCTAGCTGAGCACAATTGCAAATAGACCTCAGTGTCTCCCACAGTGTGTTGTGTCTCTGTCCCTCCTGCTCTGCTGGGGCTGGCAGGATCTGGAGCTGCAGTGCATGGTCTGCAGCTGGTCTCCAGCAAAGTTTCTGCTTCCAGTTGCTTTGGTTCCAGTTCTGCACAGAAGTGTTTCTTGCAGGCCTGTGAAAACCTACAGATCCTCATTGACATTTGGAGTAGGCTTCTGCAGCCAGTGAATTACTGCCCTGCCAGGTGGCTGTTGCTAATGATTCTTCATTGAGGCTGAACTTATCCCCTGGGAAATAACTGTGAGTGGGTAACTGAGTGAGTGGTTATAACCAGAAAGAATATTTAATCAAAACTGTTGTCCACTGACAGTGAAGAATTTTTACAACCATTAAACTCAGTCATTCAGGATGATGTTTTCATGTTTAATTACCTGTCCCATTTCAATATGGCTAGGGTAGCAGCCTGGAGATCTGTTGTAACCAAGTTTTCAGTTCTTTGAAGAAAACTGCATCTTTTTTTTAAACAAAACAATAACAGTGAAACACACAGGGGAAAAAAAAACCCCACCAAAAAAATACAGAAAAACCAAACCAAAAAAAAAAGCCCCAAAAAAATCCCCAAACCAACCACCTTGATTAGCAGGTGAGGAGAAAGACCTGTATTGCCTAAAGCTGCAGCTTTTTCATTTATGCTTCATGAAGCAGACTAACTACAGCTACAAAGGGAGTCTTTGCTCTTAAATAGTTTTGTTTTCCTTTGTAGAGTAATTAGGTAGTACATAAAATCTAACAAGTATTTTCTGCCTTAATTACCCAAGTTTATGTATGTTGGTCTGGAAACCTGAGATCTTAGTTGCACTCTTTAGGATTTATCAGATATAATTTAGTCAGTACAAATGGCCACAAAGTCCTTAAAAGAATAGCTTTTATTCATATTAAAAAAACAAAACCTGCAAACAACAAAACCAGTTAATCTTGCCAACATTTGTTCATTTGAATATGTTAACAGTTGATATGAGGCAGTATTTGTGAAATTGGTGCTGAAATGTCTCTTCTTGTCATCTGCATTAGAGATATCTGCTCCCAGTTAATCATCTCATAATGTAGACATCTACCTTTATTATTAAAATGTCAGTCCTGTATAAAAGAAAAATCCAGTCCTGCTGTAAATTTAATTCATTATTTTGAGTCCAGAATCCAGTCCTCTAAAATGTGTGACCTTTATCTTCACTGGTATGCCCCATGTTGTGATATATATATATATATATATATCAGCTGCTGTACCTGTTGATGTTAGCTGAAACAGCCTTGGTTTTGCAAATTATTGAAAAGGCATCTTTTACTGAATACTTGGAATTGTTGTTTATACAAAACAAACAAACAGAACTTCAACAAAAAACCTAACTGAACCTGATCTGAGTGGGAGTGATGAAAGAAACTCTTTTCCAAGGAGCAGAAACTTAACCCTTTGTTTTAATGAAAAAGCTTTTCTTTTGCTCAGATGGGCTTAATGGCTGTACTTGGGCTGAACAGAATTCAGCTGTGACCTTGAATGGCATTTTGGGAATCCCTGACTTCCAGGGCTTGTGTGCCCACAGATGCTTCACAGCCAGAGAAGTGAAACTGCAGCTGCTTCTCTTTCCTACCACTTGAGATTTTGAACAATCACAATTTTGGAAGAAAGACAATATTCTTGTCTGAAAAAGGATGTGACCCTTCTCCATCTGCCCAAAAGAAACAGGGCACCAGGACTGACTAACACTTGTGTCATTTGCCTCAGCTCTCTGTCACAGGCTTTGGATCTGGGCCATTCTCCGAGGTCACCATATCCTGGGACAGCTGCTCTGCTGTGGCTGCATGAATCACTTATGGGATAAAATTAGGGACAAACATGATAGGTAGGGTCAGGATGCATCATGATAAATCCTAGACTTTCCAGTTGTTCTTTATGACCAAAGCCTTTACAAGCTGAGGTTTCATGCAGTGCTTGGTGGGCAGAAGCAGCTGCCCACCTCCAAAATAGGAACTAGTTTTGGAACATGAACAACCAAATAAGGATATAGCATGAGGGGCTCTATAAATTTTGAAATTGTCAGAAACAGTTATTATTTAAAAAAAAAAAAAAAAGACTTACATAGACATCCAACAACTTTAAAAAAAAAGGGAAACAGCCCACCCTTTTCCAGGCTGTTGCCTGAGCAGTTCTGTACAAAGCATCTCAAGCATTTTGTAACTGCACCAGCATTATGTTGTAAAAAAACCCTTCTGCTAGCCAGCTTGCATAAAGCATTTGGCTTCCCTCCATGAAGACCTTCACCCACATTTATTCAAGAGCACTAACTGCCTGCATGATGAAATGTTTGACTTGCATTTTTTTCTTTAGCTGAAATCTCTCTGTGAAAGTAGACTGAAATGGAATAGGGTTCTGTTTTAAATCTTGGAGCAAAAGCTACATTCAAAATCTTCCTTTACCTGTTAGTTCTTTGGCTTGGGCATGTCTCTGTTTTTCTCACCAGGAGTTGTCTGTGATAGTTCCCTGCCTCCCAGAAGATTGTGGGGCCTGTGTTTGTTGTGTGTGTTCCACACTATACAAACCCACTTTGTTGTTGACCTTATGCCAGCTTTAGAAGACCATCAATGCAGTGTTTGGAAGTGTTGTAGAGTGGAAGAGGGCACTTAACCTGAATCAAAGATGTGCAGGCAATTTGTGGCTAGCCCATTTTTTGGTTGCTGCCACTCTAATGAGGCTTTAGGACCAACCTCCAATTTTCTCTGCATATGTCATCTTGGTTTATTCCCTGCTGGTAGTGCTGAAATCAGCACAGTGCTGTGTTCAGTGAAATGCACAGAGGTGCTGTAGAGACATGAGGTCAGAATTAAGTGGGGGCCAGGGTTAATGTGCTTTGATTAGCTCTTGCTCCAGTTGCATTGCTGTGATTAATTTTGCACACTCCTTTCTGTGTGCAGGCTAATTTAGCAAGTAGCAGAGGATTTCTTTTGGTGTGGCTGCCAAATGCCAGTCTGGAATTATTAATCTGGGCATGAAGCCAAAAATGGAATACCTTGATATGGCAAAAAGTTCCCTATGGTTCAGAATTCCTTATGGCTCATACATCACACAGAGATAAAAAGGTGGCAAGCAAAGGGAGATGAAGACATGACCACAGGCACATGGTTTGGTCTTGTTGGGAATTAGGCTGAACTCTTAGCTGTCAGTAGGGCTGTGCCAATTGGTACAAGCCAAACACGGAATTGTGTTGGTGAAAGGAAGCTGTGGTCTCCCTTCTCTCCCTTTCCTTTCCCTGGTATGATTTTGATGAAACTCTCACAGCCTAGAAGTTGTCTCTCTGCTCCTGAGGTTGTTTCCCTTCCAGTTCTCTTCCCAAGACCTCCTCCCAGTCCTGGGGTGCCCTTGTGCTGGGTTGGACCTGCACAGCCTGGTGTGCACCCGTGTGCACTCACACCAGGCTCCATTCCTTCCCCCACACTCTGTCTGCCCTTCCCACCTGTCTATCCCTTGCATCCCTTTTTGTGGAGGGTTTTTGCTGCTGGTCATCCCTGGGCACACAGGAAGTTTTCTGTTGGAAGTCCCTGCTTTTCTTCTGGGAAACTTGAGATCAACTCAGCCATGAGGCCAGAGGGAGGTCAAAGGTCACTTCAGATTTGCAGGCAGAAGGGTTGGTTTGTGGCTTGCTTGCTTTCTTTTTTTTTTTTTTTTTTTTTGTTAATTTAGAGTAGCATCACTGAGAGCATTAAAATTCAAGTTAAATTTGTACTTCCATTATTTTATTTGTGTATCCAGTATTTGCCCTCCTTTAGTTGCTGGGATTTTGCAACAATGAAAGAGGGGGTTTTGTCTTGGGTTGGATTTTTTTCCTGCCAGGAAAATTTTGATGTTGCAACATGGAAAACAAGGCTTTGAATACTTGCCCTTTGTTAGAGAAAGGGCTCCTTTAAGGGCTTGCATCTTTTTTCTGTTTATTGATGTGGAAGCCTGTCTTCTTTTTGCTTAAAGAAAGGGCAAGAATTCAAGTACTTGGGTTTTCCATGTTATAACATCTGTGTATTTAGTTAGGGCACAGAAGAAGGGCTCATAAAAGCCCCAGTGTTTTCCTATCATGTGTTTTTTGCTGAGGAAAGCTGTCATGCCAGGGGCAGCACGGCTGTGTCTGAGAAGGAGCAGAAGCATCAGAGTGACAGAGTGAAACATCTGCCTTGCTTTGCACATGGCAAGGGCACCTCATACCTCTTCAAGGTGACTTGGGGTGTGGGGACACAGAATAGGAGCTGTGACCCCAGTACCCCATCCCTGCAGTGCCCAGAATGCCAGTTCCTCAGCTGAAGGCAGTGCCCTCTCCCATGGTGCTGCTGATGGAAGACAGAGACCATGGAGGTGGCTTTGCTCAGGCTTGTTAGTTTGACTTGGCAATTCAGGTTCAGTTTTCCCATGGTCTTATGTACCAAGCTGCTGGGCAGTGAAACCCAAAGGCTGAAGGACAGAAAATGGGTTCACGTGCCTGTCAGTTCATCTTTATCCCCTCTAGATGCCATGGACAGTGGAGAAATCTCTTGAGGTGACCTATACACCCAGCTGCCTGGCAAGGTAAAGATGTAGGAGGACATTTTGCCTAGATATGAAAAGAGAAGAGCTCAATTGCACAACCAGATCTGAGCTCCTCGAAGGCTGGGAATGCTGTGTTTGATCTGAATCCAGCCTAGGCTCCAGAAAAAGCAATGCTATTGCTGGCTTAGAGTTCACAGTGTGTCTCTGCCCTTGGTTTAGGTTCACCAAGTGCCTTTGTCTCTGGATGGCCACTTGGAGCACTGTCAGTTGCAGAGACATTGCCACATGTACACCTTGAAGCACCAAGGGCTTCTATTTTGGACCACAAATTCCTGTATATTCCTGTGAATATAGGAGGCTCCTGTGCCTGCTCAGAAGTGCTCTCTAGGCAGCTGCACTCTTGCATAACCCATCAGGATTCACAGAAAAATGGTATGGAGAGCTCTAAAGGGGCAGGATTCAATTAGCAGGGAGTTCATCACAGCAGCTGGGGGTCACATCCACTGGAAACTCGAAAAGGCCATCTCTTCACTCAGCAACCTCTTACCTGCAGAGCAGGAGACCTCCCTGCTGGGCTCTCACAGCCTAATTGCTCTTAGTTTAGTCTCCAGCTGGTCTCATGATAGCTCTAAATGGCTTTGCCCTCTTTGGATGTCTGTTCCTACATCATACATCATCCTTGGCTTCTCTCTCCTTCAACTTACCCAAATGCTTTCATAATTGCTCCTCCTTGCTTCTTCGGTCAAATTTGTGAGAAATTCACAAAGTTTTCTGTTGGAAGTCCCTGACTATGTACAGCCTATGAGTCTGATTTCAGTTCCTGGAAGAATGAGGTAGGAGAAACCCACTGTGCTTTGGTCCTTGTTTCCATGCTGGCATTTATGTGCTGCCAGTGGGGCAACTGGTGGTTTAAAGTGTACCAGCTCACAGTTCTCTACTCATGGTTCTTTCTGTCTTCTGCCATCCTGTCTGTAGAAATAGCAATTTTAAAAGAAGGTGAATGCTGGCTAATATGCTAAATCTTCTCATCCCTTTGGGAAGAAAATCACCTTCTGAGCTACCCCTTCCCAAGTTTCTCCTTGCTCCTTCCCATTTCTATAGGTAGGAGTTGTCTTGAAGCTTTTATGCCACAAGACACCACAAGCAAAGCCACTTACATCTGGCCCTTTTTTGGTGCTGATGTTTTTCAGGATGGGGTCCTTCCCTACAAAGGATCCAGACCCCTCTCCTCTGTTGTTTACAATTCACAAAGCACAGAAGTGTTAGGCTGGGGGTTTGCCTTAATGAAGAGTACATTTAAAGTTAAGACAAGGACTTTGTGTGGCCATCTACACAATGCTTAACTTTGTATTAATAATCTTAACCTTCACTGCTGTGTGTCTTTTACTTACACTTTCAAATTGCCATTTTAAGTGCTGCCTGGACTTGCTCACCTTTTTATCAATGCTGTAAGTGAATTCCCTTTGAATAACAGCTGCTGACACAGCAGCTCTGCCCGTGTTTAGTGTGATGGCCAAGATCCAGGCAAGGTAGGAGAGCCCCATGCACTGGGGTATCCCCACAGCCCCCACCAGGGCTTGCCCCCTCTCCCAGGGGTGCAGAGCTTTGGAGGGGCAGCAGCTGGGGATGGGTTGATGGGTGCAAAGGCACAGCTGGATGCTTCTTATGTGTTTCATGAGAAGTTGGCAAATGTGCCAGAGCAAGGGGAAGTCCCTAAGCAAGTTACCATGCAGGATACAGCACATCCATCTCCACCTTCCTGCCCACAGCTTGTGCTGGGGCACCTGCCCTGTCTCAGGGGGAGGGAGGGCAGGAGGGCTCAGCTCTCAGCAGGGATCTCTCCCACTCTCCCACAAGTTGGGTTTGTGTGCTGGCTGTCAGCTCTCAGCCCTGCCCTGACACCGTGTCTAGCTGCTGCAGGAGTCAGATGAGGGCAGCCCAGCCTCTCTGTACAAGTTGGGCAGGTAGGAGAGATTAATTTCCTCTTCTGTCCCAGTTCCCTGGCCTTATTCCATGGTACCAGTTCTGCCCAGGGCATAGAAATTTACCAGCACATGCAGTCTCTTTGGGTTTTCTGTTTCCTTTTTTTTTCTTTTTTTTTTGTACAGTCCGTAAGAATAGCTGAAATGCCTTTGAGCTGAGACTCTTGTTTCCTAGATTTAGAGGGGAGGAGCAGGATAAAAGGCTATGAAGAGACTCAGGTGACTTTCCAACAATCTTGGCAAATAAGCTTAAATCTCAGGGTCTTTGCAAGAGCCTGGAAGCTCTTTTTACCTTAAGAGTTCATGAAAACAGACTTTCAACACCAGTTAAGGCAGGAGAACAAATGAGGCTGAAGGCTTTAAAGGGCCTGCCAGCACCAAGGAAGGTCTCCAGGTCTTCCAGTGTAGCTGGCTCTCTTCCAGACATGCAGTGGAGGTGTGTGACTGGCTCCTGAGGTGTGCTGTGACATGCAGCATGTCCACCTGTGCTGATGCAGCAAAGTGGTCTTTATCATGGTCCCATCTGGAAACTGGGGCAGCCTGAGCACTTCCCCTGCAGGGAACACCTTGCTGGGTCTGTGGAGTGGTTCAGACCAGACAAACCTGTATCAAGCCCTGCTGCTCTGTCAGCAGTATGCTCCTGCCACTGTCTCCATCCATGGCTACCCTGGGCTTTCCCCATCACTTGTGGGCAGCAGATGTTTACACCATGGCTGTACAGCAGAGGCAAAACAGTTTTCCCACCCAGCCCAGTTGACTGGGATGTGAAAATTCTCCCAGTCAGCATGAAGGTCCCCTGTTTGCCTCTGGGGTGCAATGATGCATTAGGACTGGTACTTCTGAGCAGCCAATGCACTCTGAGTGCACCCCATGTTGGTACTGGCGTAGCTTAAACTGGTGAACTCCTCTGGAACCCTCCTCCTGGCTGTGCACAAAGCTGGGGCTCAGGAGCTAGCACTGATGTGTGTATGTGGTGTTTACCCAGAAGGCTGGGGTTGCTTGTTCCACAAGTGATGGGACCCCCTGCAAGACAGATCCATGGAGAACCAGTGAGTTATGATTCCATTAAGTTTAATCTAGTGGGGAACAGCATTTGAGTGGCTGTCACAACTGAGGTGTTTTAGGGGATTTGAGCATGGATTTATTCACAAAAATGTGATCACTGTATTGGATGTGCTAGGTACTTAAAGCTTTTCCATCTGTTTAATTTACCTCCTTAGTATCAGCACACCATTTGAGACTAAATATATAAGGGGAGTTCTCCAAGGCTCACTCTGAAAGGACAAAATGGTCTAGTAACAATATCCAGGTGTTGAGAAAAGGAAAATGCTTGTAGCCTTTACTTTGGGTTGTCTCCCAGCTCTGCTTCACCATGCATTTAGTAGGTTATCCCTGACATTTAAACTGGCTTTTAGCTAACCTTCCAGTCTTGGGTTTTCTTTTCTGGGAAAGGGAAAAGTTGGGAGGGCTTTGAAATACTTTGAGCTCTATCTTGCCAGAGGAGCAACTCTCCAAATTCAGTGATCTGTATTTGGTACTGGAAAAGGAAAATGAAATCCACGGTGTCCTCTTCCCCTGCTCCCAACTTAGGCATACAAGGATGAGTGAGGTCTGGGACAGAAGCCCCCTTGTCAATCCAACTTGATTTCATCACATCTTTGCGGTCTTTGAGGAAGCCCAGCAGAGGCAGAAAGGCCACAGGACACATAGTGGTGCCAGCAGCTACAGGTCCCCCACAATAATTAAAAACCTTTGTCTGTTCTGTCCTAGTTCTGGATACTGCAGGCCAGGAGGAGTTCAGTGCAATGCGGGAGCAGTACATGAGGACTGGAGATGGTTTCCTCATCGTCTACTCGGTGACAGACAAGGCCAGCTTCGAGCACGTGGACCGGTTCCACCAGCTGATCCTCAGAGTCAAGGACAGGTGGGTGCCACGGGGCTCCCCACCATCCTGGGGGATGGCTGCAACCTGACCCCAGCTTCTGCCTTCTGCATGTCCCGAGACAAATCCTTAGGTGGCATTTGTGGGCCTCAGTGTGGTGAATAAGAAGTGGTTTACTTCTGATAAGCATGAAGGGCTTTCAGTGTGGAAAGGGTCAGTGGTGCTACAATGGAGTGAAAAGATGTCTGGAAGGGAGAAACTTCTGCCAGAGCAGTGTGAGAAAGAGAGATCAGACACCTTTGAAGGTGACCAGCTCAGCTCTGAAGAGGGGGAAGGATGCTCTGGGTACAGTGCAGGCACTTTGGGATCACCAGCAGGGAGCCAGCAAGCATTTCAGCCCTAATTATTTTGTGTGTCTTGGTACCATCTTCCTGTCCCTGGCTTGTGCCAAACACACCTTCAAAGGCCCTGCATTATTTGAGGGTGTGAGCAAGTGTCTTGAAGGGGAAAAAGTTTGTGCTGGAAGGAACTGTATTTCGTACCAGAGATGTAATGTAGTTAATGCACTGTGCTCTGCAGTGAACAATTATACAGAATAAAACATCTGTCTGTGCCTGGGGAGAGGTCACCTCTCTCCTCCTTGCATGTGCAGGGGAGAAGGTAGCACTGGGAATTTAATCATGGTAAATAAATGTGTCCTGGCTCAGTGAGGGGAAGCTGCTGCTTTATCTACAAGATAACTCCCTCTTCCCATCCTGGTTCGAGAGGCAATGGATCCATTCTCACTGGGTGGGGTGTGAATTAAGCCCTTATATGTCTGCAGCTTTGAATCACTTAGTTCTTCCGTTCATAATGACTTTTAATTATGGAAGTCATCAAGAAAAGTCACCAGAGGGTTTGGGCCTCGTTGCTGGCTTCCTTTCACAGCTCTGAATAACTTCCCCACAGGAAGGGTGGACTCCTATCATGTGAGGTTCACAGCTGACAGCTCTTCCAGTAAAGCATCCAAAGTGTAACCCACAAGAGTGAAAAGTAAAGGAGAAACCACCCTTTGATTTCATTGAAACGAAGAAGAATGTCAGTCCCTCAGTCAGCCTCCCAAATCACAGCAGCCTCAGCACTGCTGGCTTAGCCTGAGGCAAAGTAAATCTGTTTCTAAAAGCTGAAGGAGACAGGACAGAATTTCCTGTAACCTGCCCCAATCTGATGCTGATTTTATCTAATTTAACTTGGTGAAAATAAGATGTGGTGTTCACTGTTTGCTCTGGACTGAAACTTTTGCCCTCCACACGCGCTGTGCAGTGCTGCAGCAGCGTGTGAGAGGCAGGAAGTGAAACGGGCTGGCGAGGTTGTTTGTGCTCCCTGCTCAGCGCCACTCCGAGCGTGAGGAGCGTATTAATACTTCACCAAAACCTGAGCTGGGGCAGAAAGTCACAGCAGTGGGAGCAACATGAGTAAAAAACCTCCTGCTAAACCCACAGGGAGCTGGGAGCAGAGCGTCACCCTGGTTTTCAGTCTGGCAAGCGGTTTTGGCAACTTATAATCCAAAAGAATTGCAGGCTGCTGTGTTAGCAGGGCTGTTCAAAGCCTTCCTCCCATTTTCTTTCCGCAACTTTCATTATAGCAAAATTTCCAACTGTAGCAGCTTTGTCCAACTAGCAGTTGTGCAGCTTACAATAGGGAGCAAAGTCCCCATAGAGTTTTATGCCTGATGTAAACAAGGAAAATGATATACCATCCAAAAGTAATCCCTTTCTAATCAATGTGCCGCAAGCCAAAAAGCAATCAAATAATCCAGACAAGCAAATATTTTGCTCCAGAAGGATCAGAGTCAACATATATCAATGCTCAGGTATTAACATTAAATCACAGTCACATTATCAGAATGAATAACTCTAAGACTCATTTAAAATGCAGAGTGCAGTACGGTATTTTTCCAGCCAGAGCAATGGGGCAACATGCCAGAGGGAAGATGGAGCTCTTATCATCTCGATGAAAAATGACCCAGAAACGCTGTTTAAAAATCCAGAGTTACCAGGGAAGTGTTTTATACAGAAATGAGTATGGCCAGCTGCTCCTTACCCCAGTAAAATCAGCTCTGTTACAGCAGAGAATACTGGGATCATTTAGGAGGACTTAAATATAGGACAACAATACTGCAGTAAGTGTCAGTGGTCAGAAGGGACCTCCTCTCTCCCAGCAGTGGCCAAGAGGCCCTGCAGCAGCTGATTGCTCTGCTTCATGAAGCCAGAGGACAGAGTGTGGCACTGCCAACACCTCCCATGGCTCCCAGCCTTGCTTCTGTTTATCACTGGAACAGTGGAGCTTTCTGCAGGGGGAGAGGGGGGAGAGCCTTGCACAGGACATGCTGTGGATAAATGGATCTCTTCTCAGGTGGTGGCTGAAGGCAGGCACATGGTAGTTAAGGAAATATTGAGTATTATTAGAGAGAGAGATGGGTTTGGGTTTTTTTTCTGGGATTAGAAACAGGAGATGGTAGGTAATAGCACTGGAAGCTTAACAAATCTCTTTGGTTCCTTCCAGCCTCCTTCCAGCTCCCACTGCCAAGCCCAGTTTGTCTTGGGGTAACAGCTGATGGGCATCTCTGCCCCCCCTCATTTGCTCCCCCATTTGATGCCCCTATAAGCACCAGCTCCCAGAGTCCATCTTTCTTCCCCCACAGTTGCTCTCAGTAGATGACCAGGAATGAAATTACTCCAATTCTTCCATCATCCCTCAGTATCTTGCCAAGATATGCAGTTACTGAGATGCCTTAACTAATACAAAAGAGTCCCAGTCTCCTGTCCAAGATCTGTCTTTATGTCTCTGTTGATTTTCTGGCTAATTCTCTAGATCTTTCTTCACCTAGTTGGATCTTCAGGCTTAGTTATCATCAGGCATTGCAGAAATTGTGACAATAAGTTCCTGAAGTCCCTACAAATAACAAGGAATGTGTGCATGCATGCAACTTGTCAAGTAAATTTTTTACAATGTGAGCATATGTATAGCACAGCCTGGGGGTTTTCTTTTTATTTCTTTACACATATGTGGTATGTCTGTAGCTGAATATGTTAGGTTATGTCAGCATCAAAAAGTGAAATTTATGCTCATAATTTTTGTTGTAGTGTGGTAATAATTGGGTGGTGGTTTTGATTTTTTCCAGGGAGTCTTTTCCAATGATTTTGGTGGCAAACAAAGTTGATCTAATGCACTTACGGAAAATTACAAGAGAACAGGGGAGAGAAATGGCAACAAAACATAACGTAAGTTTGCAGGATTATTTAATGGCTTATTGAAAGTCCTATTACAGGCATTCAGAATCGAAAGCTGTGCTCATTAGGGGCTGCATTAAAGCTTACAATGAAACATTTGTAAATACATCTTTGACTACTACAAAGTAGCAGTTCTGCAGTTTCCTTCCAGTAGGGCCAGTTCGTCACTGAAACCAGAACCTCTGCTGTGCACCAGGCTCTAGGAGAGCTGTGGCCATCACTGAGACTTCTGGACAAGGTGTCTGAAAGTGCTGAGAAGTGTTCAGGATGAGAGAAGAAAGTTCACTTCCCTGGAGTGAAAAGGCAGAGTCAGGCATTAGAAGGTATATCCAGGTGCCTGAGCTTGTTAAAGATAATGAAGTTAACAGGGTTGTTAAGCCTATATAAATCTGGCCCACCATCTCAGCTCTGCATTATTCATGCTGTTAGTTTAGCCTGAGAAATTGGTCTTATATGGGTGCAGATCACATGCTGCTCCACTAATCACCTCGAAATGCCAGCAGCCCTGAACACCCAGAGGGAGACAGCAACTCCCTTAGGAGGTGGAACTGAAGGAAAGGGTAAAGGCAAACAAGCCTGAGACCTCTTGGCAGCTTGCTGTGCCTGAAGGACAAGTGTGTGGTGGTTTCTAAGCAAACCTCGATGGGAGTTTGGCAGGGCAGGTTCACTCCCCCTCCCCATGGAATCTGGTTTCTGTCAGAGCCAGGACACCTAAACTGCAGCCCAGCATGTTGTATCCATCTGTATACACACGCCTTGGAAAAGGCCATGCATGAAAATACCTTATCAGAGGCAGTTTTATAAATCTGCCAGTGTGCTGGACAAGCACTCTAGGAGGCCCCATCTGGCTGTCAGACTTTGAAGGGGAAGATCATTTTACACTGAAGGGGAATTGTAGTCATGAAATATTCATGCAGTAGTCCAATAAAATGTGGCAAGCAAGAATTTTTGGCAAGTGCTGGTCTTTCAACAACCTTCGGCTATTTTCATGTCGGTGAGCACAGCTCAGGGGGAGAGAACATCTGACAACATAAAGTCTGGGATTATTCTCCCCCAAACCCAGACCTCAATAGCAGCTGTTTAGCCTGGTGCTTATTCCAGACCTTTTGTAAGCAGTTGCTGACCTTGCTGCAAGCGTGAGGGTGTTGATAGCAGTGTCATGGCAACATTTTGTTTACCTGTATTTCTGTGGTATTAGCAGCCCGTTTCTCCAGCCTTCAGGCTTTTCATTTTGAAACTGGTATTATCACTGATCTCTTTCATGATACACTTCTCTCCTCTAGATTCCTTATATAGAAACCAGTGCCAAGGACCCACCTCTGAACGTGGACAAGGCCTTCCATGATCTCGTGAGGGTTATAAGGTAAGCTGCAAACTCCTCCCTTCCTTGCTGCCCATGGATGGGATGTGCAGGAGTCATGGCTCAGAGAGTCAGGAGCCAGGTTTTCTTGGGGGTGGGATATTTCTGGTGTTTATTAACTTCCTTGTCCTGTATCTGCTTAGGTCTGTTACTAGCACTTAGCTACCCATGCAGGACATCAGTACCATGCCCAGTAAGAAGTAGCTGAAATGAAAATTTTTTGTTCAATGAACAGTGCAAAACCTACTATAATGATCAGCTCTAAAAGGCTGGCATTGAAAGCTCTGGACCAGTAATTTGGGTTTTCATAGTTTTGTCCTCTCAGGGTCTTGGCTTGCTAGAAGTTAAAAAGGACCAGCAAAAAATTCTACAAAATTCTAATGCTGTAGGCGACTTCTAACATTTTCTGCTCACTAAATGGAAAAAATTAAGCTATTTTGTATGAGAAACTGCATGACCTAATGGCTAAGCCCCAGGTTTCCTCAGACTGCAGAGGTTTGTTCCCAGTTCTGGCATGAGCTGCCTTTGCTCGTTTTGGCAAACGCGCTCTCCGGGCGAACCCTTGCTCCTGCTGCCAGCAGGGAGGGACTGCCTTCCCAGAGCCCGGCTCCCCTGCAGGAAAAGAGCTGCACACACATCCCAGCATCTCGCTGATAACCTCAGTTCTCTCTGAGAAGATTTGTTTTTCTGGCACTAGTTGTCTGCCAGATTTTCTGGGCCCTCATTCTTCATGTTTTGGGAGGGCGCTGAGCTGAAATCGTGCTCCTCCCTGCCGCGCAGTCAAAGTGCCTCGCCCGGCAATTAAACCACAAGGCATTTATTCACAGCATATCTGTACTTGTGAATATCCTAGCAGAGCCTCAAGCCAGCCTCCATCAAAACCAGATGGTACTGCCCACTCTTCCCACATGTCTCAAAAGCAGAGGGCAGAAAGTCTTTGGAGAATTGAGTTGGAAGTGTCCCAAGCTCTTTCCCAACTGTTCTCTAACTCGGTATTAGTTGGCTGGATATTACTTTTGTGTTGCAGCAAGCTCTTACCACCATCTACTCTGCTCTGCAGGAAAGGAAAACAGCCAAAATAAGATGGAAAGGCTTTGTTTGCTTTCTCCACGTAACACAGCTCCAAGCAGGCTGAAAGGAGTATTGTAATGAGGCATTACTAATTTCAAGCCCTGAAAATGCACTCCATAACCTCAAAAATAAGTGGTACACCTCAGTTTCCTGAGTAGCTAATGTCAGTCCTTGCCAGCCTGTGATGTCAAGGGCACCAGCAATGTTCACAAGAGCTGGAACTCAGGTTAAGTCAGAGAGCAGGAAGATGCTGTGTGATCTGGCTGGACACTGGCCACAAAGCAGCTTTGCTTGGTTTTTGGACATTACAAATTGTCCACAGTCATGGGTAGCATCACCCATCAAGTATTGTTTTTCTGGTTTTCAAGTAAGCTTTTTCAAATAAAATGTAAATTTCAGCTCCCTGATAATTGTCATTGACGGAGTGCTTTGCAAATGAAGGGCTTCCTCAGAGCCCTTGTGAGCTCTCGGGGTGAGGATGCTTGTTCAGGGTTGCACTGTTGGTGCTCCTTGCACTTGGCTGATTCCCAGTTTATTTAGCTTCATGCAAGAAGCTGTTGTCTGGAAGTAATCCAGAAAGGAGTGGGGTGATTGAGTCCACTCAAGAGATGTTTTAAATTTCCTGATACCCCTTTTATGCTGCAGCCATGCACACACAGGAACTGTCACAGCAGAAGCCTTGAGCAGGCCCAGGGTGTGGTTTCTGGATCTCTAAAACAGATCCAGAAGAGTATGAACAGCTTGCGGTCACTTAGGGTTTATCCAGATTTAAAGAATTTTCTGAATTGCGTCTTTGTAGTTTTGAGCTTTAAAGTTTTATGGTTTTCATACCTCCAGCCTTCATATTCACTGAGAAGAAGTCTTAATAGTCAGGGCTGAGTTTTTCACGTGGTTGCAAGAATTTGGAAGCTGAGGCTGTAAGAGAAACATCAGCTAAAGTCACAGTGATTTATACCCCAGTAATGTCTCATCCTGGTCTGGATTACTTGCTTTAATGCCTGGTATATTACATGACAAAGAGGCTGCTTTTGAACTGTTCAGACTCTCAGGTTTGAATCTGTGCAAGCTGCTCGTGTCTGTATGTTTTATCTTGCACTGAAATCTACATCTACAGGCTGCCTGTCAGGTGTTTGAGTTACAGAGCCTTCCTTGGATTTGCACTGCTGGGCTGGCAGAGTAGCTGCTGCAGCTGGGTGCAGCTGCAAACAGGCATTTGGGCAGTGCCTCACCTTCCTGGACAGGGAGAAGCCCTGAACAGAATGCTTCAGAGGCTGCTCACAGCTCCAGGGCACGCTGCAGGAGGGCTCTCAGCTGTGTGTTCCTGGTGGCTGTGACTTCAGACAGCCAGGGACATCTGTCTGGGGTCAGCTCATTCTCTGTGCACCAGTGCTCTTCACAACATCAGAGGAAGCCAGAGCCCCTTCAGCAGCAAACGCAGTTCTTGGTTTATTATGTTTTAGCTCCCCTCCATCACCAAGCCTGCATCAGTGCAGCTGGCTAAGGGCAATGCCAGCTGAAAGGCAGAAGAGTGTATTTCTCAGTGCTCTCTGTATCTCTCTCATCTGCTTCCCTACGGAGTGTCAGCAGTGTAATGGATGACATTACATCACTTGGAGCATCCCTGTTTCCCAGAGCAGCCCCCATGGCAGGGGAGGAGGCAGCAGTTCACCATGGGCAGCTGGAAGCATAGTGCCCTGGCAGGACATGCATCCCTGCCATTATCCTTAATGGCTTCTTTCCTCCTTCCTGAAGAATACAGGCCAGGCCCAGCAGTGTGGCATGAAAAGCCATGCAGTGCTGGAAGGGTATAGGAGGCATGTATGCAAATATGCACATGCACACCAAGATGCTGCTCTACAGGCTGCCCAGGGCTCTGAATCCAGCCCAGCCTTATGTCTCACCTGCCTGCTTTCTTCTCTGTCTCCCAAAACAGGCAACAGATCCCAGAGAAAAGCCAGAAGAAGAAGAAAAAGACCAAATGGCGAGGGGACAGAGCTACGGGCTCCCACAAACTCCAGTGTGTGATTTTGTGACAGGACACCCTGGGAGTGCCTTGGATGCCTCCCTCCTCCCCTCCTGGCCCCCCAGCAGCCCGGGTGAGGAGCTGCAGCCCGATGCTGATGCCCTCAGGGCCCCGTGGGCTCCCTGTGGCAGCTCAGACCCGGAGCGGGCGCTCAGAGGGGCCGGACCCTGGAGAGGGGCTGCATGCCAGGGCCAGCGTGGGAGCTGTGCCAATGGGAGGCAGAAGGGATCAGCAGGACCTCAACTCTCAAACATCCCCAGCACCTTCCAGGGGCCTCCATGATGTTTATAAAAACAAAACAAAAAAAACAAGGCAGAAGTTAAAAAAAAGTGTTGGTTTTATCTGCAAACATTTCTCTTTGTGACCCATTTCTGAACAGCATTGAATAGCCCCCCTGTTTGGTACAGTTGTCTGTGTATGTGGGGGAAGGGAAAGGGTTTTTCTTTCTCTTAATTTTTTTTTCTCCTCTTCTTCCTTTTTGTTGTTTGCTCAGCAAGTGTTGGGTTGCAAAGAAACAACGGCCAGGCTTAGATTTTTTGCACTGGACTCTCTTGGGCAGCAGTGCCAAAACACAGCTTCATATGAAAGTGCATAGATTTGGAGGAAGAAAATTAATTCCAGCTGCTCTGGGTGCTCCAGACATTGTGTCAGACTCTGGAGGGTTGCCAGCTCACAGACCATAAACTCCAGTTTAGGAAAGGAGGTTTGGGCTTGGATTATACATTTTTTTTCTTACCCTTTGTCAAGAGGTTTTGTTTCTGTTTTGTAACTTTGGACATGTCAAACTTAAGGCATTTTGTTAACCTGAAAGTATTTAAATTAAAGTAATTTACAAATGGAGGGGTATTTCATTTTTGGGGGAGGGGGGTGGAGGGGAAGGGAGAAAGGAAGTAAAATCTGAACTGAATTTGTTATTTGGGTGTTGAATTTCTCCCTCATAAATGCATGTAAAGTGGTGTGATCTAAATCACTCTATTATTCCGTAACCTTTCCCTGCAAAGCCACTCGTGGGTAGATTAATTGTTTTGCTTTTCCCAGGCTCATCTCGCACACACAGGAAACAAAATGTGTTTATGGAGTTTGGCTCAATGTTTCTTCTTCTCCCTCCTTCGCCAAGTTGGTGACTTGAAAGGAAGAGGTGTGTTTAAAATGATTCAAGTGGGATGGGTCTCTTCATAAGCGGACTCTATCTAAAATGTCTCCCTGAAAACAGCAAGGACTAAATATGCCTTATGAAAAGACAAGGCAAAAACCCTGCAAGCTTTCAGACTGCCATCTGTAGCACCATAAATATGGCTGTGCACATCCTGGAGGGGCCACGTGTTCTTTCACACCTTTCCTGTCAGTAAGAGCTGCAGTAGCAAATTTGTCTTTAATGGTATGTCATGTGCTGGATTGAATCCATTCACGTGGTCACCAAATCTGTTTAAAAGTAGCAACTTGCTTTTCATCAGCTTGAATCCTATTCAAATATGCTTTGTGGGCATGATTTAAAATATTGGCAGAGTATGAATGCCTGAGATTTATGTGTCTGAGCACAGAAAATCCTGGTATTGGATATTGAAGACACCCATCCAAGATGATGATCATCACAAACTTAGTTGTCCGTACTTGTCTATTTGCCACCAGATTTCATTTGTCCAGTCTTCGTCACAGCCAGAAGATGGCAAAGGCCTGTGGCTGGCTCAGCAAGCTGCTTGGGGTAATGCTGACTGCTGCCTCTGTCCCCTTTGGTGTGGTGACAGATGCTGGGGATGGGTTAAGCAGAGGGATATTGGAAAGAAGTGTCTCTCACAGACTCTTAGGTTGGATGTGGGCCAAACACTTCAGTGTATGCTGTGTCAGCTGAGATGTGGCTCCCGACCATGGCAGCATTTCTCCCAGTGCTGGCTGAACAGAACTGCAGCAACTGAAGCCATCCACTTCAAATTCTGGTCCTTGAGACTTGCCTCTGCCTTCTGGAAGAAGATCTCCCTGTAGGCATTTCATTTGTTCTGCTTTGAAAACCTCCAGTAAATCAGAAATTGTCTGATGATCTTTGCAACTACCCCATTTCACCATCACCCCTGTAACCACTTCCCCACCAGAATCCCTGTCTAGCCTGATTGCTGGCTTAATAGTTTTAATTATACACTACTAATGCTATGGGATCCCACACAGAAGAAGATTATGGCAATTTCAGGGAACTCTTTTAATACCCCCTAGAGCCCTTGCACTTAAAAATAACTTGATTTCTGCTGAAACACCCCATCCTTATTATTTTTATCTAAACCCTTGGGAATGCTTGCCTGAAAACAGCATGTGTGTCTCTTGAGTCACATCTGCTGCGTACTCAGCACTGCATGTGAGAAATTATCTGCTTTTTCTAAAGCTTCTTAATTGTTTCTTCAATTCCTTTAGCAACCAACAGCTATTGCAGAATAATGGAGAGGAGGAGGAGGGGAAAGGAGCAGATTAACAACAGAAAATGTAGTAGTGGCCAGTGGGGAAAGCATGGCTGTTTTCTTGTACATTCATCAGCTTGTTTGTAGCAAGGAGTGTTTTCCAGCAGGGATTGTATCTCTGACAATTCTAGGGTGCTGAAAATAGCAAGGTATACAAAGCCTTCTGCCACCTAACCCCCCCTGTCATATTCAGGGCTGTTGGGAAATAGAGAGCACAGCACCTACAGACCTGGTAGGGAGACACCAGTTGGTGACACAACAACTGTGCTGTGGGTGGCTTCTATTTTCCTATGGAGCACCCAGTGGATAGGGACATTTTTGTTGTGGTCAGGGGCAGTCTGGAGGTAGATCCTGTAAGGGCACACATGGGACTCATTGCCAAAGAGCTGATGGTCCAAGTGACCTAGCATCATCTGATGTTAGACCTGACCTTGCTTTCAACACACAGTTTCAAACAAAATAAAAAGAGAAGTAAAACCTTACAGATTTTTTGGTATTTAATAGCTGAATAACCTCCTTTTTCTATTTTAGACATTGAATAATATTTGTAGAACAACAAACCATTAATTAAGTTTTGGCTTTGCAAAGGTGTCATCACCTCCCTGACCTGGGATCCCATAGCATCTGTACCACTGCCATCAGGTAAATCATGTTGCTGTTTCCTCTCTCAGGTCCTGCCTATAAAGCAGCCACTGGCTCTGTTTTCTTACCAACTTCTGAGGTGCAGGACATTTATTGCACCAAGCCAAGTCACCTGTTTGTCTGTTGACCCCATATCTCTCAAAAGGGGGTTGGTAAAGAAGAAAAGGATAAGTACCTGGTTGAAATAGGTACATATTCCTTTGGCATGGGCAGAGTTTAATTGTCCCTCTCTGCCTGCCAACTCTAAATGGCACAAAAGCCTGATAACAGCCAAACCAAACACCACCACCCCAAAGCTGAGGAGGCCTGCAGGTGGTGGCCACCTACGAACCTGCTGTCTTGGCTGCCTCAGCCAAGGCCAGGGCTGTCACTGGCAAGGCTGCTCTGTGATAGCCTGGGTACATATAAATAAACAATGTTCAGATGATGGTGCTCAGCAGCAAAACACTGGAGATGGTGAACAAGAGAAGCAAGTATTTACAAGGGGCTGAAATTGCTTGGTTTGGATCAGATGTTTCAGTTTAACAAGAGGCTATTGCCATTTGTTCCTCGGTTCCCTAATCTGCAATAATTAATTTTGGCTGGCTCTTTTAACCTACAGCTGTACTAGAATTTGCAAATTAGGACAGGCTGAGGGATTTTGACATACATGGTGTGTCTCATCTGGAGAGGAAATGAGCATTATTGGGCACAGAGAGGACAGCATTGTAATGCTGGGTCAGATTTTTTTGTTTAAGCTTGTTACCATCCTCAGGCCAAAATGGACTGCCCAGAGGCTTGTTCAGCTCCAGTGATTTCAAGGGATGCTCCTTAAATACTGCTGAAGTGCTTGAGAAGAAGGTGATTCCCCTCAAAGCTCTGCTAAGAGTAGAATATAATGGGGAACACAGAAAATACTTTGAGACACAATTCATGGTCTACTCCAGATGTCAGAGTTCAGATATTTGTTAATGAGGAAGAGAAGGCTTGAGAGAAGTTTGGCATTAGTTGTCATAGCCAAGGCCTGTGACAACTGCCACATCAACCTGTGTACCTTGGAATGGACAGAAGAGCTGTCTGGAAATCTGCTTTCTGTGAGCTGGGGTCAGTGGCCAGCCTACTCTATCTGCTGCAGGCTGGGCAGGAAGGAGGAGCTTCAGTGCATTTATTAAGGACTGAATTACAGTGCACAGAATCACAGTGAAAAGGAGAGGAAGGATGCTGTGGCATGGGAAGTGTTGCTGTTCTTGGTCACTGCTCCCTGTGCTGGGAGGTCTCCAGCAGTCACACAGGCTCAATTGAGTGTTCTGCATTTATGTATTTAATGCCATCTGAAGGTGCCTGGGCTATCCAGGGCATTAACCTGTGAGTTTCAGCTGTAACACAAGACCTATGGGAAATCTGGGCCCTTCTGGAGCAGCAGCCACCAGCCAGGCAAGGATTCACCTGAGCACCTCAAATGGCTCCACACGTGTACCTTGGGCAGCCAGAAGGTGCTTTGAGTCAGTGGATATTTCAGGAGTCTGTGGACACCCTAGTACTTCTCCTGCAAAATGATGTTACCTGTGTTTTAGGTGATGATGCATCTGGACAAAGTCTGAAGTAGAAGTCATCAATTTTTTGAAATGTATGAATTGCATTTTGCAGCCTAGGCAATCTCATGAGTATCAGTTGCACAATTAGGCTGTAAATAATTCAATATTTGGCTATCAGAGATTCCATCAATATTATGCAGGCCTTTTGCTTCCTTTTCTCTTGCATGCAAGGGAAAGAAATATTTCATAGATGATCTCACAGATGGTTTCTGGGATGATACAGGACTTGCTTGCAGCAGGAGACCAGGGAGAGAGATGCCTGCATGTGCTGGATCCCATGATGGGGAGGCAGGAGGAGTTACAGCACAGAGGTAGGCTCTGGTCTGAGGGGGTTTCCCACCACTGTGGTAAATCACTGCTGCTTCTCTCCAGCTCCAAGTCGTCACTTATGAGTGGCCGGCAGGTCAAGACTTCCTGAGGCAGAGGAACATGTAGGCACTGTGTCCCTGCTGTGCCAAAGGGAGGGACCAGGGAAGGAAGGCTCACACCCAGCAGTGGGACCTGCCAGGTGGGTGAGTGCAGGGGTTACTGCTGATGACAGGAGGGGGATGTTCAGCAGTGCTGAGTATGGAGAGACAGCCAAAATCCCCTAATCCTGGCAGTTCTGGGACAGCTTTTTAATTCTTTTGAATTCGGGGATCCCTTTGCCAAATCCTGGGGGATCAGCAACATCATGCCAAGCCAAACACAGCAGTCTGGCTTGCCACAAACATTACTGCTCCTCTGGTTTCCATCCCTCCTGCCAGGTCTCTCTCATGCAGACCAGGAGATGTACAGCATTGTCTGAGAGCTCACACTGGATATTTGGTCAGATCCAGGAGCCCAAGAGAGGGACTCAGGCAACATCCTGGATTTGGTCAATAAGAGAGCAGGAGTAAGAGGTGAAGGAAGGAGCTTTGTGAAACAGGACCCTGTTCTGTAAAGCCAAATCCTCTGCGAATCTGGGCAAGAGACATCGTACAGCTTGTGATTAAGACAATCTCTGCTGAGAAGTCAGCCCAGCTGAACGAGTCACGAGCTGCTCCTGGGCTGCCCCACACAGAGGTGGTTATCATGTGGCTGCTGTGACAGCAGCTCCTCTCACTGCACAAGTCAGGCCCAGCCAGCCCAGACCCATGCAGATACTGGGCATGCCTCTCTGCAGCTCAATAGCCCATGTCCCCACAAAGCAGGGAGCTCTTTTCTGCCAGCTCCATAATAAGAGCTGTGTTTCGAACAACAGTCCCTGGGATGGAGCCGACAGCAAGCAGGAAATTCAAAGTTAAGGCTGATGCTCCGGGCTTTGCTCACACAATTGTTGAGGTCGAACAAAGCACAATGATGTGAGCTGGGGACAGGGTGCTACTCACCCTCCCCTGGGAGCTTCCTGCCTTGCCTCGTCTCATCCCAGTCTCCAAACTTTCATAAAAGCTTGTGCTGGTTTCTGGCATGGAGTTTCCCACAGAGCTGGTCACAAAGATTTGTTCCCATGGTTTCCTTGCTTGGCTTGGTGAAGTCTCTTTGTCTCCCCCAGCACCCTTTGGGCAGCAGGGTAGGAGTGGTGCTGGGGGTGCCTGGGCAGCCTTTGGCAGAAGGTGCTTTGTGGGGAAGAGGAGGTTCTGCAGGAGACAGGGAAAACAAAGCAGTCACATCATCAACATAAAACACTTAGAGGCAAAGGTGGCACTCAGCTAGGTTTTTGTTGGTTTTACTTTAGCACATAAAAATTGTTCTGGGAAAATTAATGTGACACCTGCTACGATAAAAGAATAGAGAATAGAGAAGTAGAACTAATGAAAGAAGTAGAGAACTAATGATTTTTCACTTCAGGATCTTAAAGCATTCAAGAAACAATCCAACCTCTTGCAGTCAGGACTCTTAGAAGCAGCAGATCCCGTTCCATAGGCTGAGGAAACAAGAGCAGAGATATCTGAAATGTAGACAAAGAACAAGGGCTAGTGAGATGCCCAAACTTCAAATACTGCTGGGACTTGTGACCAGTTTGCTTCAAGCTGTGAAACTATAATTAACATGGACTTAGCTGAAGATAACTATTAAGTGCAAAAAGAAGAGGTCTAAGGCCAGCTATCTCAAGAGCTTCAGCCCCTGATAAAATCTGTAAAGACCTAATAGATATAGGTTGCTTCCATAAGTGGCATTTTCTCAGTATTTTCAAATTATTTTCCCCCCTAAGCAATCTATTTCCTTCCTAATTTAGGATTCATCTTATCACATCATAGAGATAAACTAAGAATGGAAAAGGTCACAAGTTCTACTTTATTTAGGGAAAAAAATACCTTTTGTAAAATGCCTTTGGACTTATTTTTATGACTGCTTTTGTTTTTCTTAGAGAACAAAAGTTTGACTCCTGCTTGTCCCATGGAGCCCTCAATACCAGTGACTGGATCAGGGATGGGCTGCCTGAGGAAATCAAACCTGTGAGCACCACGTGGAAGCTATGTGAGCCCACAGAGAAGTTGCTGGTTTAGGTTTCCAAGGGTTGGAGGCTAGTGCTTAATTTTAAAATGACAGGTCCTGTGGTAATGTTGTCCTAAGACAACAACAAAGAAATGGCACTATCTAATGCCAGTGACTGTTCCTCCCAGCAACCAGAGGGCCACCAGACCTGGCCATGTAAATAATGGCACTGATGTCTGTGTGGAAAAAACTACCTCTGCTTCTTGAGACAGGAGGTAGCACCAGCCTGACCAATGCTCCAGGCTGCTGCCTATTTGTTTATGTTTTATTGCCAACTAATGCCAAACTGCAGGCTTAGTCAGGTCTACCAATACTCCCAGTTTGATTTCCTCTTACTGTGACTAGTATGGGACTTGTAGCACTGAAAAATCCCTGGAAAGTCAGTCTGGGCACAGCACAACATTTTGTGGCTGCCCAGCTGTCTGCAACAGCCTTTTACCACAAGCTCTGAAAAGGTGGGACAGAGCTGCTGCTGCTCCCTGGAGAGAGGTAAGTGCCTTGAATTTGATTGTGTGGGCCTGGGCCTGTGTCTGCTGCATGCCTCTATCATTAAGGGGATCTTAGCATCTCTTTGGGGCCATTTGGCTTTACAAGAAATGAATTATCTGCATTGACCAGCTGAGGGCAGGAACAATTTGTCTATGTTTTCAGGTGGTATCGGAATTAAGTGGTTTATATATAGACTAAACCTCAGGAGAGCATCTGTGATGAGAGATGACCTTACCTTCCAGGTGGACTGGCCTTGTCTCAGCCCAAGCTCTGTCAGTCACCTGCCCTTGCAAAAATGTTCATTAGCAAACACACACACATGGGTGGCATCTGGCATGAGCAGGGAAGTCAATGCAGCCCAGGACCCCTTCATGGGTGTGCAGTGCAGGTGCTGGCACAGGAGTGCTCAGCACCACTGGGAATGCACTGGGGTCTTTAGTAAGGGCACATTAAGCTTTTCCAGATCAGTCCTGCCTCCCTCTCTTACCTATTGGTGCAGAAAATAACCCAAAGAGCAACTAAACAGCAGACAAAGAAAGCTTCCCTAACATCTTAGTCTTTGTGTCCCTTGTCAGTGAGGCCTGGGAGTAAAACTGTCCCAGACACAATGGTTAAAAAATGCTGAAAGGAGAGAGTGTAACAGAGAAACTACAGTGTGCACTTGTGCTGGTGGCGGATGTTTTTTATTACTGTTATTGGCTATTCAAACACTTACCCAAAAAAAGAAAAGGAGAAGTGGAGACAGCAGCCTCAAATCAAACAGATTTCAAACACTTCACAAACTTTTTCAAAATATAATAATCTTCCAAGTGCTCTTTAGCCTGTTAGTTAGATTTAAATAATCATGACCTAGTACTTACTAAATAACTGTAATCTTTTGAGAGTTCACATTTATAGTCCAGATCCCTGCAAAACAAAGGGCAGAAAGAAATCCCATTTGGATGTGAATATTTAATGCGGCATTTGGAAAGCTGCTGCACTGACACTAATTTGAGCAGATAATCAAATAAGTATTAAAACAAACAATTATGCAGACATATAATTAGAACAGGAAAAGGTTCTAAGTTAAGCCAATAGAAAATGGTTTATAAAGCCTATTTGATCACAGCCTTTCAAACAGAACTGGAACAAAACACCAAGGCTGTTACTTTATATCATTTGGGATTACAGATCAGTGGAGGTACCAGCAGTATCTGGAATGTAAATACAGGATGGATGCTGGGTCTGTTCCTCAGGGACACATTTCAGAGCCTGCAAATGTTAACTGGAGCCTTTCTGTTATGTCAAACAGGCTTTGGGTCAGGATCCATCACCCTCTGATGAGGGAGCCCCACAATTCCTTTATTTGGCAGCTTGCAGGAGAAGCAGAAGTAAAACATATTGCAAAAGCCAAGCTCCAAGAGGAGTTCTGTTCAATTATGTCTTAACATTAAACTGTAGCTAATGTGCTTTTACCAGATGTCCTGATGAAATACTATTACAAGCTGGTGCATTGCATTAATTAAAGTGAAATTTCATAATGAATTCTTTTTTCAAGGCAGCAGGGATGAATTGATGACCTACATAACCTCCCTTTGCTCTAAAATAGCTTTCCAAACTAATGAAATGAATCCCCCTGGTTGTGGCAGGGGAGCAGAGCAAGCTGTGCTTTGCATCCCAGCTACACACTGCAACAGGAAAAAATCTGGGCACTCTCCACAGAGATTATGGCTTGCCTTTCATTGTGTCTAGCAACAAGAGGGAACTTTCAGAGGCAGGAGGACTCTCCATTAAGGCACCTTGCATAACGGGAGGCTTTTGAAAGCTCCATTAAAATTCTTGGACAGTGCCCTCACAGAGAAGCTGGGGGATAAGCTGGCTGACCCTCTACCTTATAAACTGGCACAAATGCACAGACAGTTAAATGCACATTTGTTCAAGTTTAAGAGGCTTAGGGTATGTCATTAAAATATAATGCACAAGGGACAACAAACATGCCCACAGCTGGCAGGCTCAGACCCGTCTCTGCAGCGAGTGTGTCGGGAGAGGAGCGCGAGGATCAGCATCACACAGCCCGTGTGTGGGGAGGAGGGGGGGCCTCTGTTCCCTGGCATATGTTTTTAAAAGAGAAAATATGCCTGTGAATTCTGATTATGCCTGTGTTAGTACATTTTGATCCATGGTGGTTTGAGATTAAAAGGGATTTATGGTGTTGCTAAGTCTCAGCAGTCTACATTTCACTGAGCCATTGCAGTGCAATCAAAACAGTGCCTCTACCAGTGCTGGATTGTGCCAGTGAGTCCTAATTGCCTGAAAGATAATGGTGTCATTAAAGTCTCTTGCCTCTGTGAGCCTTGTACTCCTCGACAGAAAAGATGCTTTTATTGTTGGTTTCAAAGGAGCCCTCAGTCACTGCTAAAGCACATTGTCCATTCAGAGGTACTGGGAGGCTCCATTCTGTAGCTCCTTTATTTCTCAGCTTCTCCCTTCATAAGCAGTGGGCAGGCAAGAGCAATGGAGAGAAATGCAGAAAAAATATTGACTTTTCAACAAGCAACACAAAATATAAATCAGATATGATTCAGTTAGACATCATAAGGGAAATAAGTGTCTAAGACTGGTTTAGGCTTCTAGCAACAGAAACGGAGAATGCTTATGTATTAGGAGGCACACTCCACAAAAAATGCCAACTTCACCAATAATTTTCAAGTCAGTAATCATTTTGACAGAAAAGCTGTGACCAGCTTCTTTATTCATACAAAAGGCATGTGGCCTCACAATTACACCTTAACTCATGGCCATTCTTCTTTCTGGACAATTTCAATTAAGAAATGACCTCTCCATAAAACATTTAATTCTGCTACAAGATTTATTACTGTCTTCATCTGGCAACATCTTCCTGAAAACCAGGCAGACACTTATGCAGGTAAATTTATCACTTGTCTATTTATGGGTGTGAGTTTTCTTAAACAGAAGAGGGTTTTGCTATTATTATTTGCCTGTACTCTGAATCTTGTTATTTCTTGTGCTTCAAGAATCACCTTTCTGTTTGCTTTGCTCCCGCACTCAGGGAGCCTGTCTTCACTGGGCCAGCAATACCAGACCACACACATATGACAGTGACATGCAGAGGAGCCTTTAGCAAGAGTTTTCTGTATTTGTGCCATCCAAAACTGAACAGAGATGTATTTAATCTCTAAGACCACAGCAGTGTCAGGACATGTCGTATCTGCTGAGTACAGCAAGAAGCTTGGTTTGCACAGGGGCTATAGCCCACCCAACCTGCTATCCTCATAAAATCTTTACAGTTAAATATACACTCAGCTACCCTTAAGAGACTTAGGGAAGGCCATTATAACATAATCCAGAGTGCTCACCAATGCATGCATTACACAAAAACTGCTTGGCATTGCTGCTGCAGGGTACTTTCAAGCAGAGAAGAGCCTCCACAAATCAGCACTCAGATAATTTTCCTTTCATACTTCCCTTCTCCTGGTCAGCTTTTCTCTTAGCTGTTGCTTTTACTCCTCCAGCTGTTACCTTTCCATCTTCTATCCATGTTATCCATCATGGTGAGTATAAGAGCCTTTCTTCATTGCATCACATTTCTGGAGTACTTTGGAGTATTCTGTTGTAGTTTTGCCAGATTCTCCATTTGTTTAAGAGTTACTGGCATTTAATGTTTCTTCCTTGCTGAAGCCTTTTGAATGTTGTATCCAAACTGGAATTCTGCTCAGGGCTGTGCCTGTAAGGTGGCACCAGAGCAGGGGCTTCTTCTGAAGGCAGGAGGGGTCTCAGTCAGCTGGATGAGTTAGAGGGGCCTTTCACATGGGGGGCAGACAGTAATTACACAGAAGAATTTAACGCTTCTTGCCTGAAATGTAAGTGGCAGAGGGAGATTGTTTAAACCCCAAAACCATATTTGGAGACTCCTCCTCTTCATACAATGCAGCAGCCTGGAAAGGGCCAAAGTAGTTGTTCATAACCACACCAGAAAGCCCAGGGCAGCTCTCCCCAGCCTCTCAAATTCATTTGTGCACACCAGGCCCTGCCAGGGACTTGCTCTGATGCCCAAACCCTGCAAAATGTGAGCTCAGATCTTAATCTAGTGTATTGAAAATAGACAGAGTTTTACTTGTTTTTACAAAGAACCAGAGCACGAACGGCAGTAAACCCATGAGCCTTTTGGCTTAATCCCATTTCAGACACAAAAAAGAAACTCCTGCCTGACAGCCACAGCCTCTCTGGGAAAAGTCAGCTCTTCCTATGTTTCCCTAACTATATTTACTCTGCCATGTGCTGTCATCCTCCAATCCTCCTTGAGTGTCACTTGAAGAAAAAAAATCTGTAGTGAATTATAATGACAATACATTGAAGATGGCTTACAGCAGAGAATGGCACTTCATAGCAGCGACTGTGACAAATCTGGGTTGGGAGAGAACATTGTGCATGTCCCAGAGATTAGAGCTTTTAAAATAAAAACCTCATTCTTGTTCCCTGGGGCTTTTTAATGAATTGCCACATGCAACAATGCCTTAAATGAAGCATTGGTGATTATCCATCTGACTGTGGCTCAGTGACTACAAAATAAAAGAACAGGCAGCACCCTGAAAACTCTAAACCTACTTGAAGAGGTCTACTGATGCTAAGGATAGTCCCATTTAAAAGGCAAAGAAGTAGAGGTCACCAAAGGAGCAAATACCTTTAGAGAGGTGGGATGTCTTACTGTGGTTAACATTTGTCAGCAGGATGAAACTCCCACATCTGAGCCATGGACCAGTTGCAGCACACACAGAATGAGGGTAATAAGTGCCAGTCAGATCCCAGGATGATTCAGACACCTCACTATATGAAAACCATGTTTTACCCTTCTGGCAAGAGCTAGAACAAGGTCAGGAACAGCAGTCCTGCCTGGTGTGACCCAGAGGGTCAGCCTTTATTCCTAACATATGTAACAAAGTAAATTTAAAAGTGGTCCTTGTTGGAACACAAGGGTACAGTCTAGTGAAGGTTACAGGTCTTATATCTAGGACAAAGGATGTCCTGTCCCATCCAGATATCTGCTTAAACACATCATCACTATGGCTTTTCCCTCTTGGACAGAAATGCTGGTCACAGCATTTAACTCTGTGTTTGGCTTAGGGGTGCAAGGGAAGAGTCAAAACTACCACGGCTCCCTCTGCAGTTGCTGGGTGAGATGAGCTCCTCTCTCCCTTGTAACGCAGGCTCTGCTCAGATCATGCTGCAGGAAAGTCTGCCACTCTCCAGGGAATGTACAGGGGCTCTGGAGACCATAATCCAAAATGCCTCAGCTTGGGCTGTGCAAATACACACCACAGCACCAGGTAGCAGTGGAGACCTCCAGCTCCCTTGTCCATCTTTAACCACTTTTCCAATGCCTGTGCGCTGGCCCTCTGGGGCTCTCCCAGTGCTCCACAGTCTGTAGAGCCCTGGCCACTCCTTTGGGTCCAGAAGCATGTTTCAAAGCATCCCAAACTAGATTGCTCTCAATAGCCTCTGCACATGCAGAAGGAGGCTGATGCATCCCAATGCGCTGGGCTTGCTGCTCATGGAACACAGCGTCCCTCTGCCTTTCCCAGGATGTCCGGATGCCCAGCAGCCTGCCTGGCACATTCCCAGATACCCACTAGCTCACTGCCTGTGCCACTGAGGAGCTGGCAGGTCCCCACACTTCCCCGACATTCGCCCAGCATTCATTTTCTGCTGCTGCTGGGCTTGGCAGCTTCCAGGGTAAATCTGGGTCAACATCTTTCCATAGGATTTCTGTTCCCTTCCTGCCATGGCTGGCAGAAGAGGATGTGCCAGGACATTACTGAAGAGCCATTGACTGATGAGGAAGGACAGGCAGGGAATGAGGGTTTTTTGGTTTAACTATGTCAAAGCTGTGCACAAACACAGACCCACAGGCATTGCAAGCAAACGTCAGTAAAAATCAGAGGCTGATGTACAAAAATCTCTTGTTGTCTCCAAAAATTGCGCAGATTCATTTAAATCCAGTGGGAAATTCAGTGTTTGCTTTTTTACTGTGATTAATAGCTATTCAGGTTTTCAAAATTTTAAGCCTTTATTCCTAACATATGTAACAAAGTAAATTTAAAACCTTAGACCCCTTCAATTCTGAATGCTGGGAAACCCACAGGAAAAAACAGTCTCAGCCCTATTTCTGTAAATGTGCAGGAGGATCAGTATGAGTAAAAGCTCTTGTTAGTTCTCTCATGCTTTGCTCTTAGTAATTGGTTGATATTTTAGGAATGGAATAATCTGTGGAAGTTGCTTTCTGTAGCATGTGCTGCTAACCCTTTTTTTTTTTTTCTGTCAGAAAATCCTTTTGAAATTAGACCCAACTCCTGGAATCAACCCAGACACTGCTTTTCAAGCCAGAAGCATATGTATAAGCATCATCAATCATGCCACTGACTCTTATCACTACTCTATATTCACTTTCTACCTGGTTTGAATTCCTAATTGGCCCTGCTGAGCAACTTAGAGCCCTGAAGAAAGTGGTGGAAGGGAGGTGGGAGAGAATGTTACTTTCCAGCTGGGATTGGGAGGGTTTTCTGCAAATTACACTGATAAAGTCTGTTTCCTGGAGAAAATAGACAAGAAGCAGTTGGCAACAGGGTGAGTAAGAGTTGGATGCAATGGGGTATGATGTACAAAAGTGTGTACAACTGGCTCAATTATCATCTGAGCAGTTGGCCTGGCAGCTGCTTAAATCATGTGTTTCAGGCTCATGTACTGCAACGCAAGCACACGAGGAGTCACTTGGACAGGAATGGGGTAGATAATTCAGGAGACAAGGCTGGTTTTCTGATTTAATACAGGAGAAGTTCTGGAAAAGGCAGGTGATTTCCTGTGCCACCTGGAGCAGGATTTCTCTTTCTCTGCTTAGGAAACCACTGATGTTCTCCCCACCCTCCAGCTGTCATTTACAGAAATCTCTTTCTCACAGAAGGTGGTCCCAAGCTGCCTGAAACAGCAAATTGGGTGGGATCACCCTCAGGGACTGGTGACCCAGGACATGCTGATGGGTCTGGGCTGTGCCAGGGAATGGGCTGCCTCCTCAGGCAGGGATGGGGGTCTCAGGTACAGCGAACCCAAACAGGGACTGGAGCTACCTCTCCATCTCAGGTGCAGAGTAAGCACCAAGAGTTTGCACACAGAGCATTTATTGCATCGCTTTGCCCCCCCTGCTGCCCCCCACCCTCTTCCCATTAAGCAGTCACACATGCTGCTGAAAGCCAGGGCAGCTGTATTCATCTATCAAAGCCTGTCAGCTTGAGAGCATAGGCTCTTCCCATTAATTAAGCAAATGTAATGTGATTAGCTAAGGCTGTAAATGTTTCTAGGCCCATTTAGGAAGCTACAAAACACCGAGCATCACCGTCTCTTGTTTTCATGTGCTTGTGCTATGTGGGATTCTCCTCTGGGGCCAAGACTTTAGCTTTTAAATTTTTGTGTGTGAGAAAAAATAGGGAGATGTAATAGAAAGCACAAAAAATGGGTCATGTAGTTCTAAAATTGCTGTTTGAATCTGAAGAAGAAATTAGTTTCTGCACTTTTAAAAGACTTTTGCCTACAGTTTTTTTTTAATGGATGCAACAATAACTGCTGGAAGCTGAATTTTTGGTAAGAATCTATATACCTCATTTAAGTTTTCTACTTGCTTTGATGAAAAATAGATATTACTTAGCAGCTAAGTATCTAAACCGGGGTGCTTTAGGCTGTCAACCTGAAAGTAAACAGAACAGTCAGTGGGAAGTTGCACACAGAATAAGAAAATTCTTGCAGGAAATTTGAGTGTTAGGAATTAGAGCTACTTAAGGATTTAAAGCTGAAGTGGGATGCCTAAATCTAATACTGTGATGCTGAATGCAGCCCTTGCCAGACTTTCAGTGTGTACGAACTCTAAAGGTTTAAAGCTCTCCAGATGTTTACAGTCATTTTGATCTCTGGGTCTCAAAAGTGCTCCCACCCCATCCAGGCTGAGCTGTTCAGGAATGTCATGTGAATCTGAAGCTCTTTGGGATCCAGAAATTTAGCATTTCTTTCCCCAGTTCCTTGCACAGCTCAGCCTGGTAGGCTTGCACTAAGAGTACCTCAGACAAAAGGGGAGCAGCTCAGACCACCTTGAGCTCCTGCAAGCGCTTCCTGGAGGTTGCATCCACACATGGGCCACAGCAAGGGAAGCCCAGTGCCTGATGTTTCACCATCTGTGGGTTCTGTGCCAGCTCTTGAAATCAAAGTCTTGGCACATTGCATACTTTCACGTGGATGTTAAAAAGCCCTCAGGACTCAAATCATGGGAGTCATTTCCTGAAGCTGAGTTCATTTAAATGAACCATTCCATCAGACACTGACATCCTCTCTACAATCTCTTAGATTGATCCAAATTCCCAACTTTGTTTCCAGAAATCTGGGGCTTTTCCTGCATGGGTGAAGAAGAAGCCACCATCATGGCCGGCAAGGCAAGAACAGGGATGAATGCCTGGTAAGTTCTTTCCCAGCAAGGCAAAAAGCTTTAGGGAGCCTGGGATAAGAAGGTGCTCCCTACAATCTTTATCTCGCTGCTCTCACAAACATCCTGAGGGACAAAGGGAGGAAAATGCTCCTTGAAATCACTTTAAAGCTTTCCCTGAAATGGGGCAGCACAGCAAAGAGCTGCTGTTGTCACCAGTCAGGGCCAACCGAGAGCACATGGAGGAGTTTCATCAGTGGCACCTCACAGTCTGGGGCTTTCTGAGGGATTGCTCCTTTGACTGCTCCAGCCTCTTCCCAGGGAGCATTTCTTAGTGCTGAGGTAGAAACGGAAAGGGGAGGAGGGCGATTGCTCCAATTATCCTCTCATCTAGATGAATGTGTGATTAGATGTGAGATTTGCCCTTGTGGGGGGTCTGTGGCGCTTGAGACCAAGACTGGGCACAAGCCCAGTCCCTGGCAAGAGCTGTTTGTGCAGCTGGGGCCACAACACACCTGGGCCCTTCTCTTACAACACACAGCTGCATTTGCTAGAAAGGCAGCAGCAGTGCTACATTTTGTGTGGTTTCCTAATGCTGGGATCAGCAAGAAGCAGGATTCAGAGGAGATTCAAAGACCTCTCATCAAGACAGTGCCTTGCTCCAGGCTTACAGGAGTTTTTGAGTGGAGAAATTTCCCATCTCTCCTGGATCAAAAGTAGAGAAAAGGACTATCAGGCCTATATGGCCAAGGAGCACTTAGAGAATAGGATACAGTGCTGGAGTTTCATGTTTTGGGTCTTCACCTGACTTTTAGCATAACTGAGAGTAAACAGATCTGTTGAAATTCTGCAGCATCTCCTGGCAATTGCTGCAGATGTTTTAAACCCACCTAAGGGGCATAGGTTATCCTTTTAATGCTGTTAGACCCAGGCCATCAAAGGTGATTCTAGTGAGTGCAAGACACCATAACATCTCTGAATTAGTAGCTTTCAAAGAAAAACAAGTTATCAGTGTGATTTCTGGGGGTGTGTTAGCACTGGAAGCAACATGGGGAAACCTAAGTGGCATTTGGATGAGGTACCCCTGGGTCTCCAGGCCTGGTAAAAACCATGGGAACCTAATAAATGGGATGTTGTGAAACTCTACTAGGTGTCACTCTCCTTCTTCAGGCAAGATCCCCTGGAGTGTTACAATGCCCTTAAAAATCAGTGGTGCTTAGATGGCTGAATGCTTTCAGAAATCTGGTCTCCACCTTTCTCAGAAATGGGAAATCTTCCCTATGATTTATGCTATTGAGGTGTAGCCTCTGACAATAATAGTAGAAACCTAAATATTTTACTCAGAGGACTCAAAGAGCCTTTTTCATACCTCAGTTTGAGGCTGGCATTCAGTTAATGTTGATGTAATGTCTTTTTTAAAAAGACTGTAATTAAATTTACTGACACAGTCACCAAAGAGCCATTTATAAATTGTATATATAGCTGCAATTCAGCATCTGTTGTGACTATTTCATTGGGTTAGGACTAACATCACAAGCTAATAATACTAGAAACAGGGATATGGATAATTCACAAAGGACACTGTACTCAGTATATAGCTAACAGTGATTAAGTAGTCTCTGCTCTCAGAAGAAAGATAAGGGCCAAAAAGAATAGGTCCCTCGATAATATCAGGTAATTCTTTTATATGGTCCTCCATGACACAGGCATAAATCACAATAAAACCCATCTGCAGATCTAAGAGGTGAAACCATAAATCCTGCTTTATAAATGAAACCTGCACATCTGATAGTGTACATTGCTCCAGATTTACAGCAGCTGTAAATGATGTACAAAGGTTCACAAACCCATTTGCACCCTCTGGCTGGGGAGAAGGGAGGTGAGATTTTACTGGGGAGGAGAATGTACTGGAAGATGCAATGAGAGGGACCATATGGATGTGTGTGTCTCTGTGTGTGTGCGTGTGCAAGTGAGAAATGTGTCTTTTACACAGACTTGCCATATCTTGATTTTACATTTGAGACTCCCTCCTCTGTCCCCGGTTTCTGTAAATTCATGGTGCTGTGTTATGCCTTCCCATTCCCTGCAGGTCTGACAGGGTAAATGCAGGTGATGGGGCCAAAGGCTCAGTATTTACTGCTCACTGGGACAAACTGGGCTCAAATAAAACCTTTCATGCTGCCCAGCAGGCTGTGCCTTTTTTCAGGCTGCAGCTTTGCCTGAAGCAGGTGAAACCCAAGTGATCATTTAAGCAAGTGCAGGGTGATGATGATCCAGCACCTTTCCTGGGTCATGGCCCATCTTCTGGACAAAGCTGGCCAGCTTGTCCAGCTGCTCCTTCTCCTCTGGGCACTGCAGGGTGCATCTTCCCTGGGAGCTCCACCTTCCTCTGACCACAGAGCTGCCTCTCATCGGCAGCACTGAGCCCCCTTGGGGCCGCTCCCCACTGCAGCCACAACACGAAACATCTCTGGGGCTGCTCCAGGATGGCAGGTTTGGGATTTTGGCTTGCCCAGCTCCTTGTGCTGCTGTAGCTCTCCCATGACTGCATTTCACAGGACACAGTGTATTTGTCTTTTCTGTTGGCAGCACAAGACATTGTTTGCCCGGCTCTCTTCTGTGGTTTGACAATGCCGAGCACGGGGTAGAGGCTGACTGGGCACATTTTCTCACCTGTGAAATGTTATTATTTGGATCCTCTCTTTTTCACACCGATGCCTCTGCAGGGCTAACAAGGGATAAAGTATCTGTGCCTGCATTTCCCTCACACTCTGCTCCAGCGCAGCCAGTTAAACCAAGGCACGATCCAAAATGTGTGACTGATTCTTTCATTGTCATTGTTGGGACTGGGACCTTGGAAATGCCCTGGGTTTCCTACAACATTTGCATTTCACATTCATTAGGATGTTTTCCCAATGGCACTCTCAGAGTTTGGCTTCATACAGCCAAAGAAGGGTGGCCTTCCTCACACAGGCATTTGTCACAAAAGTCATCTCTAACCTTCATTTTTAGCACTTTACTCTGAAGTTCCAGTACACTTTGCAGCCAAGGTTAGTATAATCCAGCAGTGCTATCTTCTCTCCCTGTTTTGGTATTACTGCCATCCCAAATTTACATGTCTAAATAATTGAGCCCAGCAGTGTTGCTTCTTTCCGAGCAGTTGGAGCTCCCAGGTGTGAGCTCTTTGTGTTTCCAAGTTTCATCTATGTAAAGTTCAGCACCTCCTGAACAATCAAATACGTTCCTGTGTTTTCCTGTGAAATGCCTCAGGGAATGAATGTAACCAAAATGTCAGTCTGAGGAAAAAGTGTTTCCCAAAGAGTGAACAGAGCATGTAGAAATATGGACTTTGTTTCTCTAGGGGCACCTGCCAGACATCAGACAATGCATATAAAGCTGTTTGCTACCTGTCAGCTCCCCAGAAATCCTTCTTTTGAAGCTAGTAAAGACTGCTTTATTTTATTACAGATTTCTTTTTTATTATTTCAGTCATACATAAATATAACATTTTAGCTTTTTAACATAGCTTCCTAAGACAACTGTATCCATGTAGTTCCTCTGTCTGCCTGTGATAATCTGAATTTCTTGTCCATATAAACACATTAGGCAGACAAATGGAGGCTTCTAAGAGAAGTTTCTATAAGCTCAATGTAGAAATCTGTGGCTGGAGGGAAGATAAAGTTATTAATGTCTCAATTGAGGGAAAATTGAGGGCCATCCCTCTACTTGCTGATGGCTGATTGCCAGCTAGCCCTGTGTAGCTTCAGCTCAGCCAAATCCCATAATGCCTTTTGACATGGCAAGAGGAAAAATACATGATGGAGGGCAAGGAGGCAGCTGGGAAGTTGGCTTAGAAGTTGTATCATGGAGTGAAAGAAAAAAACAAATGAGAAAAGGAAGAGAAAAACATGGAGAAAATATCATAGAGAGGTGTGAGGAGCAGGATGTGCTCTTTGGGATGCTCCAGGGAGCAGCAACAAAGAGATGGAATATTGCAGAGGGCAGTGCAGGAGCGTGAAACACAAACTCTCAGTGGGTTTGCTTCTTGTAGAAGACTCATTTCAGTGGTGATGGACCTGTGTTTCCATTGCCTCATCAGCCTCTACCTGGCCTCAAAGCCCAAAAGCAAGCAATGTGCCAGCTGCTTTCAGGCAAACTCCCTCTGAAACCCTGTCCATGGCTCCTGGAAGGAATTCCTAAGTGCTATCAGGGCTCCTCAGACCCCTCTCCCCTGCTGTGGGCACATGCTTGATATCTGAAAAAGGTTGTGAGAATGGTGATAGGGTTTTCTTCATTCAGAAGGTTTATAATATATTTGTCACCTTTTCATACTGCCTTATCTCACTTCATTGTTGCTGTAGTGTCCATGACTTGGCCCTTTGTCCAAGTCAGCTGAAAGCTATTGAAATTGTCAAGCAATTCAGAACCAATTACTGATACACACAAAGCTGCTTTCCCACTGCTGTCTTCATCAGTTTTGCTGACATTTGCAGCGAATGGGGACAGAACAACAGAGGGTCTAAATCAGTTGTCTTCCATATTTCCAGAGTTTAAAATACAGGAGGGCTATTAACTGCCCCTTTGTGCCACTTTAATGATTATTTTATTTTATTTCACTTAATTTTGTTCTATTTTATTAGTAAGCACTCCAAATGGCTCACTCTAGGCCAGCAGCTGTGGTCAAGGTTTACCTTGCTGCCTGAGCTCTTGCCAATTTGCCCCTGCAAGGCAGAACTTTGCCCTAGTCTTGCTTGCTGGAGTCTCTGTGAAAGGTCCCAGTCTTGGGAATGACCTTAATACTTTCAGGCCAGCATTTGATAGACTGGTTTTGCACAAGGTTCCCCAGCTGGCACACAGGAGCAGCAGGGCTGCTACAAATGCTGAGGTGAATGCTTGAGGGGCAGCGAGGGCAGTGGGGTGGCCCTGATGAGTTAAGTCTCAGTGATATTTCTCGTAGATGTTTGTCGTGGTTCCTGGGGGGTAAAGGAGGCAGGAGAAGTGCCTTTAGTGTGTTTTACAAAACGTGAGGAGCAAGAAGGGCCCTCCCCAGCTGACAGAGCTGGCACAGGGCAGGTCCTGGTTGTGTGCCTGGGAGCGGCGCTGTCCCGGTCACTGCCAGGACTGTTTGTGTGAGCTGAGGGGAGCTCCAGGCAAAGCTCTTTTGTTTAGGTGCTGGCTCAAGGTTCTGCTTGGGTCAGAGCTGAGGAAAGAGCTTTAACCCCTCCAGCAGGCCACCAGCTACAGCCAAGAGGAATCACCAGTGCTCTTCTGGGCTATAAGGGGGGAAGGTGGGCTCTGTGGCCCTGAGGGAGCTGTTAATTCCCAGGGGTGCTCATCTGAACTGCTCTTGCCGGAAATCCAGAGGATGTGCTGTGCTTTAGGGGCCTCTTACTATTGAAACTTGAAGAGCAATGCTTCTTGTTTGTCAGTGCAGCAGGGATAACTCAGCTTGGCACCTCTGTGGACTTCTTCACATGAACAATAAGCACAGGGTTTAGGACTTCCTCACCTCCCAATCTCTCCTTCCATCCACACACAGTTTGCTGGAGGGAGCAGCCACTCATCTCCCCCAGACAGCAAAGGACAGTTGGAAGTGAGTTCTGTTACAGTTTCAGATATTAACAGATCTTTAAAGGGCACGTTTAATGCTGCTAACCCACTTCAAAGAGAAGCTGTACCTTCTAATGATCCTCCTCCATAACATCTGAAAGCTTTCCTAAATTCCTACTTCCCCTGAAAATTTGTTCACAGCCTTATGGACGTGTTGAGCATCTTAACCCTCCTGGATTTTCAGGGTCTCCCATCTCAAGAACTCAGCTGCCTGATTTCAACAGCCTGACCTGTTGCCTTGTCTCTGTGCCCTGCTTCGATGGATCTGCTCAGCTTGTCCCTGCCTGTTTGGATACTGTGGTTCTTCCTAATGTTAGGAGCTGGCCAGAATGGGAGCACAGGACCTGACAGCTGTGGGCACTGTGGCCGTGAAGGAACAAACAAAGGCTTTTCTGTTTTGGGGGCTGTCAGTCTCCAGGCAGGGAAAGGATCACTTGCTGTTCCCTTCCCCTCCTGTTCCCTAAATGAATACAATACTCCATTTTAAACGTGCAAAACTTACCTTCCCCCACTTCAGCTGAGCATCTGGGAGCTCAAAACGGACTCCACTAGTAAATAAAAAAGAAGCAGCTTGATGAGTTTTATAGCAGTAAAAGGGGGTTAATCACTAAAACGGCTTCTTCTGCTGCCATGGTTCAGATAAATGTGTTTGGCACAGCAAGCAGCCAGGACAGGCATTAGAGGCTCGTTCTGCAGCAGAGGAGCAGAGCTGCTCAGCCCATCAGCCCTCCGGGCACAGCCTGTGAACATGCTGGAGACTTCCTGCTGGCTTCAGTGGAGCTGAGATTGTGCTGCAAATAAATATATCTGCTTCCAAAGGGTACAAGAGACAGATCAAACGTGAGAGAGCTTTTCTTGTATCTAGTATGATCTTTTCCCTCTATTTCCTCCATGGATTTCCACAGCATTAAAGCTTCACTAAAAAGAAAGTGATTTAAAAATTGCATTTACCTAGAGCCTCAGACCATATGCAGCCATATTGCCACATAAAATTCATGTGTATTATCAGTTCCTATTGGAAAAAAGCTATCTGGGCTTCAGTTGTGGCATCTATAGCACCTGGCACAGCTATATCCACACTGACTATCTGTGCAAGCCCTGGATCAAAAGCACCAGCAACTGGTAGCCAGTACCAGCTGACTGTTTGCAGCCCAGAGCCAAAGATAATTCAGGATAATTTTGTTAGTCTGGATGCAGGACTTGGAATATGTTAAATGAGTGGCTGTAGTCTGTATTTGTTCACACAGCAGCTTGAGCAGGGAATGTGAAGCCAAGGAGGGAAATGGGTATCACCTTCCAGGCAGGAGGGAAAAATGCATAAAGGCTCAGTGGAATCATTGGAGTCTAGAGTTTGGCTAAAACTTATGGGGGAACCTTTGAAATAAAGGTTTACCTAAATAAATAAAGCTTTACCTAATGACAACAACAGGTTGGACATAAAAAATCTGAGGGTTTTTTATGTTCAACCTGTTGTTGTCATTAGGTAAAGCTGTTGGTAAGTTATCGGTAACCAAATTTTGGAAGTATTGCATTCCATTAGCACACTGCCACAAACTCTTCAAAAGCAGTTTTATGGGGTAGAGAGAAAAATGCAAGACAGATTTCCATTTCCTGAGTGAATAACTACAACAACTTCTCCAGAACAAATACTTGCATAGATGGTTAAAGGATTTGATTTCTGACATTTCATGTGCAGCAGTGGCACTCACTCCTGCACAGCAGACTCACTGTTCATGTGCCTCATAAACACAGCAGAAACTCATCACATTTTGGTGCTTATTGGCTTTGCTACTGACTTTTTGCTGTTATGTTATTTATCATTTTTTCTGGCAAACTCTCACCTAAAATCCATTAAGATGCAAGAAATCATTCATCTGTGACTCTCATCTCTTGTCAGTTCACCAGGAGACAGCCACCACAGCCCCCTTCCTGCAGCATGCTGCTCACTTGGGAGGCTTTCCAACTAACCCTGGGGATCTCACCAAACCTGCACAGGTGGCTGTCAGACAGCCACACCACCCTCCCCTTCTTCACAGAAAGCAGTAAATGAAATCTCCACTTATTGACTGTAGCAGACAAGCCATTTCAGGTGCATGTGGAAGAGAAAAGCCATGTGGTGGGTTTTCACTTCAGCAAAAAGCTCTCACACCAGCTGCATCCCTCAGCTCTGCTCCCAAGCCCTGCACAAGCCTTCCCTCATCCCCTCCTCTCACAGTGCCAGTGCTGAGCAGGGAGATGCTGTGTGTATCTGCTCTCAGAGCAGCTCTCCAGGCTGGTGGGAGCTGACAGATGGTTGCTCTGAGATATTTCCAAAAGAGGGAAAAAACAGGAGCCTCTCAACCCACTGCAAGTCCCTTGTTCTGGCTGCATTGGTAAGGCAACGTGCTTAAATGAAGTAAGGGGAAGGGTTAGGTTAAAGTAGGTCTCAAATCAGAGTCCTCAAGGCAAATTTTTGTGTAATCAAAGTTTCTATTATCTTCCCCAATTGCTCAGCTGTTGCCCAATTTACAAGGGGAGCAGACCCAAGCAAATGATAATCAGAAAAATCTTGGGAACTTTTCCAGGAATCATTGTTTCTCTTTTAGCCATGGCATTCAGATTTCTTATTTCTTCATTTGCCATTTGGTGGAGAGGAGTAAGCATATCCCAGCAACTGGCACTGGAGTGGGAAGGCCTCGTGTCTGTGCTTGAATTCCTCAGTGTTTCTTGCAGAAGGCTGCTGGCACTGTTGGGTGCCCAGGGGGTCTCTCAGAGCTGCTCTCACTCAGGGCTGGTGCTGCTCCTTCGTGGTGAGGCACCCTTACCCTGCCCACACTGCTGCTGTTTCCCTCTTCTCTGTGCTGTGGCTTTTCCACATACCCAAGGCTTCCCCAGTTTGTCTCTTTCCCTGGCCTCAGGTTAACCCCTGCACTGCCAGGATCCCTAGATTGCTGATGAAGGAGGAGCTATAAGGATTCCAGGTCCCCACTGAGTGCTTTGCCTGCAGTCTCAACTAATTTGAAGTGGATATGGAGCTATTACAGCCCAGAAAAAAGGTTGTGAGTGGGGAAGGGGACTTGAAGGACAAAATATCAAAACACTGTGCCTTTGTAGCCCTGAGAAATACAGAGATGTCACAACTCTTTGGGAACAGTATTATGCCACTGACAAAAGCTATTTGAGCTTCTCTTTCTTATTTTTTAATGATATTAAATAGCATTCACTCTCTCTCCTCGGGGCACATTCTGGATAATTCGTATCTCACTGTAAACCAGAAGCATTTCCACTAATCTCAGCAAAGACTGACTCAGTGGAAAGTAGGATTTTTAACCAGATAATTAGGGCATGAAAAATAGGGTGGTCGTCAGGCTTAAAAATTTTTCTCCAATATTTTTGCAATAATCTCTCTGCAAAGGTGAACAAGCAACAACGGAACCTGCTTTAATAATTAACTCAACCCTCCCCTGTGTAAAAACTATGCTGATATCTAAATTAAACAACATAAAGTCACTCTTGGAGTGGCTACTTTGTTACACTGATATTTGTGATGATAAAAGCATGGTCAATTTCAACACCTTGCAGTGCTCCTCACTGGCAGAGATTTGATGGTGCCTTTTATAATGACAATACAAAATACCAGACTGCTCAGGTTTTAGCCATGTTACCATTTGAAAACAGGCTTATGTAATAACACTGTCACCCACATCCTTCTTCTCCCAGTCCTATCACTCTCAGCTGTATCACCCAAATTTAAAACAACTGATAGGGGAGGATAGAATCTGAAATGTTGTGCAGTGCCCACATATTTCATTAAATAAGGGGAGAAGACAAATGCTACTAAGGACCTCAGCTTGCTGTGCAGGGTGAAGGGAAGGCTGGGATGGAGATTCCCCTTCCTAGATCTAGGAGGGTCCATGATGGAACTCTGCCTGCACATGAACCCTCAGGAACAACATGTCTGTGGTTTCATTTCAGCTCAGGCTTTGATGTCTCTGTGCATGGCTTTCTTCCCACCCCATTTAACATTTTAGTTGAGAAAGTATCCTCCTAATGTGGGCTATAGTCTCTATTATTTCCACAGATCACTGATGGGAGCATGAACAAGTGAATTCATCTGGGTTTCTGTTCCTCTGCTTTCCTCCCCTGTCAGCAGTAACAACTCCTTCCTCCTTTTCCTACCCCAGAGAAGCATAAACACCATGAACATTGTGAGCAACCCTCATTTACCACCTCTCTTCACTCCAATCCCAAATGTATTTCTATGCTTACAACAGAAATACTCCAAACACTCTTTCATTGCAGGTCGCCTCCTACAAGATAAAGTGTCTGAACAAGTGTGAGCATCCTTGCACAGACCATGTTGTCCAAGCAGGTCCTTGCATTTGCTATGGACCTTTGGGGCCCTGTCCTTTACAGAGCAAGTGCATTTCACATGATGCTCACACACCAGCATTTCACACTTCCTCCCCCACTCCCACATTAGTTAGCTCAGGTTGGTAATTCACCATTGCTTGGACATCTGGCACTACAGTAAAGCAGGATTTCGCTCACTGAGGCTGCAAGGCAAGCACATCTGTATTTCCCTACAGCTTTGTCACCTCATCATGTTTCACAGCACAAAGTTCATTGTTGCCCCCATGACAAGGCTCTTCTGCTACTGAGGGAATGGTTTCCCACCAGGAATACTCTGGTAGCAAAGCCTTTCCAAGTGGTTTGTTTGAGTTCAAGCTCCCACCTACAGGTGCTTCATCCCATTCAGGTGTGCTAACTTAACTTTTTCCTGTAGTTATGCCCTCAAACTTTTTTAAAGTGGATTTCTTCTGGGAAACTGTAATGTAGCATGTCACAGAGATTCAACTACTCTTGCCAAGCAAGTAAGAGTTCCTCTTACACTATGCTATAAAATACTAATACTAATGTACACACAGTGAAGCCTGGACTTTAAAAATAATTACCACCACCACAAAAAAAAAAAAAAAAAAAAGCAATTTGGTATCGTTTTGTATGTTTTGGATGGACAAAAGGCTGATCAAACTTTAAACTTCTATTAAATTAGGGTCTACTGCTATGTTGCTACTAAATTAGGGTTATTCCCATGCTTCCTACTCTACAATAAAGTATATTTATTTCCAGACCAGAATGTGCACACAGGAACTTACTCTGCCAAGCACAGAATGAATCAGAGAGATATGAGAGGATCTAAGGACTCAGCTCAACTTTTCCCACTGTGCCCATTCACAGCTGCATTCAGTGGCACTAAGTCACAAGACAGATGTCCAGCAGCACTTCTACATCTGCCCCTGCCCCAGGATTCTGTGGTCAATGCCCCCAAACAAGACACATCCTTCACAGAAGTACAAGAAAGTCAGTGCAGGAATGAGGACACAGGTAAAGCAGTTCTGTATCTGAACAGTGATTTGTTGAGACGTCATCTCTTTTGTTGGAAATGAAATTATTATCTCAGCAATAACTACTCTATCATGCTGTATTTTTATATTAAAAAATTAACAAAAACTAAAACCTTGAAATTATGTAAGAAAAACAAAGCTAGAAAAATTTTAAACTTCCACCATTACCAGTCTCT
The DNA here is from genome assembly GCF_047830755.1 of Zonotrichia albicollis. NCBI lineage: Eukaryota > Metazoa > Chordata > Aves > Passeriformes > Passerellidae > Zonotrichia > Zonotrichia albicollis. Next base: position 34,331,061 of record NC_133828.1, read on the forward strand.
CTCGGGATCTAGCTGATTTTATTTCCGTCATCTTCCCCAACCATGTTATGTATTATTTCAGTCAATTTGATGTTGAGCAGTGTGGTTTCCTACCCTTTAGGAGCAGGCTCTTACATTTGCTTTATAATTGTCAGTTGCTGCTCTGTGTTTTTCCTGCTTTTCATATTATCTGCTGCTCATGCTTTGGATTTCTTTCCTTCTCTTTGTTCCCAAATGCTGCAAGTACAAAGCAGGTATCTGTAAACTTACAGCCATTCCTTCATTTACAGGGCAGGCACCAACACATCTCTGAGATCTGTCTGCAAGCATCCGAGGAAAAATCAATTCCAGACATACTGTATCAATTTCAGCTCCATGTAGGAACTGGCAGCGTTTAAATCTCTTAGCTTTTTACATCTTGAATCAACTCTGCCTTTCTCTTGCATAGATACAAAGGCAGAATAATCTTCCTAACTTTGAGGGAGTTTGATTCAAGGGTACATCTGTCTAAAGAAATTACATATTTGTTTCTCCCAATTCATACATTTTCTGAGGAAGGGGGAAGATGCAATCACTTGATTTTGATACTTCTAGTGACCATCAGCTAATTTTACCTTAGTCCCACATTCTCTGAAGGAATCACAATGGAATAAAAGCTTAATCTTGTTCTCATTCAAGTCAATAAAAAATTCCCATTGGTTCAAATTAGAGCATGAGTGATCCTGAAATATGAGTCAGAATTGCACAACCCAATTTTCATTGAGCTAGGCCTAAAGAATCTCCTTTAAACCACATTCTCACTCCAGTTCCTCATGTGCAAAAGTACTGGTATACCAAGTGAGGCCCCAAACCCTGACTCACTGAATTCCCACTGCAGTACTCTAAATATTACCTAGGGATTTAGAGATTTGTTCTTTCACCTTCTAGCACCATCACTTTTTTTCCTTCCCTAAGTCTTCTCCTCTGCAAGCTCCTACACTTTGCCCTGTGCCTTTATAGAAACAGCAAAAGCAATAAACTTTTGTTTCCCTCTACAAACATTATGTAGCTGCTTAATTATTAAAATGTCTGTGTTGTTTCACTGGAGGGAAAAAGTCAAGCTCTGTGTGTTTTAATTGTTTGTTTTCTTCTCAGTTTCCTTGACATAGGTTTATTTTTTTTTTATAAAAGCTTAAGCAAACATTTCTTCAGGCTCAGCATTCAAAAAGTTCCTGGTGAATTAAACCAGTTGAGACTCACCAACCTGAATCTTTCCATGCAGACATGATGAGGGAGGTGATTTCATTTTATGGTAAGATGTCTGCAGGACATCTATGAATCTCTGGAAGTGAAGGAATACAGTTGGCCTTTTAAACCCCAAGAGTTACAGTCGAAGACATTCTTGAATCTGTAGCTGAGCTACAGGCAGTGCATTGCAGAGGGGGTTTTCTAGTCAAGATGTAGCTGATGCTGTAATGAACTGTGCTTCACGAGATCTTTGTGGCTGCCAGGCCCTCACATGGGGCATCCAGCACAGCAGCCGCTGTGCAGAGAGGCTGTGCAGGCACAGCTTGCCACAGCACTCCTCACAGCAGTGACACAGGACATGGCTCCTGTCTGGAGAAACAGCCTCCTGTCAAAGAGCTCAGGCTTTACCTCTTGCCCCACATCACTCCTGCCCATGCTGGGAGCTGCAGGCAGGAGAGAGCTCTCACTTCCCTCTCTTTAAGAAAATTGTCATCACTAAGGTTTAAGATCCCTTTCTCTTTGCCTTTTCAAGGCCCCTCAGGCTCAGCTCCAGCAGATGGGCAGCACAAACGTGGTGATTCCAGCATAGCTGAAGCCAGCATATGCAGGGGATTTGAGTGTGCTTCATGGATCCAGTCCAAATGTCAGCCAGGCTGGGAGGGGTTCCAGCCACAAATGAGTTCAGGACAAATGGCCAAAGTCTTTTTTCAGCCTGGAGAAAGTTGGCTTTGTGAAACATGCCCAGTGAAACCTGCACATATGGTAGCTTTAGCTGCAGAGGACTTCATGTGCATAATCCGCCTTCCCGCACTTCTGTCGCTGACAGCTGGGAGGTCACTATAATTATCCTGAATTTGGATGCTGAGCAGCACTCAGCACTTGTCTGTTTAGGGGAAGAGAGAAAATCTGTTTGCAAACGGCTTGTAGCTTAATGCCTTCAAAGTGTGCCTGCCCCTTCTCCTTTCTAAGGACTGCACTGGGAGATCAAGCAGAGGATTAATGGAGTGGGTACTCATCCACTCGAGGTTTTGTAAAGCTGAGTCACAAAACCCCATTAGTTGTTGGGATGTCCAGGCAGGATTAATTTGGGATTGGAAATAGGCTGGTAAAGAAATGCTGGGTGTGTTTCTCCTCCTCCTCCTCCTCTGTCAGTGCTGTGAGAAGATTTCGTGCGTGTGGGATGTGGTGTGATCAAGTGGCTAGTCCATGAGGGAGTGGAATAAGACATGTTACTCTCTAAGCTGCAAGGAAAAACAGAAGGGAGGTCATTTTGTTCTCTCTTTGCAATGTTTACCTGCTATTTTATCAGAACTGTAGAATCCTTCTCTATTAAAAAATTATCTGTACTCTTATCTTAGACTCTTGATGAAGCTGGAAAATTTTTAATCAGAGAGAGATACACTTAAGGGGTTATACAGTTTCTCAATTTTTTTCATGGCAGCTAAGTCCTGTTCTGTTATTTATCAAGTAATACCCAAAAGGTACTTAAAGAAGCCCAGAAGGATCCGAATTTAAGGCCAAGAAGACAGCAGAATTGTCCTGAGCCTCCATTCTAGAGACAGAGCACATCATCCTAAGTGCACTTTTAGCAATGCAAATTTTTCAGGATCAAGAATCTTTTGGGATGGTGGCAATCAGAGTGGGACGTGCACAGGGTGTACTTCCAAGTACGCTCCTCAAAACCACATTTTTGTGTCAGTCCTTCCCTTGGAGGGCAGTAGGCTGCAGGACCTAAGGGGATGGACACTACAGGTCAGAAGCACCGTGGTGTTCCACAAGCAACTCCCAGCGTGGCAATTTGTACAAGGACCTCCTGTACCTGGGACTTTCTCCAAATAACAATTAGACTTTCCAGGAAAGCATACACAAAAGCATGATGTCATGACTTCTGTGAGAGAACACGGCACTCTCTGCTTCAGAAACTGGCCCTAAAATGTAGAGTGCCTTCAAACAGAGAGAACTGGGGCTTCATGCCTGTGTTTAACTCTGCTCCCACGCATAGTTACTCACTGTCCTTCAAATGGATAACATTACCTGCTCTCAGCTATGCAGGTGTACTGTGCAAGCAAGGAATCATAACACAGAGCAGCAGAATGGCATCAGAAGGAGGGGTTTTTCATTTTTTACTTATTTATGACCCATATAGCTAATTTAAGTGATTTGTATAATTCTGTTTAGACAGAATGTGTTGATGTTTTGCTCTCTTAAACCCAGAGGGCATTTTTAGGATATCTAATATGCTATTCCAATGCTTTCAATACTAGTTCTTGAATGAACTTTATGATCACAGAATCATTGAATGGTTTGGGTTGAGAGAGACCTTAAAGATCATCTCTTTCCAACCCTTCCACCTTCTACTAGACCAGGCTGCTCAGAGCCTACATCCAACCTGGCCTTGAGTATTTCTAGGGATGGGGCATCCACAGCTTCTCTGGGCAACATGTTCCAGTGCCTCACCACCCTCACAGTGAAGAATTTCTTCCTTATATCTGATCTAAACCTGTGCATTCATCTGTCAAACAGAGGTATTTCCCATAAAATCTAAAGGGGTACAAAACTGGAGAGAACAGATCTGTAGTGAGCTATTGTTTGTACTTAAGAGGAGAGGAGACTTTCTGGGTTAGCACAAAGCTTTAGAAAACAGAGGCCTGAAACACAGCTCTCTGCTCTGATATCTTCCTGCAACATCCCCTGGAGGAAAGTATCATTTATGAAGCATTGAGCTTGCAAGTTAAATGAGCCATGTTGTGTGATCTGTGCATTCAAGAACGGGCTCACTTCTTACATGATATGTGAGATGCCTCAGGCTGCTCTTAGAGAAGCGAGTGACACTCCTGGACCAAGATGATTCAGTGTTTCTGCTTTCCAGGTCCTGCTATTGTGCAGATATTAAAAGATGGAAGAGGCACAGCATACATTGTTTGTTGTGCACTGCAGTGAATCTCTTCCCAGTCACGCAGCCAAGTTTGAAGCTAAATTCAAATGAAAACAATTCATTTCAATGTAGATAAATTAAAGTTTGCAAAAGATATTTCCCAGAGAGTGCAACTGAGACAGATGATTTCGTCATCATCTTTGGAAGGAGAAGGTCACTTGGGAAGAGGTGAGTGAAAATTAGTCAAGAGTGCCTGTCCAACAGCCCTTCACAAGGAACTGGATCAGATTCAGCTTTGAAGGATGAAAAATAGCAAGAGATGGGCATTCTGTCAGCTGCCCTTTCTCCCTTCCTGCCATCAGGGGATTCTTTGGTACCAAGCTTAAGCCTTTCTCCTAAGAAAAATTACCAGATAGAAAACTCTGCATACTCCTCCAAATACTTTAATTCTTTCAGTGCATAAGGTGCTACCACTGGGGGTGTCAATATGAAACCACCCCTGGAGAACTGACAGGGCGAAGCCCATGCTGCTTTCTGCCAGCTTGTGATCCACTCCACTCTCTCATCACATGCACCATCAATGCCCATGCCAAAGCACACAAATGCCTCTCACTCACTAGCTGGGAAGTGCAGGGACATCTTCTCCTGTTGTCTGGACCATAAAGCACAGGGAAATGTGCCAAGGATTACCTGACCTGCTGGTGCTTTTTCCAGCAGTGCCATGTGAAACCCTCCAAGAGGTGGAAGGTAAGAACAACCTCTGGCAACCTCTGCTGCCTGTTTTTGGAACAGTGGTGCCCAGGGCTGGCTGGCAGCTGATGGAAATGGGCATGAGTGGTACAGGGCCCAGCAGAAGGTGCTGCAGGGCACGGGTAAAATGCCAGAGGTCAGCTGGAAGAGGGAGGTGGCCATGTGTGCATTAAGGGTGAGTAAAATGGGAGAACTCAATAAATCATTGTTAAGGCATTTCCCCTTGAACAGACATTCCTCAAGCAGATGAAATGGAGGTGGAATTTGGGATGAGCTTTGAAACCATTCTTATCCATAATAACGCAACAATAACCAATAATCCTATTACTTGTGCTTCCCCCCATGGTGATCTTACTTGGCACACTGACTTTTTGGAGCCTTGTGTCCAACATTATCTAAAGAGTGTTTAGGGCTCTGAACACGTTTGGTTGTTGCACAAAGTCCCCAGCTACTTTAAGCTAGTATTGATTCAAAACCAGCATAAGGAAGGATTGTAAGACAGTCTGTTTCTCAAAAGAAAAGATCTCTTGGACAAGTCTAAGCAGATCACTCTTCTGCTTAGAAAAAGAGAGTAAACCCCAGGTTAAACCACTGAAGAGCACATGCAGCCCTAGTGACCTCCTGGGAAAGATTGTGAATTGAGACTCAGCTGTGTGTTGTTTATCCAAAAGTGATTATGTCAACAAAAGTGCACTTATTTTTTTTCTCCACTGCTTTTCTGAAAATTTCTTATAATATTTACCTTGGTTTGAGATAGCATTTGATAGCATCTAGCAGCTGAACAACCTTGATTGGCACCTCTGATTACAACTAGATGGTGGGAAACCTGAAATTTAGCTTTATTTGCTTTAGAGTACTTATTCTTTTTATATTTGATCCAAAGCCCACTGGAGTCCAAATGAAAGTTTCCATTTCTTTAGGTTTTAGTTCAGTATCTTTGCCAAAAGTCATTTAGTCACAGACTGACTACTAGCATATGGAATCAAAACTAATCTTAGAAGGAGATGTTAAACAGTGTTTGTGGACAGCAGGGGCTCAGCACAGACTTTGATGCTGGAGAAAGAGGCTCTCTAGGTCAGTCCCGAGGTACTTTGGCAGGATAAAGAGGGGTACCACGAGCGCTCAAAGGTTGTGTTGTCCATCTGGCACAATCTGGCCAGACAGATTGATTCTTCAATGACCTCAATGCAGCAAACTTCCCCCTAACAAACCCTGATTCTGTTATTTCTTGTCTGGACCTCGAGTTACTTGGGAATGCAGATTGTTAGAGCTTAAACATGTAGTCTCTGAAAAACAAACCTGCAGGCAGGTTTTGTTACAGCCATTTAAATGGATTAACTCTAATACAGACAAAGTTGGTTACTCTATTTATTTCCCCCTGCCCTGTTTTCATGCATATTATCTTACTTCCTGCAATCCCAATGGCATAGAAATCAAGCATCTCCTCATTAAAATTCAGAGCTAATAATTTTGGCATCCTCTGTGCAATAAGCAGCTTTATTTCAGATTGCACATAGCCTACATTTTGTACCATAGACAGCACTACAGAGTAAAGCAAGATATAATGGCCAAATAAAAGATGAAGGAGCAAGCTGAACCTTTCAGGCACAGAGCTTTTTGGCTAGAAGGTCTGCCAGGACTACATTTCCTTGTGGTCATTATCAGAACAGGGTTTTTAGGTTTAGAGTTTTTATTAGACTTTTCCCAACACTAACAACAGTATACACACAATTGAGATCTTGATTTTTGTGTAAAATGGCTAACTAGTACTGTTCACATCTTTAGAAATGGTCCTTAATGTTTGTAAATTTGCAGGTTAGAAAGGAAACAAGACTCAGGTGGCCTGGATCATGAGATGGATCAATTAACCTGGGGTACATTTAAGGGGGAGAGAGAAGTTGCTAGTCAATGAAGTCTGTTTTGGGAGAAGGGGTGTTTCTGTTTGGTCTTCATATTGGGATTTTTTTTCCTCCCTATGTTTCTGGTTGTTCTGTAAATGAAGCTTTTTCACACTGCTCCTGACTTACTGCATTACTGAGGATAGGCTTGGACAACAAACAGGTTTGTTAATTTTTTTTCATTTTTAAATTTTTTTTTGGTCTGCACTATGGTTTCTGTCTGTGTGTGCGTTTCCATGTAAATTTTTCATTCCAGTTCTTCTTTAGCATAGAGCAAAGACAAGTACCTGAATGGTCTCCAAGAGTACTCAGGAAGAGTCTTCCTGTCCTGTAACTGGGTGGAATGTTGATATCTGTGTGCAGAAAATCATGGTATCGGAGGGATCTGTAAGCTTTAGTCAGCTCTTGCTGGTTAAAGTGCTGTTTTGTGAGTTATCCTAAACTTAAATCTGTTAACTTTGAGTGAGTAAATCACGTGACAGAAATAGATACACTTATTACAATTCTTTTCTGGTTTTGAGCTGTGGACACCATGACTCCTCACCTGGTTCTTAGATGTTGTCCCTCATCTGTGAAGTTGCTCTCTGTAAACCACTTTGGCTATCTATAGCACTTGATATGGCTGTTCCTGACTTTGTTTTTAGCACTAAATTATCTATGACAAGCTCTCCAGTGAGTAGTTATCATATTATTTGTTAAGTTTTCCTTTGTTTTTATGTGGACTGCTTCTTCAAACACAGTTTCCAGCTTTTTGATTGACTCTCCAGTTTGTTGGGTCCCATGTGATTCTCCAGATGCAGTTGTGCAATCAGTCACTGTTATCAGCTCCAGATTAGCAGGGAGATTGGTTTGCATTCATCAGAAGTATTCTTGGCATTTACCAACTTCTGTTTCAGAATGTGGATTATTGGTTATCCCTGTGTCTTCCCTTGTGACATACAAATGTAAACTTCAGTGCTAATAGCCTCTTGCAGGTGTGGCCTAACAAACACAGGTCCCAGCCCTGCATATTCTTTGTCATAGAGTTTCATACTTGTTTATCTGCACATAGCATTTTATCCTTACCATTTTGTCCACTTTCTCAGTCCTTTGTTTATATTTTAAGGTGAAGAATACCTTCAGCTGGGGAAAAACAATGCTTTCTACTTTGGGTTTTATTAATAAATTGTTAGGAGGCTTGAAGAGTCTGTAACACTAATGACACAAACAACAGACTCTCTGAAACAAAACTGGTTTCTGCAAACCAATGCACATCCCCTTTTGTAGGATGCTGGATGGGTTGAAGTTTGTCTCTGGGTTTTCATGGTTATTTCTCCTTATGCAGAGTTATTTGTGGGATGAGAAAAAATCCAGAAAGGTTATTGTTTTATACTATGAATATGCTTTATCACTTTAAATGATACGGAACCTGTGGTCCTTCACTTTGCAATACTGAGATCTGGATGATTTTAGTTTTGGGCAACTCTTGGAAGACACATAAAAATTTGTTGTGGTGGGACTGTGGGTGGCAATTACATCAGCTGTGTAGATCTTCAGTGCTTATTTTAAAAGGCACTCATATCATCTTTCTTTAGAGCTTACTTTCACAGATTGGGATGCTCATGCTGCAAGCCAGCTATAGGAAATTGTGTGTAGCCTGCACTTCATTAGCCATCACCAGCAATGCATAATTGGAGTGGCAGTAGATGTACAAATGAACTTGATATTATGGTATCTGGATTTCACTTTAGCAACTATCCTGAAAAAGCTATTGACCCAGAAAGCTAGTATTTGATTAGAGATGTTCATAAACCATGGAAACAAACCTATCTCTTTCAAAACAAATTTACTGCTTAAACAGGAACGAGTCTCTCTGGGTGATACTGCTTTCTTTAGACCTTTTATCTGAGAGAGGATCTCTTCAAAACTTAATTCATTTGCAAGCACACATGAGCTGATCCAGCCATATGTAAAGCTGCAGTATGTGCAGTATCAGAGATCTGTGCAGTCTGAAGTACAGCTCAAAAATTTCTTAAAGTACTGGAAGATCCTTAAGTGACTGATGCAATAGAAACATGGACTGTTCAGTGGCCGAACATGTTTTCCCAAGAAGAGAGTGTGGGATCAGACCCTTCCCTCCTACACACTGCCATATCGCAGTGCTAAAGCAGACAGATTTCACCTGGTTTGCAGGGTGGCTGGTTATGGAGAACAGCTTTGGTTTACTGTAGCTGCTCTCTGCTTCACACACTCTGTGCAAGACATGATCAGCTCCCACTCAGAAGCTGTTATTTTTCTCCTGTTACACATGCTGTCCAAGAAAAAAGCTGTGTGCTACAGCTATATGTGATTCCATCTTCTCATGATGACCTTTTCTGAAGTATTTTGAAGTAAGACCTCTGATTGAGGAAAAAAACCTAGGTGCCACCTTGAGAATGGTAAGAAAACTGTAGGCAGGTATCTTTGAATTAGAAACTCGACAGATTGGGCTTGAGTCTCCAGCTCCCCACCAAAGCACTGGGCAATCAGTCAGGTAACACAGAGAAAATGCTGGATTTCCAGTGCCAAGGAAAATTATTTCTGCATTAACAGACTGTGTCTTTTGTTACTGCTTATCAGCATGAGTCTCCTTTTCCTAGACAGTAAAAATGTGGATCTGAGCTTTGGTAATAACACTGAATAAGACAACTCTTAAACAGATTGAATTAATAGGAATCCAGTGTTCCAGATAGATCTCACTTTAACATTCATCTTGCATTTTCTCATAATTTAATTCTGTTATTTCTAGTGACAGCTCTTCCCTAGAACTGGGATGTCTTTTCAACTGACTTGAGGCAGAGTGGAATCTCTTGTCTTTTACTACAGTAGAATGTACTGTTTTTCAGACTAACTGGTATTCTGTTTGTAGCTTCCACAGCTTTTAATTAGACAGAAAAAATTACCCTTATCTGCAGTGATAAGGACCTTCCTGGAAAGCCACAGCATTTGTGAAGCAATCCAACCATGGAGCAGTGCTCAGTGACCACCTAGGTTGATTGACTCAGTGAAACAGCCCCAATTTCTGCTTGCTTTCAAATATCATTACCTTTGCAGTAACTTCAAATATTCCCAAGGTTAGACAGTATGATTCAATCTGTTAAATATTACACCATTGCCTCAAAGAATTGGCATCCTCTCCTTTCCAAGACATGCTTCTTCCAGTTCTGAAGGGAAATGGTGCTAATTAGCTGTATTATGAAGATATGACATCTTAATTCACTATAGTACCTTCCTTTTAGGAGAGCTAGCTAAATGCAGGACCAGAGCTCTTTAAAATAACTGTATTAGTTATAGACAGAGAACAATTGTCCTGGTTAACAGCTTGGCTCATGTGCACTGCCCAGAAATCCCAGGCTAGACAATGAACTTGTGTTTGTCAGTTTTCATTTGATTTCATCAAAGGACATCACAATGGTATCTGTAATACAACTAGTGCAATGTGGTATAGGGTCTGTGCACAATGTGGATACACCTGAAGCACTTTTAAATAGCAGTAGACTGCTTGCAGAGCCATGGGCTTCAGCATGAATTGATTTGACCAGACTCTGCAAGTAGTTTTGCTTCTTACTGCAGGTATCCAGATTTTCCACTAGCACCTGTGTTCACCTGCATATCACAGAATCAGCAAGGTTGGAACAGATCTTCAAGATCATCCAGTCTAACCATCAATGTGGCACCACCACAGTCACCCCTAAACAAGGTGGATGTGTGTCTATTAGCCTCAGCAGAGACTGCAAAGCACATTCAGATCAAGGATTTTTTCATGATTACACTCAAAGGAGTCCTGCTTGAAGGAAGGATTTTCTATTTTACTTCACAGGGTGCTTACTCTATCAACTTCTGGTGCATCCAGATAGAGGTGAGGGAGCTTGTACAATCAGTCCTCAGATCTGAAAATGCAGTAGCAAAGAGATAAAAAGCTGCGTATTTTCCCTTTTCCGTGTCTGCTGCCACAGAGAGCCTGTCTGAGGTTCAGGCAGGTCTGGATCAGCAGATCAATACTTCAAAGACTCTGGAAAGAAAAGTTAGTCCCAGAGCTGTGAAGCCATCCAAATGACTTGCAGCCTCTTTATGGCTTCCAAAACACTAGTTTTTCATCCCTGATCAGTTCCAAGCTGTGATACATTAGGGAAGAAAAGATCTTCCCTGTTCTTTAAAGACTCTGCTTTACTGTGATCTATATACCTGCCAATACCAACAACAAAATTAGTTATCTTTTTAATCCTCCTTAAAGAGACATATATAAAAACACTGGGGTTTGAAGGTTTGATTTGAGACCAGAAATAGAATTCACTCTTCCCATGTGTTTCTGAATGTTTATCCTTTATTATGCTTGTCTACATCACCCATCTTGAGAGGAAACACAAGGTATTTATCTTTAATAACATGCACACATCCCAGGAATAAGAAAAATAGTTGTGAATAGTCATCTTTTTCAACAGAGGAGGTCTAACAAGGAGATGGGAACTTTTTTCCCTACTATTTCTTCTACATGGCTTTGATTCGCAGCATAAGAATGCTATGTCAGCCAAACCTTGTCTGTAAACCCAATAGAAAGTGCAGATTAGAAAGCACATTTTCCTAACTGTGCCAAAAGCAAAATCCTGGCATGCAAGTAAAATTTGCAGCTGTGTTCCCCATCAGCTGGTGAATGTGAGTGTTCCATGGGTGGAACACATGGGACTATGAGGCACAGTGGGAATGGGACATACAAGGATATATTATCAATATTGGCTGCTACCTTTCCAGCAACACAAACTGGAACAGATCTGAAAAGCTGCACCTTCATGCTTTTGCTCAATGCTGTGTACACTTCAATCCCACTGTCACTGTGCTATTTGCTGCAATTTGGAGATGGGCAACTTGCTCAGAATGACCGCTGGAAAGCCCATCTTGCCACAAGCTCTTCTTCCCCTTCAGTGCAGTAAGATGACTGTTCAAGTATGAACAGGCTCAGCCTTTTGGCACCTGTCAAGAACATTAAAGGTCACTTAAAATAGCAATTTTCAATGCATTTTCTGCTGAGTTGGAAGTGTAGGCAGGTGTCTTTGCAGGTTCCAGCACAGGCCATTGTAAGTCACCTTAGTACAGGTGCCTTCTAGGCATATGTTTTGCTTTGGAGCATTGTACTCCTTCTGCATGTTCATTACTGGAGCACTGCACTCAGCAATACTGAAAAGTGGGCCAGGGAGCTGCTTTTAAAAGAAGGCTCACAAGTCATACCCTTCCTTCACAGGAAGATCTCCCCCAGATCAGCCAGCACATCTCACTCCAGGATCTTTTTGCCCTCTAACATTTCCTCTGTTCTTCATCAGGCTTCTCTGTCCTCGTGTCCTGTAAAACCCCCTAATGTCCACACTCCAGTTCCCTCGTTTTCATGATTGCATCCATAGGTGACTGGCAGATTATCTGTGTTCTGCAGACTTTGAAATCTCTCTCCTGCAACACCTCTTTCATCTGACACCTGGGACATGCAATGATGCATAAATTTGTGCCAAAATTATAAGGTTCCTACTACCCTCTGTTAAAGCTCGTCTTTAGGGGATGGATTATAGAAAAACTTGCATAAAAGGGCAGATAAATCAGATAAACAGACTCCATAAAAGATGATGTTGAGGGGAGACATGTTTACTACTTGGGCTGATGGACACTCACTGACCACATTTATATTTCCACTTTGGAAATCACATGAGCAAAATAGACTGCAAGAGCATATAAATTTTTAAGCAAGATAAATGATTTTCAGTTTTGTATTTAAATATCAGCCTTTTCCTAATGTAGCAACAGGCCTTCATACATATGGATTGCAAGTTAGAGAGGCAGATGATGGTAGGTCCCTCTATCTTATGGTAAAATATGCGAGAGAGCTCAATCACATTCCTGAATGAGTTAAGGCAGAGCGTGTCCTACAGCACCACCTAGCAGGCTAATTTAGGAGTGGTCCATATCCCTGGATCCATGACTACAACGATGTGGATGGGTGCACATCGGTTCTTGCGCCAGTGTGGTGATTAGTAAAGCTGGGGCGTCTGTTTTTCCCAGTCGTATTAATTATAAATCTCTTAAGAGAAACCATAGTAAGAATGCAATGCCAGATTTTTGAGATTTAGTGTAAGAAATCCTTGTTTTCTAGATTTCCTCCACGTGGTGCAGAAGCACCTCTCAAAGTCAGATTTCACAAACCCACCCAACCTTCTCTCTGTATTCACCAGCAGGATAAGGAAGTTTCAGTGTGATGAGGGATTTTAAAAGCCCAAGAGTCTGTGTATTTGTTAGTGTGAGTCTGTTCTCCATCATCACCTATATACACAGGTTTTTTGTGCACCTGCATGAAGTGTGAATACCAATGCCAACTTAGAAATTGTAAGTTTTGGCAGATGATGAAGCTCCATGCTGAGGCTGTAGAACAAAGACCGTAACAGCTCTCTGCTGACATAGAGAGGGAGATGAAAGTTTTTGGGGTTTGTGGAGGGTTTTTGTGATTTTTTTTTTTTTTTTGTTTTTGTTTGTTTGTTTTTGGGGTTCTTTTGATCAGGTTTGGGGTTTTTTTGGTGATTTTTTTTTTTCTGTCTGCCTCATACCTTTTTAGAGCCTTGGCACTTCTCAGAGTTTTCAGTGCCCCATTCTGCTTGATAACCTAACAGAAAAGAATGCCTGTCTGTTACTGTGTTCTGCTAACAGTGAGATAAACATGGTACATAAGAGGGTCTGATGGGTGACACAGCTGGCAAAAAGTGGCTCAGAGGGGAACAGGTGAAAAAGGTGGGATCTTTTCTCTGACTTCTCCCTTTGGGTGGCAGCAAACTATTCATCTGCCTTGCCATACTGCATAAAGCCATAACCTAAGGGTAGAACTGTGCCCTGTCATGAAGAAGTGTGTTTTCTTAGTAACCTGTTTATTGGAAGTTAAAACCAAGGTTGTTTTTACCAGCTTCTGTTCATAACAGGCTATGCCTACCCTGGCCTGTTTAGTACTAGCATTTCTAAAAATCAGATCATCTAGTGGGAAAAACATAGGATAAATTTCTTCATTATGGTACCTTCATGAAAGTCCTAAAAATCTCTGTGAATTTGAATTAGAACTCCTAAGTAGTCAGTTTTCTTTCAGCAGTCAGATCTTTCATGTGTCATGCTACAATGTCTGGGAATGAAACCTTTACTGGTAAGAAATGCTTCACTCAGGGGCTGCTGCAAAGAAAGCAAGATCTGTCAAAATTAATCACAAGTAGAAAGTAAGAACAGCTTGCTTTTATTTCTATTCTGTTGCCTCTCACCCAGCACAACTTCCATTTGGATAGTGAAAAGTTATTACCTTGACTGCCTGGTGTGGAGGAACACTTCAAAACAATCATCCCGCATGAGTGCAAGCTTCCTATACATGAGACAAACACACTCTTTTACTATCCCCTACCCAAATAAAACCCTAACCTGGCCAGAAGCTATTCTGTATTCTGGCTTTGCAAGGACGGCACATCCCAGGGGCAAGGCTGGACTTTGCAGAGCTCAGCCCTCGGGTACCAGCGCTTCCAAAGGGCGCTGCCCTGCCACACACCTCCTCTTATTTCACATCTTTCCAGAGCTTTCAGAGGGCCTAGCCTGTAAATCAAATCCACACGGGCTTATTGAGAAACCACACTGGCCATCTGCTTTGAGCAAACAATAACTGTAAAGTAAATTAAACAAAAAAAATCCCTGCCTATGTTATTTTACCATTAGGAATGACAGCTAAAACAAATCCTACACGACGGATGCCAGCTCTGCCACTTGCTGCCTTAGCGACAAGCACTCGTGCCCTGGAGTGGAGAGAGCTGTATTAATAATACAGATGTAAAGTATTTCGCAGGAAGAACGCTGGGAGTACAGCACAGAATTAAGTCATAAGGCGGGCAGAGAGCGGCAGTCCCGCCTCGTGCTGCGGCTGCCCTTGGAGGGGTAGGGGGGGTGCCTCTTTCTCTTCGCCTGCAGGGGCAGCGGGTCGGACCCTCCCCTCGGTGCGTTCGCCCGAGGCCAGGTTCAGAGGGTCGGATCCTCCCCTCGGTGCGCTCGCCCGGGGCCAGGTTCAGAGGGTCGGATCCTCCCCTCGGTGCGCTCGCCCAGGGCCAGCTTCAGAGGCTCGGACCCTCCCCTCGGTGCGCTCGCCCCCGGCCAGCCCCGGGCTATCACTGCAGTCACACCCGGCCGCTGTGAGGGGAGCCGAGCCCCGCCCGCCATGGCGGCTCCGCCCGCCCCTTCCGCCCGCAGCCCCGCCTCGGCCCGGGACCCGCGGTAGGTGCTGGGCGGCCGCGGGGCGGGGGGAGCCGGGCGGTTCCCGCAGCGGGGCCCCGGGGCTGTGCATTTGGATCACTCTCCTCTTCTGTGTTTTTAATTTCGTGACAGCCGGAGCCCTGGAGGCGGCTCTGGCCCGCGCCCCGTTTTCTGATTGATCGTGCTTTAAGCTGGGCTTTCCCTCGACTACGGGCGATTTTAAAGCGATAAATTCAGTAATACACACGTGTTATGGCCAAATCCGCCCAGATATCCCCCATCTGAACTTTAACTGATCCAGATCTCTGAGTTCAGTGAGAATTAAGTGCCTGTGACACCGCAGAGATAGAAAGTATTTCAGCATGTGGGGGAGGCCGCTGTTTAAGCGTGGCTTCATGGTTACTAAACGATTAAATTAGCAGGATATAGGCCATATAAATTGCCTTGCAGTTTCCGGTTGCTTTCCTCGTACAAAAATTGCACAACGTGTATGAATAAAATAAAGATGCCGTGCACGGTTAGGATTGCAGTGGGATATCTGCAGGAGCTGAGCATCTGCACTGACCCCTGAGGAAGGTTTGAAAGCATAAATGCTAAAATGTATTGTGAGCAGTTTTCCTTTTATTTTCCTGACTATTGACTATTATGTGGCATTTCCTGCTTACTTTTGCATTCGATGTGCACAATCGCATTTGATCATGCAAGGGAGGAGTTTTCATCAGGCAGTGCAAGAAAGGAGAGTTTTCGCTGTGGTCTGTCCTTCCCCACATGGGTGTGGATGTAAGCTGAACAGGGACTTTTCTCCTTGAAGCATTTCTAATCTTAAAACTATGTTAGCCAGCTCCAGTGGGAGGGCATTCTCTGACAGGAGAAACCTGTGAAGTCCCTTCCTCAGCTTCACATGAGGATCAAGTGATAGGCTCCCTACAGTCATCCCCTTGGAAGTGCTTCCCCTGCACTGTAAATGACATGACCTTTCCAATCAGATGTAACTACCAGATTTGGTGAGGTCATAAACTTCAAAATGGTCGTTTGATATTAAGTATTACCATTTTCTGGTTTTTAGTTCTATTATCAAGGAGATTTTCTCCTGAAATCTGGTTTCATCCAAGGTCTTGGCTCTTTAGCATGTTTTTCTTAAGTAATATTGTCAAAAAACTCACCACCTCTGTCTTCAGCAGAATATAACCACACCACTAGTTATTGCACTAAAAAATACATATTAAATTACTGTATGATTACATACATCATTGTTTTTATTAAGCACTCAGTGTGTGTTTAGTGCAGCATAAATATTAAACAAGATTATTCTCCCCCTGGTGGGTTTGCAGTCTGAAAGATCTTCATAGGAAGAAGTAGTAATAACATATCATTAAAACACCACCTTTAAATTAATCTCTTTTTGTTTCCCTGTGGTTAACACTCATTTGCTGTTGATCATGGCTGGTGTATCCTGGCATGTCCTGTGGTGCTGTTTGATGATGTTACAGACCCCAGTTTTCTGCTCTGCCCCTCTGTGAGAAGTTCTTGTTCAGCCCATGTGGAAGGAGAGCGTGTGTCCCTGCTTCAGCTGCTGCCACACAGAGCCCAGCAGCATGGCTGGGACCCACCTTTGATGGCACTGCACACTCAGACTTCGGTTGTTGTATCAAAGCTCAATTCCCTTCTGCCACCTCGGCTTCCTGTGAGGACAGCTGGAAACACTCATGTCTTTAACAGCTGCAGCAAGATTCTGTGAAGCTCGTATGTGAAAGCCCTGAGAGAAGAGACACTGCAAATGGAAAGAGTGATGCCCAGTTTTCACTGATTTCTGCTGGATTTAGGTGCCTAATTCACTTTTATACCTCCCCAGTAGCATCGTTTTAGGCAGGAATTTTGTACCCAATAGAATTTTTTTAAAGAGGAAATTGGAGCTTTCCTGGGCAGAGCATATAATAGAGCTTGGACCATAAAAAGAACTGATGCTTCCCAAGGGAAGCATGACTCTTGAACTGAATGAGTTGGCAGGTTTGAAAGTTTTAAAGTTATTTGCTTATTTAAAGAGTCGTAACACAGTCGTAGGCCCTGAAACAATTTATCTTCAGTTTCTGCTCTAGATTCAACGTAGTATTTGTCAGAGAAAATATTTCAGAGTCAAATTTTTAAAAGTAGCTGCTTTAAAGCATGCTGTTTTCTGAAAATACCTTTTTGCTGAGTAAGCTAGAACCACTGCCTGGAAGCTTAAAACTGAAAGAAAAGAAAAAAACCCACAATGTATAAAAAACACATACTGTTTCTTGTTGGTTTTTGGTTGGTTGTTTTTTTTTGTTGTTGTTGTTTGGTTGTTTTTTTTTTTTACTGAGCTTGACTATCCATGAGAACGAACTCCTAAAGGAAAATTCTGTCTTCTGAAATTTTTCAAATCAAAATGTGATCCTGTTTGGAAAGTTGTTGTCAAACTCAGCTTATTGAATTTAGTGTTCAGGTTACTGATTAAAATTTTTGCAGCTGTACTGTAGAGGAGGTTGGCACAGACTGGTCTAATTATTGGCTCTTTCTGACCTCAGTACCTGTAGACTGTATAGTGGAAGGCAGGACAGGGATTGTGCTAGCAAGGACTAGACAAGTATGTTGGGTAAATACAGGGTGTGTATTGATTGCTGGGGGAGGAGGAAGTGTGGTGGCTTTAGTGTTGCCTTTATTGTGGTAAATTGATTTACTGGAGGAAAGGGAGAAGTTAATTCTTCATATCAATCATCCTGTGTTGCAAGGCCCAAAAATTGTTGCGTATCTCTTCCTCTGTAAAATTGTTTTGCATTTTGTTAATGTAAAAAATGGTTTCTTTGGTTATTGTGATCTGCTTCTTCTCATGTTTTCTGCTTTGGTTGTTTGGGGTTTTTTAGTGCTAGAGAGATGACAGATCTATCTGTGCACACTTTAATTCTGGTTTTGTGTTACGAACAGGTTAGGATTTGACTATGGCAGTGCGGCTCCTGTGGAAGGCATCAGTGTGGTTCAAGAAGCACAAGATCGCTGTGTTGGCCGTTTCTTGCATGGGACTGCTTGGCACTAACCTTTCCTATCACGTGTTTCCTGAGCAGACATTCAGACTGCTGCACGAGTGCTGGTCCGAGGGGCAGCCAGCTGAGCTCTCGGAGAAGCTCTGTGCTGTGTTTCAGGATGTCCTTCAAGATACTGCTGTGAAGTCCACTGGCTCCTACAGAGCCTTTGCAGCCTCTAGCTTCCACCCTGTGAGCGCTGGAATTCCCTGGCTGCCCCAAGGCTGTTTGGTGGGCATCCCGCCTAACTTTGATAGCACAGCTGAGGATAAAAAAGGAATAGTCAACCATGTTGTTGTAATAAATGGCAAGGAGGTAGACTGGGAGAGCAGAGAAGGTGTGGCTTTGAAGGAAGCTCTCACATTTTCCCTTAAAGCTCAGAAGTTTGCTATTGCCAGAGAAGTTGTGTACTTGCAGAGTGGCAGCCCTTTAGCAAGTGCAGTTGTGGCTCCGACTTGCTTGGCTGGGACTGTTGTCTGTGGGAGCGCTCTAAAGCTGCTGCTGGGGTTATCCCGCGGCCCTGTGATCCTCCGGGGCCTGTGTAACCTTGTCACTGCCATGGGAGGACTGCTCTGCTACTATGTCTCTTCTGATGCCATCACCCATCACCTGGACTGCAGGGCCGACTCCAAGGCAGCCCGGCTTTCCAAGGACTATGCCAGCGGTGGCCTTGAATTTTATGATAAAATCTTGTACCGCAACAGGATTTTTCGTGGTCTGATGGGCAAAGAAGGGATGAAAATGTATGCCCCAAGTGGTAACCTTTTCCCAAGGCACTGGTTCAGATTAAAGTATACCCCGTACACTTACCGGAGAACTTTGATTCTTAATATTTTAAGAGAGCTCCAGGCATCTGATGGGAGTGCATGAATTTTAAACTTGTGAATTATGTATTTTGGAACACCGCTGTGCTGCTTTTTTATTTTTTTCCCTCTGTATCTTCATTAGAATTTCGGGGTTTATTTTTGCATATAGTTCAGAGAGTTATTGCACGTTTCTTGAATAAAGAATTCTCTCTTAAAATATTAAAGACTTGCTTCCAAAGTGCTCGGTTCTGTGTGCATCTCAAATCACAAGACTGCTGAGAAGGGAAACTTTTCAAACACTGATCTGGAAGTTCTGCTGTGCTGCTTTGCCTTCCTGCCCTTTCAGTCTGGCAAATTGTGAGCTGCAAGTCCAGCAGAGGTTTTGGAATCATTGTAATTTAAACTCGGGTGTTTGCTCTTTCTCCTGTGGAACAACACAGATATTTAAAGAAATGGGCAGTCTGTATCATGTGGTGACATAAATATCAAGACAGAGTGTTTCTGTTCTGTGTAAGTTCTTGTGCTGTGTATATTCTTATGCTGCAATCACCATTCTTCAGTAGGAGTCATGAGTTATGGTGCAATTCCTACCAGTACAGTTTATTACCAGCACCTGCATCATTTGCTGAAATCTAGTTCTGCTCTGTCTAGTACATGGTGACTGTGAATGCTCCCCAGGAGTGGTAGTATGTAACAGGACAGTCCTGGGTTGTTTTCTTACAAGTGGGATAAGGTTTTTCGGCTTGCTTTGGTATAGTTTTTTGTTTGATTTAAAAATGTGTGTCACCTGTTTTATCAGTGAAGGCAAGGTATGAGACATGAGTCTGGCATTTGGTGCAGAAACTGGTGAGGTCTGGGATGCAGAGTTGCCAAAGGAGATTACTCTCCTGTATCCAAAGGAGATTATTCTCCTGGCTCAACAAGGTTTTGTCTGGCAGGCCAAGCTTTGCCCAGGATTACTAATCTCCTGGAGAAGTGTTTAGTGCATGGGCAGTAAGCCTTTCACTATAGTCTCACCTTGATTTTCAAGGTGATAGTTTTCAACTTTGTGGTTCCTTCTTTCCTATGTTTCTGTTGCTGTTCCAGTAGCTCTCCCTGGTGATGTCAGAATAGTTCTCATCTCTTTCTCTGTTGTCATTCTCACCAGCAGCT
Organism: Zonotrichia albicollis; assembly: GCF_047830755.1. Taxonomy (NCBI): domain Eukaryota; kingdom Metazoa; phylum Chordata; class Aves; order Passeriformes; family Passerellidae; genus Zonotrichia; species Zonotrichia albicollis. The sequence continues at coordinate 34,351,048 of NC_133828.1, forward strand.
TCTATTATTTTGTGTCTTTTCAGTCAGAGATGTGCTGAATGTCCTTTCTGCCCTGGCTTTGTCTTTCTTCATCTTCTTCAATAAGAACTGTTACACCTGTGTTTGCTCAAAGCATTACTGAGTTCTGTTTCCCTTTTGAATCACATGGTGACATAAAATTGATATTCTGGCTGCTGAAGCACTGCTGTTGCTTTCCATTGCTGAAGCCATGTCTGAGAGGTGTCTGTTTTTGCTGAAGTAATCTGTGCCATGAGCTTCTGAAACATCACCTATTGCTTGCACTTGTCCTCAGCAGGTCATGAGATGTCTCTCTGGTGTTTTTCTGCTGTAAGGCATAAAGCTATTGTTTTTGTGTCCTTTGTGAAAGAGTGATAAAATTTCCTGATCTGTGGAATAAGAAGAGACTTCACTTTAAGGCAGGGGTCTTTAAATCTTTGAGCTAATTTTTTTTTAACTTGTCTTCCAGATAAATCCAATATAAGACATCACAGAAGTTTGTTGATAGAGTGACATAGTGACTCAAGACTGGAATATAATTCCTGGTTTATACAGTCTGTGAGTTTATATCATCCTCCTGTTACTCCTTCAGACAAATCTAAACTGTGAAATATTCTCAGAGAGAATTTAACCCATTTAGTTTGTGGTTGAAAGAGCTGCTGCTACATAAAGGAGTGCAGAGAGGAAATCAAGGCCTTTTTGGAGATTTACAAGTAACAGTTTAAACAAAATGAAATTAAAGTAATCTACTTGTCTTTTATCACTCCTTACTGTTGCTTTTCATCACGATGCCTGCAGCTAGTGTGGTTATTTGACATTGTTGGGTGTAAAGCCCCAGTGATGTTAATGGGTTTTGCAGCTGTGCACTTCACTTGACTCTTGCAGTGGCTCCATGTATCTCTAAATGTTGTGTCTCATTTACCCTTCTCTGAACTGGCTGTGGCACGTTGGTGTTGGTAAGGAAGGGCTGGCTAGCACCAAGATGCATGGCCCTTTTTTCCAAAGATTCTTGCCAAGGGCTTACACACCTCCCTCTCTGTGCAGCTGAGCACAGTGTCATAGTGTCAATACAGGGAAAACAAGAACTGCAATCACAACTGCTTAGTAAGGTTTCCCTGAGCTTTGGGAATGTGCAGGTTGTCCTGGAAAAGATTTTTGTGTGTGTGTGTTGCCAGGTAATGGCTGTGTGCAAGATCACCCATGCTATTGGCAAGCAAGAATAGCACAACTCAAATACATGGCCATGACAGTACTCATGAAAAGTCTTTTATTATACTGCAGATGTTTTCCTGTAGGTAGAACTATCATTGAAATCAAACATGAACTCCACATACCAGTAATAAAAATGGTCTGGTTTTGAGAGTTCACTAGAAGCAAGCATCCTAGAATTAAAGGTGGAAATGTTCCATAAGAATGGTCTGATGTAGAAAAGCAATTCATTCAATGGCCCAGAAAAGGCCAAACAAATCAGTTTTCAGTAAATCATGTCAGTGAATTGCCTCTCCCAGCTCTGAAGATGAAAATCTGAGGAATTTGAAGAACTTGTTTTAGTATTAACTGGCTTGTCTTTTGCTGCTCAGACAAGGCACACTTTGTACAAATTTTTATGTAGAAAAGCAACAAAAATGTTAAGCTAAAAGGAATTGCTAAGAGATGTAGATAAAAGAAGTCTAAGTGTAGAAACTGTAAAAGCAGGGATGTCAGTGGAATAATGAGCTCTCATAAAAATGGATAATATCTACAGATATGAACCTCTCTGTCTGGTAGAGTGATTAAAGGATGAAGAAGTATAAGTAGCAAATGACCAAAATGAGTTGCTACTTTAAATTTAGATAAAATCTAGTTTAAAGAGGGATTTGCTTGACTGGTTTACTTGTGTTATTATCCTGAATGTTCTGTGTAACTGAAAAGAAAATGATCCTTGTAGCTTCTTTTTTATATAAATGCAATTCTTGCTGCTTCATAAAGCTTTAGTGGGTGATGCTGCAAGAGATGAGGGTCACCAAGGTGCTTTGCTCAGAATTCCCTCTGAAGTGTAAGAAATGTACTCCAGGACCTGACTCGCATATTTCTTTATCCTAAAAATTGCAGTTTCTTGTTGTGGCGGTATCTTCAGCTTGTTTAATGGTTAAACATGAAGTTGTCTGAAAAGAGCAGTATTGAGAGCTAGACAGTTTTCTTGAAGACAAACAAGCTGTGGAAGGCATCTGATTACAGCAATTCCTGAATCAGCTGCTATGGGTATCTGGCTTCTCTAGCAGTTTACAGAAGCAGGACCTTCAGAGAGAGGGAAATCTCCACCCAGGTGGCACTGAGTAAAGCATGTGGACTTGCCCAGAGGGCTGCAGTTGAAGGGTAGTGGTCCTTTAGAAAACAGCCTTTTTTATTACAGTAGAGCACTGCTATCTCCCCATTTCACATTAAAGTGGTTTCCATAATTTGACAGATAAGATGGTGAGAGAGCTGACTGCAGAGCTGTGGAGCTTCTTGCCCTGCAGGGAAAGCTGCTGGTGTTGGGAGAGGTGATGCTGGGAAGAGCCTACTACTGTTCTGCCCTTGGCTGTAGCAGTTGTGAAACAACCACAGTGACAAAGTGTGGCTTGCATGGGTGGGGTGTGAATTTGAATGTATGAATCAAATCATCATGACTGAAACACAAGTGGCTTTCACCAGAGGAGCAAATGCAGAGGATCCATCAAGGAGTGAGTAACTGCTGTGTGCAGCATGTGGGCCATATCCTGTAACTGCTATCTGCTCCTGTTCACTAAAAGCTCCATGTAGCAAGTGTGATTACATTCATTTAAAAATCAGTACCTTCAGACAATCTGCTATCCATGCATCCAGTCCCTCCTTGATTTCACTCATTTCAGCTGGAAGTCTATATTATTCTGCCTTTCTAGCAGAACAATGCTGATGTAGGAAGACATACTTAAGATCTTGGAATAAAGAGGACACCTTCAGGAAGAGAGAAATTTGGTTGTTGTCAAAACCAGACTTAAGAACAGAAAAAACTGTTATTATTTTCCAGGAATTGGTATGTTAGACAAATTAAACTGAAGGCACTGAAAAATGGCTTATGGATGTTTTGCTGGGCATCTTTTTCACTGACAATATATTGGTTTGTTAAGTTGAAGTGAGTATATTTGGGCTGCTCAAATTGCCAAATCCATAAAGTGGAGAAAATTACTAAAATTTGGCCAGAAATCCATCTGGAAAAGTACAAGCCAAACTCTTAAGTTTCGTAGCCAGAAATGAACATTGAAATTTCTCTGCAGTTGGAAATATTTACTCTCCTCAGTAAGACCAAGTTTGCCAAAATCTATCCAGGTCTTCAATTTTGAGAGAAAGGGTGTTCTTAAAAACTCAGCTTTGTGTCCAAAAACGCACTTTGATAAACACAGCCAACCCAGGTGTACATTTTTTTGACTCCTACCTTAGTTTTTCTGTAGGAAAAACGTACTGCCAGAAGAATTTGTGGTGCTCTCTGCTTGTTTTGAAAATATATTTGTCCCCCAGATCATCCTTACTGGAGAACTTTCTCCTGTTTAATTTTTTTTTTCCTCCCATGGTTGAACTTCCATCATCTGGAAAGTTGATCCCTTTTCCAGTTCTGACCTGGTTTCTCAGAATCAGTTTCTGCTTTGGTTTGCAGGAGCATTACCTTGTTAATGTAGTCAAGGTGTTAACTGCTTCTTTCAGTATAAATGAGTAACAGCTGAAGCTGTGTCCTCCTTTGTGTATAATAAAATTACTTCTGTAGAAGTCTTGCAAGAGCAGGTCTCATTAGGATGACTAAGAGAATTTAGAAAACACAAGACATTGTGAGCCTGATCCCAGGTTCACAGTTCCAGCAGTTCTTGCAGAGTGAACATGAAGAAAGGAAATACAGTATCCAAACAACTTTTATCCAGTAACTGTTTAGTGGTTTAGTGCAGACCCGCTGACCTCTGGAAGCTTTGTTTCTATCATGTGCTGGAAGTTTTCCAGTGGGAATGTTGTTGTTTCTTCATTCCCTGTTTCATTTCCCCTTGCTCTGTTACTCTAATTGCCTCTTCTGCCTGCTGACTCATCTTACAAGCTGCTTTAGCTTGCTCAAGCAAGATTTGTGAACTTTTAAGTGCTCACTTGCTGCTTGCACTTTCATTTGCACCTCCTACCTTTTCCTACAGTACTCACCTGCCAAAGACCACAGCAGCTTCCATTCTCCTGTGTTTTGCTACATTTAGTCTACATGTTTTTTTGAGGGAAAAATGCTTTTGACTACATGAAAAATAGGCATTGTAGTTAAAACCTTTCCTATTTTGTCATAAGAAAATAATTTGATGTTACTTTTGAAATTTCCACTTAGTATTACTCTTTAAAAGATGAATTTCTTATTTGCTGTCTATGACACCCAGTTCCCTTTTGATCTTGATTTACCTCTGTCACTTTTAAGCTGTTATTCCCTTGAAGCCCTTAGAAACTTTGTTTCCTGTTCCTGAAAATGGCAGGGTATTTCATATTACTGCTGGCTAGGTGAGGTATTGTGAGTTGAGAAGTTATAACTTGTGTAGTGCTGTTAGCTGCTTGTACTTAGCTCAGGCACATCCATGTGCTGGTCTTGAGAATTGTGGGTTCTTAAATCACACCACTGTAGCTATTAAGAGATACAACTTATGAGGAAGTAAAGATAAAACTATAACCTGCATTAGCATTTTAAAGCTACATTGATTCTTAAATTAATTACTGCACAATGAAATACTTGATCAGTTTCTCAGGGAAGATTTAAAATTGAGAGCAAGCCATGTTGTAAATAACAAGCCTGTTTTTTTTAAAAAAAATCTTTTTTTCCCCATTTTTTTATTCTTCATTTTCTGACTAGACTGGAGGCAGCTATATAAATATTTCAGACAACAGAGCAGGGTAAGAATTACTCTGTAGAAAGTTTTCCTTGTAAGATCTTTTCTCATTTGGGATGAGTTTCACTGCCTCAGTGACCATGTTTTAAAAGCATGTTATATAATTCTCTGTAGATACCCATAGACAGGTGTATTTATGGTTTTTGGAAACTTCATGTAATTTAGGCATAAATCTTGAAGTGTGTTTTATAGTTCCTCATTAATAATAGCTGAGAATTATGCTCAGCTAAGGCAGCACACATAAATTCTTAATGTTCAGACATTCATTATATGCCTGTGATGGTTAGAAGTTGCCATAGGAAAATAAAAGCCAGTGATCCCAAAGATTATTATTTTTATATATTCTTTTAAGCAATTTGGAAAATTGTGTTCATCCACTAACAGTTATTTCCCTTTGATTTCCACATTCTTCATCTTAACCTAAAGATATCATACTGAGTATTGAAAAAGTCAAGTCAGCAACCAGACAAACTTTTTATTGAAGTTTTCATTAAGCGTGGTAGCACCTTATAAACGGAAATGCTGAATCCATCATTTTATGGAAGTTACGAATTCAGTAGTTTTTTTTGCAATTGCAATTTAGAGATGCTAATCATGTTTGCCTATATCTCATATGAAGACAGCTGTGGCACAGTTGCAGGTGGCTGGATGAAAACTTGGCATGTGTATGATGGCTTTACACCTGTGAAGCAGGTGAAAAGGCAAAAGTTTTTCTTACTTTTCTGGCCAGAACATAACTTAGGTATTAGAAATCAAAGTCATACTTTAGCAATTGCAAATTGAACTTTAAAACCATTTCTTTCAATTTTAATTTACTTTCCAGTAGCAGAACTGGATATATAGAGGCATGGAAATGATATGAGAGCTGAATGAGAAGAAGAGTAATTGGGATTTTCTACGTATTAGGAATTTCTTTCAGTTAGTATTAAAGGAAAAAAATCTCTGCTGAGACCTCACAATAGATGAATCAAAAAGGTACATTTTCTTCTAGAGTCACGTGGTGAGTAGATCTTTTTTTCTGCTTATGCAGAAAAAAATGCAGTAGCCAAGCATGATGCCATTTTCTGAACAAGCAGTTCAGCTGGCATACACATTTATTATTTCCTTGATCCAGATTAAAAATTTGCTTGCACTGGAGAAGTGTTATGTGGAAATACTAAAGAGAAGTTTACATATAGCACAAATTTCCCAAATTTTAGCATGGTTGTCTCTGAAGTTTGTTTTATTCTGAGGCTGGAAAAAGATTTGATGCAGCTTTGAACTCTGCAAAAATGTATGTGTGCATATTCTGTGATCAGATGTGTCCAAATTTTTTCTCCTTTTACTGAACATTGTCATGTTGGACTTCACAATATGTTGTCTGGTCTGAAATAACTGTTCCTTAGCTGTTTTTTATAGGTGTTTGGGTGCATGTTGGCTTCAGCCTAAACTATGAAAGCTTCTGGAAAAGAACAGACTTACTATGCACTAGTTTTATTTCACGGTGTTGCTCTGGTTTTAATCTTAAAGATTTTCTACTGAATTTTGCTTTGAATAGTACACAGAGAGCCAATATTGATGGCCAAATCCAACAGAGGTGCTTTCCTCAAACCAGCAGGAGGCATGGCAGATGTTGGGATACAAACTGGAGGCCATGGAAGGTGCATGACCCAGCACGAGCTCTGCTCACCTGGCAGGCACTGCAAGTGACCCGGTCGTGCTGCTGCCAACCAGGGCAGGAATGTTCCTGCTCAGCCCCTGGGTCACTGCTGCTGCATCTGGGGAGGGGCTCAGACTACTCTGTGCTCAGAGCCCCCCAAAGCTTCACCCATTACCCCTGGGATCTGGGATGTCCTTTTGTCACATGGACATATCAATGTCACATGGCTGCAGGAGGTGACATTGTGCCCCCTGTGTTGCGCCATGTGTTAGCGTGCATGTTGAGAATATAGATCTGTGCTAAATCGTCTCTTCAGGCTTATGATTTGTAGATTTAAACCATAATCTCCTGGAGATTATATGGAAGAGGGAGTTGCAGGCACGAATGGATGAAGGGGATCCCAGTGTCATGGTGCAGGAGGAAATTTAGGAATTGTGGCTTTGGAGGAGAAATAGACAGAGGGAATATTATGGTGGGTTAAACAGAATGGGGACTGGGATACTTGTGTCATGCAATCCAAGGAATATTTCCATCATATTCATTGTAGCTAATGTGGAAAGTGTTTAACTCCTTAGGAAATAAGGGACTGAAACCAAGTAATCCCACAAGGTGGCTGACCTCACCACAAAGCACTAATCGGGTTTTCCTTGGACAGATTATTTTCAGCAGTGTGGAACAGTGTCCCCTCTGCCTCCTTCTCAAGTCTTATTTTACTTGGGTTTTCTTTTTATGTTGGCTTTCTAGAAAAGAAAAAAAAGAAAAAAGAATCAAACCAACATTTTCATTGCTACTAAATAGGTTATGGAAAGCAGAAAGACTGCTAAATTTTTTCATTATGATCAAAAAAGCTCTTTTCTATAGACTTTGGCACAGAAATATTATCACCTCGTGTCTTTTACAATTTTTCTTCTTTACAGTACCTTCTAATACCTTGTAATTTCCTTTGGATTAGTTTCTATCCAGGCTTTCAAAAAGCACACAATATAAATTTCTTATTGCATGAACAGGTTCCATGAAAAGCAATGTGTAAAATACAGATCATGTTGTAGCTGTTTTATTTTCTTGGTGTTTAATGTGTGCATCTATCACACCATCATAAACTCATTGCACATTTTGTCACTCAGCTGTTAAAGGTTTTCCACCCTGGAGCTCATGGATGGGTTCATGGGCTGTCAGCTATGAAACAGTGATTCCCTAGCTTAAAAATTACTGCTCAATGTCCCCATAAATAATTCAAGGAAAATCACAAATTCAGAAGTTTTCCCCTGCCCTGTTTCTGATGAGAATATTGTGGACCAAAGAGCAGTGGTGTGCCAGGCAGAGAACATCCAGGGGAAGCCTGTGTGTGTCAGATGTGAATTTTGTGTTCCTCGTGGCAGGCAGGCAGTCACACGTGCACTGGCAGCAAATCAGTGATAAGCATATGTGCTTGAGTCACTCCTGCCCAGTGGGGATAACACTTGACATTCTCTCTGAAAGAGAACTTTTTTCAGGAATTCAGCAAAGCACAAAGACTTTGAGGACATGACTGCTTTTCCTGAAATTAACAGGCTGAATGGAGTTGCAGGCTGAGATTCTTTGGTTCACCTAATGTTACATCTGCCATGTGTAATCCTGGGATTTTAAGTGCCAAGGCCATGCTGATAGGAAAACTAGTATCTAGCTCGAGGGCTTGATTAATGAGAGTCAAACCAAGGGGAAGGGAGACTGGCCCAAGGTTGCTGTCATCTATTAATAAGACAAAAATGAAGTGTCTGCACTGTGGCAACTCTGAATTATTTAGTTACCACAGATGGACAGGATGCCATTTGAGTCAAGAGGGTTTGGCCAGACAGTGGCTTTGCTTAAAGCCTGGTGTAAGGCATATGCAGCAGGTGTCTTGTCTTGCCAACTGAGCCATTTTCTTTTTCTTGTGGCGCCCTGGCCCTTTAGCAGCCCTCATGTTGGTCCCTTAGAAGGAACTGAGTGACTCTTCTCTAAGAGGCAAGGCTTTTATTTGTGCCAAGTTTGCCACTCAAAAAAATTAGGGTAATGCCAAGGTGCCTTCAATGTTCTGTCCCTAAAAATTTCTGTTTGGCCAATAATAAAAAAAAAATTATCAGCCCAGCATTGCTTTTACTCTGCGGTATCTGTTGACCAAGTAAATGGTACCATAGGCTTGATGTGTAGATTATTTTCAGGCAGCTCTCAGTTTGTCCCTACCAAGACAGCAGGGGAGCAGGTGCCACATCCTGGCCATGGCTCCTACCTGGATTTTCAGAGTGCTGTGTGTGCCAGCCCAGCATGGGCTGGGGAGAGTGGCAGGCACCATTCCAGTCCCCCTGAGCTCAAAGCAGAATGGGTTTTGTGCAGCATCAGCCTAAAGATCCTGTATTTGGTCTGGTTTGTTTGGTGACTGGCGTTAACAAAAATTAATATAATAGGGAAAAGCATTTTGTCCAGTTAAGTATTCACCATCACCAACTTTCCAAGTATCTCATGTAATTTCACTTCTGTGTGAGGATGAGGATATCTTCTATTTGTCTGATGTCTGTCCAGCTTATTTAATCTTTCTTGTATAACAGAGGACCACTAACATGATATAATTTTCTAGACAGACAGAATCCACTTTCTTTGTGCAAATATGTTATTTGGAGTCAACAAGAAATAGAATGGTTGCACTGGAAAAGAGTTGCTAGCTAGAGAGCTCAGAGACAGAAGGATTTTGCTGCAGAACAGTAGGAGAGCTTGAGACTGTTTAAAACTATAATCTTTTAATGTGCTAAATCTCAGTTCCCTGAACTCACAGTCTTTTTATATTATGGTGAGCTTGTCATAACTTGCAGATGTAGGCTGGTAAATAATCTTATATTTAGCAAATAGGAAAAGAAAATTAAACTTTCCCTGAAAATTTTTTCTACTTAAACTTATTGGAAAAATGCAAGATGACATGAACTGTAAAGTACCAAGACAGCAAATTTAGATCAGCTTTTTCCTGGGCATGAATATTCAAGGACACTGAAGCCTTTCTGCTTCAATTCTGAAAAAGATGCAGACAAAGTAAATACTAGGTTTGTACTGATTTCTTTTCTTTGCACATCAGGTACCAAGGCTTTTGCCAGTTTTTATTTTGGCCTGCCTAATTACGAGGTTTGCTTGCCAAGACTGTAGAGAAACATCATTTGTTGGCAAGATGGACTAGATGACATAATGCTCATGGTTGTTCCTTGCTGCAGCTTCTTTACTTCTCCTAAACATTGCAGCACTTTTGTTGTTATTGCCCTCTGAAGTTAAAGCTACTTGCTTATAATAAAATGAAGTACAATGTAGTTGAAAGGTATGAGCATTTATCAAAGCTCTATTCACAGGGCTTGGGTGTCTGTGGGTCACATTTTCAAAGGTGCCTAAAAACATAAAAAACATGTAGAGAAACATGAAGTGACTGAGAGGCTAAGTGATGGCTTGCTCTTTGAACCCAATCTCCTGGTAATGAATGTTTCTCTACTGAGCAAAAGGATTTGGAAGAACAAATTTCCACCTATTTTACCACGTGAGAAAAATCTATTAATCTCTCTCCCCTCTCCAGGAGTGCTATAAATGCACCAAACCATGAAGTTAAGTGTTGTTATACGTTGTAATGATAAATTGTTCATGTTACTGTTCTTCTTTTAAAAGCAGGAACTATATAAGGCACTTCTTCAGGAAATTGGCTCGCTCCTCATTAAACTAATCTTTTGCCCAGAACATGAAGTATTCCACACATTCACCATTGCTAAAACATGCTCTCACCATTAAGTTGTTAATGAAGGTACCTAAGTAAGAGATACCATTACAGTCATTACCTACTGACAAGATATAAAATTATTCTGACACCTCATCTTTTAGGCTGAATTCTGTTCTCATTTGGTGTTTCATTATCAAGACAGGAATTAAAATAATGCAGACAGGGTTTAGCAAATTTGTTTCTGATCTTGAAGCCATATGGTTCCGTTTCATGATGGTAACTGCTGTGACCTTCATCTGTAAGCAGAAGAGTGGCAGTAAATAAAGATGTTAAATAATTCCTATGATTATTGTTCTAAAAAACATGACACAGGTGAATGGAAAATTGCCCAAACTAGAACTGGATAGTCACCATTTACTTTGGCCGTCCCTGGACCACAGGATCCTATCCTAATCTCCCTCTGTCTCTCCATCACTTGGGATTTAGATCTGGCCAGAACCTGTGCTGCTATTATCTTTTCATTCTTGACACACCAGTGTTTTGTTTTAAAAGTAGCTATGACTTACATCTTTCTATGTTCAAAAATTACAGAGTCATAAATATCTGACTGATCTGTCTGATCAGAGATCACAACAGACTTTTAGGTAGCTGGCAGAGTAGACAGAGACTCTGTTCTGTGAATTTGCTTTCTGTTTGTTTATTTATTTTGAGGACAACATGTAGTAATGTGCATTATATTTAAGTAATGTGTGCATGTGTTTGATATGTTTGTTTTCTTTTGCTTCAGCCGCAGTGATCAGCAAATGCAAGTGCAAAGCTGAGTACAGGTAAATTGTAATGCTGGTAAATGTTTTGCCAGAGCCTCATTACTGGGAGGAAGCAATAATGCCAGCTTGCAGCTAGAAGCATTTTTAAAGTAGCATTTCAATCTGGCAGAAGGGAGCGTGATCTGCTGCAGGAGAGTAACATCTGTGCACACGCTGCAGGGTGCACCTGCCCCAGCATTTCTGTTTGGCCTGGAACATGATTTTGAAATGTCTCTCCTAACTCTGCTGGGTATTACTTACTTTCCATCACCGTGGCTGGTTATCCAGTGTCACCCAGAGCCCCTGTGTTCCTACACACCCCACAGCAGGCCAACAGCCTGAGCTGTAAAAGCCTCACCCCAGAGGGCTGCAGCACAGGCACCACGTTATTTCACACGGTGCGTTTGAAAAAAGCCAGCTCCCTGTTGGTGGCATTACCATAGCAGCAGTAATAACAGTAATAATGACAGTAATGGTGGTGTCTCACAATAAGAAGGGCCATCCTGTAATATGTGTGTGACCTTTCTAAGAGGGAGGGAGCCCTGATCCTTATGGACACAAGCCAGCCTGTGCCTCCAGGAGCTGGGAATCACTGGCCGCATTTTACCTCACGGTATGCACGTCTTGTCTATAATTTATAAGAAGAAATACTTTCCCTGAAACTTAGGAAGTACAGGCTGTCCACAGAGTTTTGCACCACAAAATGCCAAGGCTGTCCTGTTTTGGCCACTGATGACAAAGGTGAATTTTGATCATGGTGATGGTGTGTTTATATTTGAAAATTAAAGGAAAGGAGACAAAAGCAGCACCTGCATGCCTGGGGTTAAGTCTTGGAGAATATTTGCATGGCTGGAGAATTATTTAGTTTTGTATTTACAGTCCTAAATGCAAGAGAAGCATTTGACCAGAAATTGAGGACTAATTGCCAGCAAATATAAACTGGTCAATCTCAAACAAATAGACAAGAAAATATGAGATTGAGTGTGTTCAGGCATTAAAGGAAGCAAAGGGCAGAAAGACCAAAACCAACATAAAGAATGACAGTCAATGGAATAAGGGCATATAACCAATACATATGCATTGACTTCATAGTTTAAACTTTTGAGTCACTTTTCCTTGGTTTCCTGTGTTTCTTTTATCTCCATGTTGATGCCAGAAATACTGTGATAGCACAGAGATCCACTGTGTGCAAGAGTTTGCATGTATGAAGCTGAAATTACAAGTACTTTGGGGCTAACACCAAGTCTGTTTATTAGCCTAGAGAGAAACAAGCTCCATGAATACCATTTATTCATTTGTAATGAATAAATAACACAAAGGAAATTGATTTGGAAATAACTATTCAAAGGAAGAAAGAGCTAATATTTCAGTGCAACATTTGCATGAAGAATTATTGGCAAGGTGTTATTCAAACATACATCAAGGTACTGAATAAGGAAAATATTTATCCATAATAAGTATTTGATAAAAATATTGCCCAGCTTTGCAATGAATAATTCAGTCTGCATTAGTAAGATGTGCATGACTCTGCACGTTATTCATATCTTTATAAATGCTATGGTAAATTGCTACAGGTTAATAGGTACTTACATCTTTTTCTGTGTAGAATGCTATTAGGTCCAATTTCTCAAAGGAGTTGAGCCACCCAGAAGTTTAAATATGATAATGAGTTGCAGATACTAAATCTGTGTGTAAATCAGGCCATGGCAATGTTAGTCACAGGGAGGCTGTTTGGGACCTGCATGGAGGAACAATGCAGCAGCCCAAACCAGAGATATATTCTGTAGGGCTCTGTGTGTGTTCCTTTCACCCTAAACATCCTTTTCATATCAATACAAAAGGCATGCTTAAAATGGATACAATTTAGTGTTTAAAAGCTGATTAGAATCTGAACAGATTGCTGATGGGAAATACCCAAGGATGGATAAGACTGGTTATTGGACACTGTGATGAAAGATGAAACCCTTGTGAAAAACAAGACACAGTAATCTAGAAAGCTCACTCAAAAAGATCTCCCCACCATGTTTCTTCTTCTCTTTCATTATAATTGACATTTAGGAGTCAAGCAATGTAAATAGCTGTGAATCTGGCATCCTGTTGTTATGCCCTGGACAGGCAGCAAACAAACCCATGTTCCAAGCCACAGAGATGTATATGAGGTATGTGTAAGAGATAAAAAAAGAAAAATATATTGTGGAACAGTAATAACATTTCCTTTAGATTTTTAAAAGCTTGTCATTCTAAAGCAAACTGCAATTGCTTGATTCCAAAAACTGTGTGCTTTTTGAGAGGATTTAAAGTTAAGCTGGTTCGATTATTCACCCTCTGACTTCAAAGAGCTCTCTAGATTGTATCAGCCCATATGTCTGGTTAAAAGTTTGCATCTGTTGTAAAGCAGTTTTGATAACACAGCAGTCATACTGCCATAATGAAGATATATTAATAATAGAACATTAGGAAAGCGTTGTATCTATTTATATCTCTCTGCTTATCTTTATGCACATCCCAACGGACCATTATTTCTGTACATTGAACTATCCAGTGACCTTAGAGTGGGGATGTACACATTGTGCTAGTGAAACATGAGTTATTTTATCAGGAAGCCAGGCCTTGAAGTTCACTGCAAGAAAGCAGAGAAATACAGTGCAGGCCACCAAAAGCACAGGAACACAATGTCAGCAGGGCCTTGAAGGCACAGGACATTGCCAGAAGCCTAAAGTACACATCACAATTAGTAAATTACTTTTCTCAAGAGAAATGAAATCTTGAGAGCTGGCTGAAACCAGTTTTAGGGACTAAGTGGGACATGTGTTGAGTTGTGTAACAGCCTATTGCAGCTGGCTGGCAGCACAGGTGGGCGGCTCCTGTAGATGGAACAAAAGATTGCAATGGAACCAACTAGTCACACAGGAATCTTATTTCAGAATTGGGTATGCAAATTGATCACTCTGATATCCTCTATGGATGCATATGTAAAAGTATTTCATCATTGTATTTGCTCTTGTGATGTATTGCTTTTGTTGAGCCTTTGGTTTAAATTGGATGCAGAAAGCGAAACCCTTTGGGTTTTTTTGGAAAACAAACATCTAACTGCTGTATTGCTTAAAACACCTTTGCTTTATACAAAGCTTGCAGACCTTCATCATCCCCGATGATGCCATTCCATATGTCCAATTCTAGCATAATTGGCATTGTAAATCACTGGAAAAGACTGCAAGAAGCAGATATGTTCAGACATAAAATATGGGTTTACAGCCTATATGGTCTTTGTAGGAACAAAATTCTTGTAACTGATTTTTAAGCTAAAGAAAATTCATGTGCCTTTTCTACCTGCTTTTATTTTGTGCTGACATAGGCTGATATAGCAAATAAATAAATAATGTCAGCACAAAGCTGTTCTAGAATCATGTAGGTTTTATAGCATGGTCACACCTGAACAGCTTGATGATGTTGAGTATGTAAATTAAAGATGTTGTTGCTGCATAAAAAGATGCTGCACGTTGTAAGTGACAAAGCTGAAACACTGACTTACAAATTAGCTGTGCCATCCGGTGAGCTTGTTAAGCAGCATCCCCTCAGGAGACAGCAGTAAATGTGAATGATCAGCCATGAATCCACTTAGTGGATATCCTGTAAGGATTCATTTGGAGCCCACATTTTTTATCTGCAGACAGTTCTGAAAAACAGTATCTGTGAAATGATTCTTTAGTGCAGACATTTGGTACAGGGCTGGTGTTACAACTCCCGCACCACCTTTTTCTCAAAGTAATAATAAAGGATTTGACTAGGAAATAATGTGAGCAGGATTCTGATTCACCAGAAGTTGGCAGTGCATGTCAGCCGTGGGTACCGGCACCAGCCTCCCTTGGGATCACACAGGACTCTGCGTTAAGGCAAATCTGCTTCCCCCCTCCCTTGAGACAGAAGTTCCAACCTGCAGAAACAGCACAACTTCACACTTCAGCTCTTATTGACACCTCATTGCCAGAGGCATTACTCTTTCATTTTGAGACCTTTTCCTTACCGCTTTTCCAGATTTGACCTGCTTTTTCTTTTCTTTTTAAGAACTAGTGTTACATGCTATTCTAAATGAGACACTTAAGCTCTGTCTGAGAGATCCCTTCTCAGAGCTCTTCTTTGGGGTTTTTTCCCTGTGTTACCCCTGATGTTATCTACACAAGTAGTCTGTGTTTTTAGGAAGTCATTGATCTCTTCTGTATCAAATCTTAGCATGTTCATTAAGGACCTGTTTCAAACAGGCAAAATCCTCTCCGCTTTTCCTTTCTATCCTTGGTATCTGGCCTCTGGCTAATGTGTTCATGCTGCCTCCCTCAGCAGCCTTCATTCTGGAAAGCTTTGCTTGCTAAGTACCTGACTTCCTCCAAAGACCCCTCTAGGAGAAAATGAGGAGCTGTTGGCAAGCTGAGGAATAAATAGCTGCAGCCTCCATGCTGGGACAGGGCAGAGTGCCTTCAGACCAACTCCAGGGTAGCTCACGCTGGGATGTGAGCAGGCTCTGACACGAGGTTATGTAGTCCAAGTCACAGTTCTGCAGGGTGTTTTAGTCACCTCAGCTCTAACAGGCTGTGTGATGTAAAAGCAAAAATGCATTCATTTTGCTGAATGTCTGAGCAAGTGTATCTTAAATATATATTTTCCATTTATATTTTCTCTTGAGAGGCTATTCATGCAATAATAATCTGAATTGCTTTGTACTGAAAAGACCTACTTTAATGCCATTTCTCAGCTTCAGAAACTATGTTTAAATTTTATTCTAGCAGGATCTAATTCTTTATTTCACTCAAGCCAAACCCAAGATGTTCACACTACTAAAAACAAACAACAACAAAAAAATCCCCAGCCTGGCAGTTTCAGCAAAATTTTAACAGTATTAAATGATGCATTAGCCAAGGCCTCATTACTCTCACCAGATATACACAGCATGGTCTGTTAAAACTATTAGCAAAACTGACCTTCAGTTGTGAAATTAATAGATTTGAGGCACATTTGGCCAAACTTCTACACTTAGTTTGGCAGGGCATCCCCCCAGGCTACTCTGAGATATGCAGTACTGCTGGCACGTCACAGCTGATGGATTAGAGCTGTATTCTCCTCCTAAGGTGGGGTGTGAAGGTAGAAATCACAAGTGATGAGCCTTCAGGTGGGCTCAGAGCACCTCTCTATGTGGACCTTATTCCAGGGTTAGTTGCAATATTTGGGGCCAGATGAGGTTACAGGGACCAGTCAGTCTGACCATCCATCAGAGAACTACACCCACTGCAGTTGGTAAATTTGCTTCATACAAATGATATTGCTGCACCTGGGCTGCTTTCAATTGAGCACTATATTTCCCTCTTTGTTTGTGCCTCAGCTTTGGCAAAATTACTAATATACAGTGACAAAAAGCTCTACAAAAAATACTGTGAGCCTTGGGTAAAATGCAAAGAAGTGTAATTACTGATGTGCACAACAAACCATTTCACTTGTGGTGGAAGTGTGATCCTAGCATTGACTTTTTCCATTAAACTTTGTGTATGATGCATTAACAGTGCTTCAGTGGGTGGATATAAGAATTTGTCATTTGTTAGAGCTGCCTCAGTGCCTGCCCTCCAACAGCCTCCAAACCTGTGCTGTGCTCTGCCAGGGGGCACTGCAGTGGTGTGAGAAACGATCACTGACACGTGAGAAACCCAACAGTGAGAGGGGACATGGCAGCACGTCCTGTGTGCAAGATTGCACCTGCCACAGCACCCTGAATGGCACAGGCAAGGGAGTCAGGGCGTGGCAGAGTGGGCAGGAATTAAATGAGGAATCTCTCCCCTGAGATGGGGAGCTGCCACTGCTGGTGTATCCTGGCACTGCATGTGGGGTACAAGCTGCTGTGCTTGGGGCTGGGTGAAGCCCTTTGTCTCATCCTCATATGAATGCACTGATCCAAGGCATGCATGAAAAAAGAGCATTCCCACAGTTCCTATTTCTATGTAAGGATATTTTCTAAATCCCTAAAAATAACTTGTGTGTTATCCACTTGGTCCACCTGCCAGCAAATTTGCTTTTGAAACACACTTGGTAAATGGTTGCTTCATGTGGCTTAGCCATCCTGCACAAAGTTTAATTTCCTCCTTTCCCCACATTCAGAGGTTCTTTACTTTCCCTAAAATATTTGTGAGGTGTCTCACTAGGATCCTCAGATCCACAAAAAAGGACAGCAAAAGGAGTCAACAGCACACTGGGCTCTCCATCTTCCAAAGGTGGAAATTTTTGGAAGGAACAAAGTGTAACAAGAGTTAGGGATGTGCTGTCAGATGCTGTGGTTAGAGGGCTGGTAAGAAGAGGTGGGGGAGTGCATCAGAATCTATGCAGCATTTGGATAAATCCAGAAATAATGGTCTTGTACCATTATTTGTACCAGTCCAAAAAACTGGTAAAAGTTGCTCAAGTTCAAGAGATTACAGGCAAGAAGATATTTAGTAAAAGATAGAGTAGAATTGGGAGAGAAGCAGGGAGGATTGGAAGAGTGAGAGGGGATAATGAGAAGGAATAAGTTTTTGTAGTTATTGGCTTTTTATAATCCAACAACTCTGCCCCACACTGCTGCTCACTCACTGCCCCTGGTGCGATGGGGGAAGAGAATTGGAAGGGTGAGAAAACTCTTGGGTTGAGGAAAGTACAGTTAGATAACCAAAATAAGATAAAATTTTATCTTATTTGTGGTGAAAAGAAAATTATGAAAGAGGAAAAAAATAGAACCCCAGAAAGACAGGTGATGAATACAACCCGAACTGCTCACCACCAACAGACCAGTGCTCAGCCTGTTCCTGAGCAGTGGCCCCTCAGCAACCTTCCCCAGCTCCGTATGCCGAGCGTGATGCCATATGGGATGGGACATCCCTGGGTCACTTGGGGTCAGCTGTCCTGGCTCTGTCCCCTCCCAGCTCCTTGTGCACCTCCCAGCCATTTCTCTGGTGGGTGGTGCAGAAAAGGCCTTGACCGTGTATGTGCTGCTCAGCAATAATGGAAACACCGTGAATTATGAGCACTGCTTGCAGCACAAATCCAAACCACAGCCCCAAAGCAGCTACTGTGAGGAAACTGAGCCCTACCCCAGCCCAAGCCAGCACAGTGCAAGAGCAGTGCAGTATTTCTTGAATGTGCTCAATGGAAAAGTGGTAATCTGCTGAGATTTTGTATCATAGAGTCAGTTTATGTGTGCATGCATTTTCCAGTGCTTGATACCTGAAAGTGGTATCACTCATCCAGACTTTCCTGGGACTAGTTCTACCATAAAATGACAGGCACTCAACAATTGTGATTTGAAGATGAGTTAAATTTCTTTAGTATCAGCAGTGCATCCTTCTACATGGCTTGGGGCAATGTGATTCATCACATGCAAGGCAAGAATATTAACTAATCTTATAGCAATATAAATGTGTTGAAGAAATTCTGCCCCAAAAATTACTTCCTTGCTTTCAGTAATTCCTATTACTATTTCTTTTTCAGCAAACTTTCCAATACTGCAAACTGCAACACTTCCTGGCTTTGTTGCTGTTTCTTGTATGGAGCAAAAAAGGTCCACATAATGTTTGGGTTTCTCCCTACAAATGGCAAGAATAAGCTCCAACCCAGGGACTTTGAAAATGAAATGCTTCCTCCCTGGTATTCCTTAGCAAGCAAAATTTCTCCACCCAAAAATTGTCTCATGCTGTCCAAACACAGAAGCCAGCAGAAGTGGAAAAGAAACACAGGGATATTTTTGCTTTCTTCCCTAGTAGAGGCAGATAAAGAACATTATTTGTCTGCACACATGAGATCGCTTAAACTTTTGTAATACCCTATCAAATTTGTATTCTTCCTACCTCCCCCATGGCAATAACATGCCACCAAATGAGTTCTCTAAGTCACCCCTTGTGATGCTGCCTCTGTTGGTCTGACTCCCTGGAGTCACCTGTGTGGTCCTGCCTGCAGTTACCAGCAGCTTGGTGCAGGTGCTCAGCAGGGCCGTGGGAGAGGCTGCCCAGCCCTGCTGGTTCTCATGTCAGGCTGTGATTGGCTCTCTCCAGCCTGTTCTCTTGCCATGAAGCACCTCTCACAGGGCAGACCTGGAGCAGCCCTTGGACTTGCTGCTCCACCAGCACTCAGAAGACTGAAATCCCTGCCTGGATGGCAGAGGTGCAAATCTGCTGCTGCCCTGCCACATCCGCCCTTCTCTGTGGTCTGTGCCCCCACATGCCTCCAGCTTTGCCAGGGGGAATTCTCATCCTTACAGCTGCTCCTCAGCCTGACCTCTCTGTTGGAAAGCTGCCAGCAAAATTAGAAATTAATTTCAGGTCTAGTGGTGGTTTTACGAGATGCTACTGCTTGTGTGCTGGGAACATGATTCAATTCCCAGAGTCACTGGGCACTGAACAGACTGTGCAGAGTAACAGTTTTCAATCAATACTGACCTGAGCTGGAGATGAACCCATCTGGAAAAGATGAAAGCTCTGCAAAGCTCCCATTTACAATTCCCTTTGACATGCTGATTCCCTACCACTGGCCGATCCCTTCCTTCCCAGGATCATTATGAAGCAAACTCTATTTCATTTAGGTCATGACCTTATGAGTGATTTTTCAGAGAATTATGACCTACTTTGAGGCTGGGCTTCATGCTTGTTTTTAACTCTTCAGATGGAATAAATAGTAAGTAAGTTAATTACCTGAGGACAAGCATTTATTTTTATTACTTTTAGTAATTTATTTTTCATATTTCTAATAGCTTCTCAGTATAACCAGTGCAATGTAAAAATATTTAGGGTCCTTCTTTGTAAATCTGTGGCTTTTACTCCTAATCTTGACTTTTACTCCTCACTGCAGAGTATTACATGAAATTCTACCAAAATGAAACCTCTGGCCTGAAACACTGTAGAGTCCATAGCTTAGAATAAATAATGCTGCATCTTGCCACTGGCTAAACTGATCTAAGCTTAACCATGCCTACAGGAAGAAAAGAAAAACAAAAAAGGAGATTCCCCCTCACCATGCTCTTAATCCACCTTTCTCTATACTAATCTGAAGATGAGCTTGTGAATGGTCAATAAGGAGGCCAGGGCCCAGTTTGCTGAGCATGTGGCCTAGATCCTCAGCTGATGTATATAATTTATATTTTGAACCTCATCACACCAGCAGCAGATTATGTTCCTGAACAGTAAATATTGACTGCCATTAGGCCCTGTTGAGCTTCAACAAACCATTCTTTTCTATTCTAGTTCTTTTCCCAGATTAAGACCAGATAAGCAAATTAAAGCATGTCACAGCAGGACAGGCCAATATAGCAGGGTTTTGAAGCTATGTTTTGATTTTTGCTGGAAAGGAAGTATATCACTGATGCTGTACCTTAACCAGGTCATATTGCAGTTTTCTCAAATTACATTTACCCCTTTCTTGAAACAATAGAGGTGCTGCTAATTGGGTTACAACACACAGCACATTTCTGAATAGTGTGGTACATAATAAGTAGACCTTTAGGAATGGGGGGTAACCACAGACCTGATAGAGACACAGCCCTGAAGACCTTAATTAGCTGGAACCGTCTCCGACCTTCACTTGGCTTTGTCCAAGCAGAGCCTCCAAGACAGGCTGGAACACATTTATCCAGTAAACTTGTCACATGAGAAAGGCTCTGCAGCAGTGCCTGGTTGGGCCTGCCTGCACTGAGAGGTAAGAGGATCTCAGGTTGTTTACCAGAAGGTGTTGCACAACGCACAAGTTAAAACCAGGCTGGCAGGCTCTGTGGGAGCCACACTGCATAGCACTTCCCCAGCTGCCTGGGTCAAGGGCTTGCATAACATCAAGAAATGTGTATCTGTGATATTATTTGAAGAAGCTTCATAAAAAATATAATCTAGTGTAATTTTCCAGCTCAGCATGCAATTTTGAATTTCTAAGATATAAAGAGAAAAAAGGAGTAGCTCATTGTATTGGCATATATTATTTGGTTAATTTTAGATTTTGTGGCACTCTCAGTAAACCATTTCACACATTTAGGTGATTTCTTGATACAATTGCATATGAATAATAATGCCAGTAAACATAAACTTGCTTTATCCCTCTTTCCTGCAGTGCCAAGTAAGAATCTCTGATGAAGTCAGAGCAGTTACTCCAATGTGAAATGCACGAGTCTCACCCTCACACCACACAGAGCAATGCTGTCACTGTTTTGTTTTAAACACACTATTCTGTGCTAAGTCTTCAAATTTATGTTATTTGACTCAATAAATGTTTGATGGTCTCAGTGTAGCATCTAGTGGAGAAAGGGTAAATAACAGAAAAAATTCAAAGCAGAACTGTGCCATTAACCCTGGTGCACAGTGGGCATGAAAGTGTGCCCTGTTGGGGAGGGGGAATACTGGGAATGTTCCCTCAGATCATTCAGTGGAACACTTCGGGGTTTCTGCAAAGTGGCTGCAGGTAACTGGGTACAGTGCAAGGCTTCTAATCCAGGCAGAGCAGGATGGTATCACTGGCCTGAATTCAGCTCAGGAGTCTCTGTGTCTGAGCTACACAATTGCTACGAAGGCAAATTGTCCTTTAGAAACTTCCCTACTTAGTTTAAATTTGCTTTTGCTGCAGCAATGATGTTTCTGTCCTGGCTTAGTCAGTTTTGTGTTTTTTGAGTTCATGCTAATACTGTCTCCAATTAAACTACAGAGCCAGAGCTGCTGTTCCCCAAATTTTGTCCTGACTTAGCCCTTGCACAACCCAAACAATATCAGTGTTGCTGCAGCAGCTGGTCACACTGGAAACACCACAGCCAGATCTGGCTCACAGGGGACTTGGCTCAGGACTGGTCCAGGACCCGTGGTGCAGCCAGACCTTGCAGGGCTCAGGGAAGTTGTGAATGCACAAGCAAAGCAGGAATTGTTCCCGCTGCCTTTGCATATTTAATCTGGGATTCAAGGGCTTAGCTTTCGAGACATACCAAATCTCAGCAGGTCCTGAAAAATGGGCTCCTCTGTGTAATTACTTAACAGCAGCAAAAAAAGCTTAGTGTAACATTTTTAATATAATTTTTTCTGAATGTCATTATTATATTCTGTTTATAAACAAATTAGAATAGCATATCCATGGTAAAAGAGAAGAAATCTTAATTTTCAATAACTGCGACCTTAACAGAGTAAAGAATAGAAGGCTTGTTTTATAATTATTTTCTTTAAACTTTATTGTGACTTTTTAAGTGCATAATGTCTTCAGTATTTCATGGGGAGGTGAACAAAGAAGCACAAATCCATACACCAGAGTCTGCCTCTAGGCACAGTTCATAGTGAAGAGTCCTCCACTGTTAGAGGGGGGGGAGACAGCTATGAAATTAATGATGGCTTTGTAGAGCCAGTTCCTCATGATATGGCATGGAAATGTGCAGCCTTGGGCAGGAATACAAAGTAGAGGGTATGTCCCTCATTAAAAGTACCTCTAGAGAAAACTGTGATTAATCCAAAATTATCTAAGATACAATTTCTTTGCAATTCATGAGGCCTTTGTATGTTGCCACATATGTGTAGCAAGCAATTACAGAAGAATCTGCATTAGCCTTGTGGCACTAACCAATAGGCAGCAGACTCAAGGGTTCCCCATTCTGTATCTGTCCTTACTAAATCTTGGGAGTAAGATAGATCTGCTACCTCCTCAATCCCCATTAGCGCATTGGAAGGAGTAAAGTAGGGGGGATTCCTGTTTTCCTACCTTGGTGCAAAGAGTAGAGCTGATAGTGCTGCCTGCAAGCAGTGGGACTGCCCAGCTGTCTCCCAAAATGCCTCCCAGGTAATCTCCTAAAGTATCTTTCAGCTCTGTGCTAATCTCAGTCCAGGCCCTCATTACTTGATGTTTTTTTGCTCCTCTGAACTGCTGAAGGTGCTGTCCCGTGATCCCATAACAAGTTCACTGCAATGAGGGTAACTATCCTGGTTTTTGAATACTTAAGAAATGGCAGCAGACACCAAAAACTCCCTCTCACTGCAGTCCAGTGACTGCTGAGCCTGGAGCTGGACAGAAAGAGCTACAGACTTTTACCTTTTTATGCAGAGAAGAATATAATCACACTTTCTACTGTCTTAAAAGTGACTTGGGAGTATCAGTACAACATTACTGGTAAAGGCAAGCATTCAAAAAAGAGTTTGTTTCTAAGATTGTGAAATAATATAGGTGAATTTTAATTTTCATTCTGTTGTTCTTTGGGTTTTTTTCTGACTTATTAAACTTCCACATTTCCAAGTCCCCGCAACTATTATGACTAAAAACATCATCATTATCACTCATCATCAATACCATGGCTGTTGATAACACCAGCACATGAAAGCTGAGATTCTTAGATAGCAAGCAAATTTTATGAGCTGTGGGTAACATTACAGAACTGCTATAGATCAGATAAAAGCCACATTCAACGTGCAGATAAATGCTAGCCTTGGTGGTGGTGTCACCAGAGCCACAAAGCACTGAGAGATCCTGTCCTCCATGTGTGGTCCCTTTGGGGTTGAGTAAGGAAGGTGCAGGTGGAGCAGTGGTGTAAGAGCAATATTGTGCTTTGCTGGTTTCAGTGTTGTCAGTCCATAGGGCTCCTAACTCACCCTTCACTGGCATCTCTCTTCTTCTATTCCTTGGTAATCCAGAAGCCACTTTTGTGTCTGTGAAAGCATCTTTCCAGGGTTCTATTCACCAAATGGCAAATAGTTTGAAAATTCCTGCTGGCTCTCTGGTCCTCTTGTCTTTGCTGAAAGTTTCAGATGTTGGCTGGTACACTCTATCCATGCTACTGTTAGGATACAAATATTTTTATATAAAAAGGAACACATACAACATTTTGCATTCTTGATCTGAAAGTATTTTTCTGCCTGATTAGAAAATGCAATGAGCTGAATTTTCTGTAAATGTTGATGCTTTCTTATTATAATTAGTCTGGCTAATTTCTACATGATCAGCCCAAGCTTTCTAAAATTTTTTCTGCTTATGACATGAACTTTGGAACCACTTCAGGAAGCCAGAAAGTGAACATTCTATGAATCAAAAGTGCAGAACAGGTTATACAGTTATTGGAAGAACTTAACCGGTCAAAAAATCTGTCTTGGCAAATTTTTTTTCAGGAGGCCAGAACATGGGTGTACCAGGAAGTATTTTGCACATATGTTTTGTTAGTTGAGTTGCTGCTGTGCCATCTTTGTCTTTTTCTTAGGACAGGCCAAATTTGGCAGTTTTCTGTACCGCACTCTAATTCAAGGTCAGAGCAAACCACAACAGTCAATAAATGCTCTTTTATTTTCTTCTTCAGAAATACTTGTAAAGAACACTTTGGAAACATGTCATGTTATATTGCAATGGAGAAAGACATTCTCAGGACTGGGGGTGCATTTCTGGCTGTGTTTTACCAGCAGGGGAAAAGCCCTGCACTGCTGCTGGCTGCAGGCAGACAATGCCGACCTCAAAACCTCAACTGTGAAACTGTGGCACAGTGAGAGGTGACACACTGGGTCTCACAGGGGTGAGGAGTTCTGTGCAAACTTTATAAAGAAGCCTGGGAAAGGCTGAAGTAACCAAGCACTACAGTATTTTTTTTTAAATCCCCAGGAAAAAAACATGGGAAAGGATGACAGAGAGGCCATTTTCTCCTCTCTTCTTCTGTATGTACTGGTAATTTTCAAAAGGTTTCCTGATGCTGCACTGGAAACAGGGCTGAAATATGAAACTGCCCATCTGAAAGTGTGACCTTATTCCAGTGTTTGTCTTGTAGATCAAGGAAGCAAAACCAACTCAAGCAACTTCTTTACTGATGTACAGTGTGCACTGCTTATCTACACAAGTTGCTGTCACCTTAAGAGAATAAAGTGCTATGGCCTTCACTCAGGGACCTTAGCAACAGAAATGTAAACAGCATTGAGTACAAAACACAGCGACCTGTGCACTTACATCATTGTTATTAGAACCAATGCTAACTGACTTCCAGCTTTGAAAGAAAACTGTCTACTTTCTGGATAGTTACCTACAAGCCAGTCAAATAAAGGTCAACGTAAAGTTAGGGAAAAATAAAACAAAGCCTGTGGAGGTGAAACCTGTATGTGTCAGCTGCTCATTTCAAATATTACTTCAATTTTTTTTATCACTGTAGAAAGAAATCAATATTAGGATTGAACCAATTCCACACAAATGGAGCCCACTTATACTCCACTTTTTGCACGTATCTTTCTTTCCTCCCAAATACTCCAGAAATTTTCTGAAGAGTTCCAAATCCAGAAGGCTTTAATGGCAGTTGTCAGTGCTGGGTTGCTTAATGATGGGCTTAGAAAAAGGAAAAAAAAAACTATTTTAAAACTTGCAACACAGCTCAAACCAAAGTTATAGGCTGTTGCAGAAATTACTGGGTGAGGTTCTTTGGGCTAAGTCAAAATGAAGGTCTAACTAAAGCATCATTTTTGGCTTTGTATCTATGCAACTGGTTTGCTAAATTAAGATCTTAAAATGTTGATTAAATCCCTTTTAAAGTTCTAAAAACGTCATTAGATGTTCCATTGATTTAAATGTTTTACTGGGATTTCTCTGGTTCAGTCCCCACAGGATATGACAGGAAGCAGGAGGTTTGAGGTGGGGACATCTCTCTGCTGCAGCTGCAATGCAAGAAAGGCTGACCCAAGTCACACCAAAAGTCCAGGTAACCTGGTGCCCTGCAGTTCCCTACAGTGGAAATGTAAGGAGAGAGCAGTTACAGCCTAATTTCTCCTCCTGTTTACCAGTTCAGTCTCTGAATATCTAAGGATGGAATTGGAGGCTCTCTCCATTTCTCTGCAAAGCAGCCTCTTTTTCTGTAAATTCATCTCGGAACTTCTTGCAGCCCTAAGTATTTTTGGCATCTAAAAGATCTCATGATGATGAATTATCCAAATTAAGCAGATGTTGTTTAAATAGTACTTCCTTTTGCTTTTTTTACACTTCCATTTGAAAAAATATTATTAGATTCATCGTTGTTCTCATAAGAAATGAATAATTGCTCCCTATTCACCTTTCCCATGTCAGACTTGATTTTTGATACCTGTATTACATCTGCCCTTTCTCATCTATATTCTAAGTAGTTCCATAGTAATTAACCTGTCTTAGAAGGCATTCCGTCTTTCTGATCAATCTGGTCACTCTTTCCTGTTTTTTCATGTTTTTCCAATGCTTAAGATGCTACCACATGTCAAGATGCTATAAGCAGAATTTTGTCTTGTATTAAAGGAAAGAACACGATTCCTGAAGATTTATACAATAGCATTTTATTGTTGCTTTTTCATTCTCTTCTGTCCTTTTCAGTCCAAACTGCCTCTCTGAGCACCGAGATAACAATTTCAGAAAACTTATCCATAGTGACTTCAAAATATCTTTGCTGACTGATATGAACTAATTAGAGCCTACTATGTTGCACAAGTATTTTTTGTTTTCATTTCATTGACTGATCGTTGCATTTTAGCTGGTATTTTATCACCTACTCAATCTTTATCATTATGGTTTTTTCTTTTGGCTACTTTGTGTCAGCAGTTTTGGTTTTGATTTTCCTGAAGAATTGTGAATCCCTAGAAAACACTGTCCAGTCCTGTTTCACTTACCACTTGTGAACATGTTGTAAAGCTCAGGTGCATTTGGTATCTCACTGGTTACTCCCTTTGTGATAATTTACCCATCTATCCTCCCTTTGAAGCAGTTACCAGTCACACAGAGAGCTTGCCTCCTGGGCTTTGTAAAACTGTTTGGGGAAATCTTCATATGTGATTGCTTCATCCAGGCTGCATGTTAAACGTTCTTCAATCACGTCCATAGCTCCTTCATGGGTTGGACTGGGAAGATACCCCGAACATGCTCTGTCTCCCCCGGTGCCACACATTTGGATTTCCTTTCTGTGGCAATTAGACTGAGAGTAAAAGCAAGCTGGGAGGAGGAGAGGAGGAAGGAGATAGCAGGAGCTGGTACAAACTTGGTCTTCTTCCAACAGAGAGTTGATTAAGGCTGAAGATCCAGTGTCTCAGTATTTATACAAAGTCTATATAAGCCAGCTCCTCTTTATCAATATTTGCTGACTTTGCTGACATTTTTAAAGCTCTACCAGGTTTGCAGTTTCCACTTCTTCTCATTACATGGTGATGAGCCATGTGTTAGACTGACTGGGTTGTCATTTCTGTTTTCTCTGAAGTCTTGTCTAAAAACTTCTATTCTTACAGAACTGGGTTCACTCCAAACCATAAATTACAAAGCACAGTTAATAGTTTGGCGATTTCAGATCCAAGCTCCCTTTGAACCCTGGGGTGAAAAATACATTGTCCTGGCAGTCAGGTACTGTACAGTTTACTGACTGGCTCCAAAACCACAGACACTCAGTTTTGCACTTATGTTTTTTCTGACCATGCCCCTAAAAAAGGTTTAGTTGTAACAATCACCTCAAAATCTGCCAAAAAGAACAGTGACAGAAAAAAGGTACTTAGTTTTCTCCTGTTTTCCCTGAATGCTTTTGTTTCATCTCTGTTGCCTGCTAGTTCCTCATATTCTCTGGCAGATCTGTTCTTGATGTGTTTGGGAAAAAAATTATGCTTCAAAGTATTTTTTACCTGGTTTATTATGGTTTTGTTTTGCCAGTTTATGCTACTTGTCAGCATTTCTCCTTTTGGACAGAAGCAGAAAATAACAGTGTTCCACGAGTGAATGCACAAGTGGACTTCACAAAATCACTGGGCTGTTTGCAGTGGGTATCTAGAAATTCAACCTTGTGGTACTTTGATGTGCATTAAAGGCAAAGAAGTTTGTCAAAGAAGGCTGGCTGGAGAAAAAAAGGACTTGGTGGAACATAGTCCAGAAACTGTAAGTACTGATGTTTCCATTATGTTTTTGTTTCAGTGCATTTAAGAGCATTATCTATAACATATATTTATAAATAAATACAACCAGCCTCCAGACTGGATGATAGCTGCAACAAGCTTATTACCACAAATTACTATTTTGCAGTATTCTAACAATTAGTACTGTGGAGCCCTATGGCATCAGGTATTGCACAAACTTAAAGAGAAGGTGAGTCCTTGTCCCAAGCAGCAAAATTCTTCTGTCCCCATAGCTTAGGACACTGCTAACAATCACGTTCAGTATTTATGTCCATAAAATGCACTGTGAATATAGTAACAGTGATCCCAGAGCCATGCTCCAGCACAAACTTCTCTGCCATTCATGCTGAGCAGTGGCACTGCCCATGTGGAATTTGGCCAACTTTAAGGTTGTTCCCTGAGTAATGTGTGTATGTTGTAAGGGCTTTGCTGAATTAGGACCTTACTTTATAGAAAACCCATCTGCTAACAAACACGTTATGCTTGATCAAGCTTAGCGTTAAGATTAAGTGCCTTGTCTCCTCTTTTCACAGCTAAACTCCACCTGTAGTGAGAGTAATTTATCTTGAATTGCTTTAATGCAGTGTTTAAGTATGTCTTCTTGGCCACAAAGCAGTTTGCATGTATTTCAGTGAGAGGCTTAAAATCCCATTCACATTTTTAATATACAGTTTTCTCACATAAATTAATCACAGCTTGGTTGGCAGGTCTTGCATGAGTAATAAGGTTGTTGGCACAAACACATACCACGGGTCTGTTAGGTAAAGGAGAAGCTTTTGTTTGCTTCTATATTTACACAAGAGGTTTAACTTGTACAAAACAGTTTAAGATAGTGGTGCTTTACTAGCAGAACACAACAGGCTGTGAGATAACATATCCTCCCCAAAAAGCATCAACATAGTACAGAAAAATCCCCACACACTGGTTTGAAAATTAAACTCTTGCTATGCAAAAAATTTTCACAAAATGCAGCTTCCATTGCTTATGTACACAGGCAGACAACAGCCAGAAACTTGCTGTTATATCAAAGAGCCATGCTCTTGAAAGAAAATTGAGCTGAATGCACTTTTTACATGAGAAAGGAATGTGCTCTTTTGAGTAAATAATGACAAAGTGACATTTCAGTTTGCTTTCTCTCTTTCATTCATAATTTTGGGAAGTGATTGCTCGGGGTTTATAACATGTAACTCAGAATTCTGCAAAGTAAGTTTTTTGCTGAATTCGTCTGAGCAATATCTGCACTCAAACATTCTGCAGTGCAGTTTTGCTCCATTGCTGTTGTAAAAGCATGAACTGGAGAGCTTTGTCTCAATATCTGTGTAGTGCTCTTGCAATGTAGGCCTGACCTGAGGTACTCTGCACATAATGGGAATCTTCCACTGCCTCGATTTAGGGCTTTCAATCAAGTCTTCTGAAAACAACAAAATGCAGAAAAGACAATATATTGCAAGGAATTAACATTGGAATGCACATATAATATCTGTATGTGTCACTAATTTTGTGTTAGATCAACAAAACAAATCCCTTTGTACCACTGCAAGGTTGCATTTGCCAAAATGATGTTGTGTAGTTCTACGGTCACCACAAGGAGTGGTTTGGGTTGCTCCTCCATCACACACTCTGTTGAAAGCAATGTATTAATTATTGTTCTTCTCAGATGGAACATAACTGTATGTCTGACACAAACCATGCACAAGAAAATTATATGAAAATGTGAGAGGCAGAATTGGAATCTTAAGTGCAAATGGATTGAAATGTACGTGTGCAATTTGTGCCTAAATTTAACATGAACTTTTGAAAAAGAATTATCAGGCAACCAAGCCAACTCTGCAGCCAAGGATGCCTTTAATGCCCAGAGGAACACATGCCCTGCTCGAGAGGCTGGCAGCAGCTCACAAATGCAGGATACGGCGGTGGGATGTTTCTGCTTGCACCACAATCAGTCTGTCAACTACAGGGATGTTCAGGAAGAGCTGGAAGAACAGGAGTGCAACAAGGAATGGCATTACTGATGCTGTGTGTATTATTTTGGGGCTTTATGAAATCATCAGTCTAGGAATTGTTCAATCTAGGGGAATCATTCACATTTCAAGCTTTGTCATCTTTTAGATTTTTGTTAATAAAATGTAAATCTCAGCAATTTATGAGTGTTTTCTGTTCATTATCATTAAGAAGTCTATTATTTTAAAGAGCTCCAGAGATTGTGATCTGAAATTTCTGCTTGACTGCTTTCCCCAAATTCAGTCTTGACTGCTTTCCCCAAATTCAGTCTCACCCCTGATTCACATTATTCCTGAAAGAAGTCATATGGAATATCCTGTATTATCATAATATTCACTTACTACTATTACTTGTAATAAGGTTACAAGTCCTTGGATTATTTAGCCCATTATCATGGAAGGGGTATGACTGCTTTATTAAAAGCAATTGAGGGAAGACACTGCTAAGAGGGAAGGAGTATTTAAACAAAAGAACAAAACTGGCACAAGAACAATTTAGGCTGGAAATGTATATAAAGTTCGCAAACATCAAACAAATGAGATTTTAGAAAGCTTCCTAGTTAGAGGAGAACATGCAAACTCCTTCAGTACTACTCTACATCTTGCTATGGTTAGGAATTTAATTGTGAAATCCAAGAACTCATTCCCAAACACTGAACTCAGTAATCTTAAGGGTCTTTCCCAGCCACAATGATTCTATATATTCTATGTGTCTGTTACTCAGTAAACAGCTTGTGAGAGGTTGTATTTTAATAAGTGGACATTAAAGACATTTTTAACCAAACCCTTTCATACATAATGTAAGTACATCAAAGGACCGGGTTGTGTTAAACCACGTCTTTGAACGCAAACCTTCCCATGGGCCACATATGACAATGTTTATGTGGCCAGCGTGCACAAACACCTCATGCTCTGGAAAGCTCCGGCAAGGACCTACAGGCAGTAATGACCCTCTGGGACATTTGCAGGGTGAGGCTGGGCGACCATGTGACCAAGACGGAGGGTTACGACATTAACACATCCCCACTGCTCCTCTGTGGCTCATTTTTCCCTCGGAACGGAGCGGGCCAGAAAAGCAGCGTGCACCTCCCACGGGCACAAGGGTCCCTCAGAGCACCCCGTCCCCCGGGCGAGCTGAGGGTGGCGTGAACCAAGCCGAGCCACCGAGCGCCGCTCAGCGCCTCCCGCCCCAGAGCACCGCCACAGGTGTGAGTGACGGATCACCTGACCAATCAGTGCTCACCGACGGCTTCAGCCATGGTAAACCCAGCCAATCAGACAGCCAGCTGCACTCTCGGTCCTGCCCCCTCCCTTTTACGGACACATGACGGACCAATAGAAAGGGGAGCACTGCGCCCGTTCGGCTCTCGCGAGCTCTCGGGGGCCGCCTCCCGCCCTCCGCCGGGTGACTGCGCAGCCGCCATGTTGGTTGCTATGCTGCCCGCGTGAGGCGGGCAGGAGGGCGGCGATGAGGGGAGGAGGCTGCAGGTCCTCCCCCCTCCTCCCCCACGGGCGCTCGCTCGCTCGCCGGCAGGGAAGGCGCCTCCGCAGCGCCCCGGCGCTCCACCTCCCCCCGATCCCCTTTGCCTCCCGGCCGGGGCTGCGTGCGGGGCAGCCGCCGGTCCGTGCGAGGCAGTGCCGCGCCCCGTGAGGGACAGCCCCGGCCCGTGCGGCCCCTCCGGCCGGTCGCTGTGAGGAGAGGGGGGAAGGAGAGGCCGGAGGGTGGGGGTGTCCTCCGCCTTCCCCCCGGGGCTCCTCCGTCCTCTTCTCCCCCAGCTTTTTTTCCCTCTCCTCCCCCCGCTCCCTCGGCCCAGTCGCTGCAGTACGATGCGGCGCTCGCCGCTGCGGCGGGGCGCGGGGCGGCTGCTGTCGCTGCTCCCGAGGCTGCGGCTCGGGCGGGCGCTGCGGGAAGACTGAGGAGGGGGGGGCGGCGAGCGGCGCCTCCGCTCCCGGTCTCGATCCCGATCCCGCGGGGGGGTGCGGGCGCTGCGCGTGCCCGAGCCTCTGCGGCGCGCGTGCCCGTGCGCGCGCCCGCGGAGGCGGGTTGGGGGTCGCGCGGGGCGGCAGCGGCGCGAGCGCGCAGCCCCCGCGCCTCTCGCCTCGGCGCTCCCCGCTCCATCTGGAACCAGGACGTGGATGGTACATGAAGGTAAAGGCGGCCGCCGGCGCGCTCGGGGCTCCGGGCTGGGGGCACGAGGGGTGCTGCGAGCCGCGGCCGTGTGTGTGCTGTGACCCCCCCGCTCCCCCTCCCGCAACTTCGCGCTCAGCTCGCCGCGGGCGGAGAGCGACTGCCCTGAGCCCTTTGGGGAGGGGGGGGTGGCCGTGTGTGTGCGCTCTCCCTCCGCTTCCCCCTCCGAAAAAGCAGCAGAGCCGGCTCCCCTCGGCCAAGGGGGTGTGTGGGGGTGGGGGGGAAATAGCCTCGAGGGGAACGAGCTGCGGGGGCAGGTCGGGGTCTCCAAAATGCACTGAACTCCGCCGAACGCCCGAAACGGATTTTTATTTTAGCGTGTTTAATAAAAAACTTTGCGATCCTGTGCTTTCTAGGCACATGTGCGCGTTGCCCTGGTTATGGGCAGGGAAAATAGGTTTGAGTGCTGTCGCTGCATTCCTCTGGTACATTTTTAGTGTCTCCCTCGAGCAGAAGGCTTGTATAATCGCTGTGTCTATATGCGACAGAGGCTTTTCGTCTACCTGGTGATGGGTTAACTCGTGCATGCTGTTGCAGCACCGGCTGGAAGAAGCATAGCGTCTTTTTCCTTTCAAAAATCTCCAAGAGCTAGTAGCTAAAACCAGATAGCTGCCGGTGTACGTGAGATGTTCCCACCTCTGGTCTGTTCGAAGGATATACATCGTTCGGATGTAAAATACACGTGAGCGAACTTTATGCTGTTATTTACAGCCATCCAAGACTTCAGTGTGGCCAAGCGGTTCCAATTTTTGAAACTGTGAGGTAGAAAATATTTGTGTGACTTGGTGTGTTACAGAAGTGCTAATGGATCTCAGCTGAAGGATAATTTTTAGGCTGCGGTGTGCACATACATTTGCTCACCCACGGGGCATTTCTCTTGCCCTGAGCTAAACTCAGAGTTCAGTGGTGAGGGGGTTTTGTGAGTGCACGTTTGCCTGCTTGTTTTGGCAAATAAGTGCTCTGTAATGTTGGGAGCCACCGACGTGTTCACACTCATGCAGACATGGTGTGCTCGTCACATTGGAAATGTGCGTTGCAGGAGTACAGGAACGAGTTACATTAGAATTGGTAAAACCAATTTTTGTTAGCTATGTATATTGTAGGAAAGTTTTCCAGTTCATTGCTTGAACATAATATATTCACTATTGTAATCTTATGGGTGCCATTTTCTTGACAATGGATTTCTTGCTTCACTGACCTAAAAAGTTGTTTTTACATATTGGCACGACTCTGGCTTGCACCATGTTGATAAAAAATGATTCTGGGTGATAAGCTTACAAATATGTACGTGTGTGTCAATATGTTTCCCAGGCAAGTTTATACTTTGTAAACTCAGAAGTGTACTGTTGGTCCGATTTTTTTGCTATAATTTTGTTGTCATTACAGTTTCTTTGTCTTTTTAGATGATGTGTGTGTTTTTAATTTTAGTTTTTCAGAGTCAGATAAAACATTGAAATACAAATGCATATTCTTCACAAGCTGAAATGTATTAAGTAATTTTACCTTTCAGTATGTTTTCCTTACGTTTGCAGTTAAATTTGTTTGGAATCAAATTTACCTGTTTAGAAATTACTTCGATGGTTACTTCTTGTTCAGCAAAATTGTCCGTGGAATGTATTGTTTGTTGCCATGCTTTACAGTTCTCATGTCCTGTTAATGTCTAATTTAGGATGTACATAGCAGTATTGATTGAACACCCTTGCTAAAAATACTTCCAGGGTTGGGTACACTTACACCATAGTAGCAGGAAAGTTCAGCCAATACTGTTTTTCTGTGACTAGAATTAATTCATTATTAGCAGCTATACTTTTAAAACATGAATAAAACCCAAAATCCTATAATCTTAGAAGTAATGCTAATGGCTCTGTGGAGTGGATGAGCTCTCTGTTAATGAGCAGGGTTCATGCAGTACTATTTACATGTCACTGCCATTAGCATATTTGAAATATATGGTAAGTTAATACTCAGGGTACATCATTTTGGCTCAGATCCTGCAGTGGCCCCTCTGTGGGCAGATGGATCCACCTGCACAGAAGGTGCTGTAGGAACTTGAGCTCCAGCAGTGGTTCAGGAGGCATCAGGCCTGTGTTTGTGCTGGGCATTGCTGTGTGTGAGTGCTTGGTGTTTGTGTGGTGGGCATGCAGAGCTCCGGGGCTGGCAGCCTCATACAGCAGTGTGTGACATGATTGTGGGGATAAAGGCACTTGTAAAAGATTGCTTTCATACTGTAACAGCACTGCTGAAACAGCCCCCTTTCAGCATCTGGGGGCTCCATTTCACTGGGCCGTTATTTATGGTTGCTGCTTTGTAAGGATGTTGCTGAGCGTACATGGGAGCTGTGTGCCTTGGTTTGTGTGCGCATGTAGAAGGTGGGATGCACACCAAAGGCAGCCAGGATGGGTCAGCCCTCAGCTCACCTGTGTGGGAACAGGAGCAGCTTGCTTGGGGCAGTTTAGCTTTGGATGTAGTCAGTGGGTTGGGTAAATGTCTTCTTAAAATTACAGTGGATTAATAGTCTGTTCTAACTTTTCATCTGGTCAAATCTTTAATTAAAACAAGCAGTAGACATGTGCATGGCTTTTTTTGGTGTTGGTATCAATGTTAGACTCTTTTCCCTAAACTGATAAATAGTGCATTCCTATGGTTTGTCTTCTTGGGTCTTCTCACTACCAATAGTTTATTCTCTGATTGCTCATGATTGTGCCTTGCTTCTCCCCTCCCCCAGTTTGTGTTTAAATTTGGTGCAAGATCATATGAATCCCATGCCTTCACATCCTGTTTCTGTGTCACCTCACTTCCATTCTCACCAATTAAAAAATGGCCAAACAAGAGAATCTTTCAGCAGATGGTTGACTGTGCTTTTTTTTTTTTTTTTAAATACAACACTTTCACTCTGGTGCTGTCACTTTTCATTAAATGCCCAGACAAAATTCTCATGGGTATTAATGTCCTCCAACCTAAATAACTGTAAAAATGGTTTGTGTATGTATATAATATGGAATTGTTCATGGGGGAAGGTAGGAACTGTGAAGGTGGAAGAGCAGAGGGAGGGGAGAATGGCCTGGGCAGGAGACAAAACCCAAGGAGCTCAGCAGAGTGCTGGTAATACAACAGCAGGTCTTTACTGGCTGCACCAGCTGTTCGTATATGCTTGTTTGGGAACAGAGGCTGTTTTTCCTTCAGGACTTCTAATCCCCTGAAGTAGCACAAAAACAATTTTTTCTAGGCTTTTGAAAACCTTTAATTTCTAAAAGTTTTGGAGTTCCTTCTAAGTCTATATATATACACACACACATATATATATATAATTATTATAGTGTTATATATGCAGGTACACATTCAAAATCTCCATCTTTATTTTGGAGATTTCCAGAATTAGAAAACTATTGCTGTTTGCTATTCACAAAATAAATTACTTCAAGTTTATAGCAGTTAAAGTGTTCAGAGAAGTTTTATTGATGTGCTGACATACTAGAATCAGGGTCCAGATGTGTGGGTTAAAAGAATCTGGTTAACAGCACACTGAAGTGTGTGCTGGTTGTGTGCAGTGTCCCAGTACATGCACAGAATGTTACAGCTGGTGGTCACAGAGATTCTTAGTGGGTCACACAAACATAACTTGATGAATTTCTCTTTGAAATGTGAGAATTGAGGCAGCTCCTCCTTTCTCAGCTGATGCACCTTCAAACAAAGGCTTGGTAGGGTGATGCAATTGGGCCTCTCTTGGCACCCTGCTTTGTCTGACACTGCAGTTACTCTTGGACAAGTTTCCTGTGACTATTGGATGATAAATGCAATTCCAGTTGTGTGGTTTATGGGACACTGCCATCTCTACAGTTACACGAGGAAGGGGAAATGGCTAATATCCATTTTAAAATAAACAGTCTTTTGATTATGAGTATTTATGACCTGTAATGAAGAATGCTCTGGGAAATATTTTTCCTGATTGGAGTGTGAAGTGAGCTCTTCATTGCCACTTGGCAGTTTTCAGTCTGACCCTAAGATTGATGAGGGAGAAATAGACAATCCACTTCTTATGGCACATGCATTCTTACATTGCCTTTCTGGGTATTTCTTATCTTTTTTAGGATAACTAGATTAGAGAATTATAACTGAATTATTTTGCATGACCAAAAGCCCAGATCTTCAATGACAATCAAATGTAGTGCTGCTAGAGATTAACATTTTCATACTTGGAATTTTTACTTTTTTAAAATTAGAGTGGTGTAGATAAGCTTTAAGGAGGATGTATTCAGTTCTCTTATTAGCCTGAATTTTGGACTTTAATTTAAAAATTGCTCAATATCTGCTAGTCAGAACCTTGTTCTACTGGTGCTTTTTCTTGGAAAACATCAGTTAAACTCTGAAGGTATTGAGTT
Organism: Zonotrichia albicollis; assembly: GCF_047830755.1. Classification (NCBI taxonomy): domain Eukaryota; kingdom Metazoa; phylum Chordata; class Aves; order Passeriformes; family Passerellidae; genus Zonotrichia; species Zonotrichia albicollis. The sequence goes on from NC_133828.1 coordinate 34,387,520, forward strand.
CTATATGATTTTGCGATTTTGTTTGATAGTTTTAATAAGCCAATTGAAAAAACAATTAAATATAAGCTCTTTTCTGGTGTTTGTGAGAAGTAACAATTTTAATTGGTTTGGTTTTGTGCTGTTAACTGTGCTTGGATTAAGCAAATGATCCTCATTTTGTCTCTAGAAGGATATTCACTTTTATGACAGCTGAGTGTATTTTAGCTTTTCCTGAGTCCTTTGGCCAGTTTTTTGTGTTTGTGTACCAACATCTCTCTGACCTACAAATCCCCCACTCCCAAAAACCCACCCACCCAACCAAACCTCCAAGGAGTGTTTTGTGTCTGCTGCAAAAGACAGAAATGAGAAACAAATGATATCAGTAGTGCTCTGAAGCTTGTGTCAGTTATTGAGTGCAATGAAAGTTATGTAAGTGGTGTTTTCTTCAATGAGAAAACGATTCTTAGTTAAGTTGTTTGCTTTTATATGTCAGGTTTGAAACCAGCAATTGAAACTGTATCTGCAGCAGATCCTGGCCATGCAGCAGCTGCTGGCAGAGCCTGCTGTGGCTCCTTTGTCCCAGAGATGGGCTGGCATGCTTTGGCTGGGAGGAGGTGAACAAGCGAGATTTCTGTGGTTTCTGGCCACAGTGGAAGGTGCATGTGCAGAAGAGTCCAAGTGGGTTTGATAACCCTGCAGAGCTGTGCTTTTCAAAGGAGAAATTCAGTGTGACACCCCAGAGCTTGTGCTCTCTTGTATGTGCCAGCAGAGATGCAGGGCTGAAGTAACTCCATGCTTAGTTCAGGCTTGACTAGAACTGGAAATGTTGTTCATTCCTGTCCTTCAGGTAGAGAAATGACCACACAGTCAGTAAGAGCACCTGGGAAATACACCTGTAACTGGAAGAACAGTTATTGCTGCTGATGCTCTCTGAAATTCCAACTTAGCACAGTTTTGTATCCAGGCCAAGAGAGAATTTTTTGATGGTGCTTTCCCTTATATTTTCCTAGGCCATGAAGTTGCAAAATATATTCATTGTAATTAAAGTTCTTATAACTGATTTGAACAAAAAAAAAAATCAAAAATGTAATGTATTTCTTTTGGTACTGAAAAAAATGCTTCTCAGATTTTACAGCTTTGATCCAATGCTTTTGCTTTTAAAAATGACCATTTATGAGGAAGATCACATAATAAAACTGAGTTTGTTTTGTTTCTATTAGACTTGTCATTGAATTCAGAGATGTTTTGGGGGAAAAAACCTGCAGTCTTCCCATGAAAAATTTGCTTTGGAGAGAGTTAAAATTAACATATGTCACTTTGCATTTGTCTGTCTTGATACATGCAACAAGCTTGTGGTGTCATCTGAAAAAGTGAGACATATTTTTGTCTTTTGATGTGTAAATAGGCTTAAAGATGGCCAGTGCTGATGTCCAGTGATGTGTTGCATTGTAAGTTGTTTTTTCCCATACAAATTGTGTGTGTGCACTGCATATGCCAGTTTTGCATTGTCTCTGAGCTGCACAGAGCCTCAGTACTGCTCTTGAAATGTTTTTCTGAGTTTATTGAGTGCCCGTATTTAGAAAAGCTTTACTTTGGGAGAAGGGATGTGTATCAATTTGTTTGACTTTAAAATTTTATGGAGCTTGGCATTTGAGTTTGAAATCTGTGGCCTGTAAGCTCCAAAGTGTGAGCTGTTATTAAGGCTTGCCTTGGAAGAGGCCCTTGCCTTTCTGCAGTTGGGATTGGTGCCACAGGCTGCTTTTAGTGCTTGGGTGCACATGAGGCTGTGGATGGGAATCCTCACCTACCAGTCATTCCCCACTTGCTCTGTTTCAGGCTTGTGTGTTGGTTCTGTAAGGAGAGAGTGCATCCTGTCAGCTCGTCCAAGTGCACCTGCTTTCCAGGGAGCAGATCTCTTGAATATTTGCAAGGGTGTAGTATTTATGAAAAGAAGGTTTTGAAAGACTGAAATGTGTCTGCCTCTAAAACTGAAGGGGTGTATCATCTTTGTCTAAGTTGGGATAGGAAAGAGGGAAAAGAGAAGGGCAGCTGCCCTGCAACAATTTTAAAGTGTGTTGGGTTTTGGTAAACATAATGAAGAAGGAGAGGTAAATTTTTTTTTTTTAATTGTCCTTGAATCTCATGACCTGTTGTGAAGCTTGTGCTGAAATAACTGTGGCATGCACCACCACAGGAGGGAGAAACTGAAATGCAGAAGCTGTGTTACAATGGAACAAACACACCAGATGGTTACATTGTGGGGTCTTACCTCCAAGTGATTTAAATTTTTTTTGGGCTTATTTGTTTGCTGTGGGCTTAAGTGAGAACACTGATTTAGATTCTCCAGTACTGAGAGCTGATGCAGTTGCTGCTGGTTGTGGTTCTGTCACCTGTTCTCAAGTTTGCTACACATGCAGCTGGGTGAGGAGGGACAGAACATTGAGGGTGGCAAAAGCTTCTTACCTTTCTTAACCCTTCCCTAATTAACATTTTACTTCTCCTTTCATTGTATGATATATTAAGATATACCATATAAGTCAGATGTGTAAACTACTCAGGCTGGAAGTGGCCTTAGATATTCAAATTTGGATTAAGGAAGTAATTTTGGAGTTTGTTGTTGGGAAAAGGTTATTTTTGCTTTGCTTTTCTGGGTGGTGTAATGTGGCTACAATTTTTTGGCACCTTCACCTAATAGGTTTACTGTTACTTAAGAGAATTATGGTATTGGTGATACTGTCTCTTCCCTTTTCTCCTAGTATAGATTTGAGTATTTTGTTCTGCAGTTCCTGCATCTGTCTGGGGAAGTGACCATGTGAGTGTGCCTGGGGAGGGATGCACTGTGGTGGATGTTCCCTGGGTTCTTCTGGTAATGCTGGTTTTGACTTTCCACAATCCCCTTACTTGCAGAAACTCTGGATTATGTTCAAGCTTTTCAATAGTTAAGTGAATTGTATAGGATTGAATAACAGACATCATAAAGATATTAATTAAAATCTCTCTGCTTTCAAAGACAAGCCACTTGAAGGATGGAGAGCTGTGCAGGAAGAAAATGAGGTGTGAGTAACCACTAAGGATGTGTACATACAGTTACACTTAGAATTCCTCAGCAGAGGGCTAGAAAATAGATTGAAAATGAACATCTGACAAAAAGTCCTCCAAGAGGAAATTCCTGCAGGAGAACTTCATTCTTGAGATTAATTAAATGCAAGATTAGAAATTCTCTAGATAGCTGTAAGCTATTTAATAAAACTGAAGTGAGCAATTAAAAGGCTCAGTTGTAGTTATTGCAGAAGCATTGTCTCCCTTCAGTGATCGTGCTGCTGTCCCTCCCCAGTTCCAGATGCTCTCCCTCCTTTTGCAGGAAAGCTGCATGGGAGCTCATTAATGCTGGGTGCTTTCTGCAGCATTTTCATAAAAAGCATCCTTCTCTGAATAAGGGTCATGTGGATAATAACTTCTTTGGCATTGGAAACACATAGACAGTCCTGAGAAAACAGAAATAAAAGTGCTTTGTAGAAATTATACTAATGAAATGTATGTGAGAGAGTAGCTTGAAAGAGAAACCTGATTAACATCTGAAACTTCAGCTCGTGTTCAGCCACCTTTGAATAGAACTTATGTTGCCAGTGAAGCTGCTTTGTCAAATCTGTTTTCTATTTCTAAGTTACATTGATGTAAGCATTTTGCAATCCACCTCTCTACAGTATTTTTTCCCTTTGTTTGCCAGACAAACAGATTCATTCTAACTGTTGTGGGAAATGATTGTAGCTGCTCTGGTATCTGCAGAAGCCTTTCTCCACTGTAGTCTTTGATATTCATTTGAATATATTTTGTGTTGTGGTGTGCCATGATAACTGTGTGTGCTCCAGCAGCTGTGTGCAATAACCTGGGATGTGTTACATGACCAGAGATCCATCCCTCATCGGATACTAGTGGGTGATAGCAAATGATGTAATTGTGTTAGGGACAAAGATGTGTAACTGCAGATTCAAAGAAGTTGCTGTAGTTCAGCAGAATGAGTGTGCCATGAGTAATTAGGAAAAATAGAAAAAAAAATTAATATATGTATTGAGTAATGCTGTAATAATAATAATTTTAAATTGCTTCAAAATAAGATACTACTTAAGTTGTTGAAGAGCACTCTATGGTAAGATTATTTTAGAGGTGCTCATTACTTTCAATGAGAAAACAAAGGTGGTTTCTATTAAAAATAGGCTGATACAGAAGTTCTGAAGATAAACTTATTAATGTTACTATTTTTCTGCTGTAGACAAAAAGCTACATTCTAAAAATCTGCTTTCCAGACTTAAATGTCTCTTGTTAGTACTCAGAAAAACCCACAGTGAAACCTTTTCTTTTGGCATTTTATAAATATCCTTATTTTCTTAGCATAATTAACATAATATACACTTTGGATATATCTGTATGCATAGTAAGTAAAATATCATCATATTGGTGGTGGATATAAAGATAGAGTGATTGCATTTTAAAATTCTGTAAAATAAAACTATGTTTTACTATAGATTATATTTCAAGATTATAGCAAGTAATTTAGAAATAATGTCTGAGAAGCAAATACCAGTGTATATGCTTCCTCTTCAGGAGTGATGGGGAAATGTATTTTGAATATTGTTTTTGTATTACACTTATTTTCTCTCAAGCCATGTCATACATGCTTGCACTTCAAAAAACGTTGAAATGTTCTGTTGACTTTTTGAAACTTTTTGGCAATGTGACACTCTCCATTTATTTTGTCCCTTGTTTAAGAGTTTTTGTGTGTGTTTTCAAAAGCACTTCCATTCACCATTCAAGGAATTCAATAGAATTCTAATAGGAACTGCACATAAATAACTACAGAAATCAATGCTTCAATTCAGCCAAGAGTTTTTTTGTGACTTCAAAAGCCACAAGAGCATTTATTATTAGAAACACACAATTGACTTTTCTTGTATTATCATTTTGCATAGTGATTTGGTTTTTACCACCACAACAAGATGTTTGACAGTTTCATTTGAAAATGATGTATTTACATTCAGCATTCCAAAACAGTGTAATTTTTATCTTTTCTCTCAAGCTCTATTCATGTTATTTTGCATGTTGAGCTCTGTGCTAAGGTTGTGAGTGAAATATTCACTGGTGGGTTTTTCCTCAGAGATCAACCAAATGTTAGGCACAATCTCCTGTTCTTATATTGTGATGAAAATGTAAAAATTGTCTTCAAAGAGCAGAGTTTGATTAATTTTTATCTGTTCAACTCATGCAGTGTAAAGCATATCCTCTCCTCCAAAACACTCAATTTTCTGATGCTGGCAATCACAGAAGTGACCAACCTGTGGTCAGGCAGGGTTATGCTGGAGCTGCTTCCAGGCTCTAGTTAGTGTTCATGTTACACCTCAGGCTGTGTCATCTGGAACAGTTCCTTTGATCCTGAAGGTTTTAGATGGTTTCTAGGAAGGGAGATTACCTTCAGGGACGTGGTTTGAGCACACCAGAAGCTTTAGAAAATTGATGTTTGTCTTTTGAGGTAGTCAAAGATGATGTGATGTGAAATACAGCACTCTGTGTTCAGTAATGCTTTACTTTTCTAAAGGAGCCCTTTGAGGGGTGTTGCTCTTGGGCAGCTGGTGCAGTTCCCCTCAGTAATGGTGCAGTGTCACACCTGGGGTGGGGAGCACATCTGCAAGGGAGGACTTTTGTTCTGGTTGTCAGCAGGCTACTCAGATTAATGGATTTTTCTGTGTTCTAGTTTTACTTTTCACTGTTGCTGATAATTCAGAGAGCCAAGGCAAGGTACCAGCAGGACCTTTTAGATGATAGCTGCCTTTCCCCACCCTCCCCATCTCCTAATTCCTGCTCACCAGACAGTCTGGATCTGTGTGAGGAGAAGGTGTTAAGAGCTTCTTTGTGGAATTACATCTTGAGAACCAACTCATGCTGAGGCTTGCTGCCACCAGCGCAGTCACCTTGAGGTGCAGCCCCCCAGTCCCCTCCTCAGCTCCCTTGCTGCAGGAGCAGGTGCATGGTTTGGTGCTTGGGAAGCATTTCAGCTCGGTGGGGATGGAGGGAAGCACAGCCTGTCTCTGGTCCTTCCCTCTCCTGACTCCTGGAGTGGAAACTCTTCAGGTGAAATTTCCACTGCACCCTGACAAGTGTTTTGCTGGTGATGAGGGAAAGAGGGGTGTCGGATCTCAAGATCTCGGTCCTGAGATGCCGAGCCACCGAGACCCTGGGGGGGCTCGGGACTCCTGGAATGTTGCCAGAAGTGTCTGGTAGCTGGACTTTAACCCTACACAGGAGACGACAAGGATGAGGGCTTCACAGGGTGAATGGTGAAGGGATTAGTTAATTAGAGAGTGAGACACAAGGTTTAGGATTTATGTACAGGGGGGTTTAGAGGAGTAAGATGGAGGAATTGGGGTGTGTCCTGCCCTCCTTCTTCTTCCTCCTCTCTTCCATCTTCTTTGGCCACGGTGGCATCTTTGTATTGGTTATTGCTGAGAGTACACCGAGTTATAAGAATAGATGGTATTGGGGAAAAATGATAAATATTGTACACGTAACAAGGGGTATAAAGATACGTGGCTGCCCGGGAGGGCAGAGACAGTGTGCCCATGGCTGACTGCTGAGCGGATCTTTGTTAGGCTGAAAGAACATCTTTTAGATAAACAATTAATAAACATAAAAACTGAAAGAAGAACTGAAGCCTCTTCTCGTCCTTCGACACGCGGGCTGCCCCAAGGCCACCCCCGGGCCTTCCAGGCCCCTCAAACAGCCGAGATAAACCGACACTTGGCGTCCCTGGGTGGGCTCTGACCACCACAACCTTTCGGGGGGGGCACCACCACCACCACCTTCAAAGCCCTGAAGAAAAAGAGAGAAGAAGAGAACAAAAAGCCAACAGAGACTGCAAAAAAAAAAAAAACAGCAGTCACTGAGAGAGGGGCAGGGTAGAGTATGGTGAGGAGCAAGATGGGTACCACAGACAATATCACAGCTGCAGAGCCACTGGTGTTCAGTGTTCTTGTTTGGAATGATATGCATTTGGGATTTAATCCTGTCATGGTGTTACCTTAAAAAAATAATAAAGTGAAATGAAATTAGATCTTCTGTTGGTTCCTCAAAGTTCTTCCCCATTTCCTTTTCCATTTCTAATTCAGATTGCATTTGAGTCAGCTGCTTTCATCTTGACACTTATGTCATTCAAGGATCCACAAAGTTAGTATGTTAATGTCTGCATTTCAGCTGACTGATAGGTACACCAAAACCTATCTTAATTTTGTCACTGCAACATGAAGCTTCTTTTAATTTCCCAGGCTGTTCTGCATTTATCAAAACAAGATAATGGAACGTTGCTGGCACAATTTGTAATCTTAATGTTTAAAGTTTATTAAACATGACTTTTTTTCTTAAAACACATTCTTGCCCTTCCTCTGTTCTTCTAGGTGCTTTGAATGTAACAAATTTATAAGCTGGAAGAAATAATCATGGGCATTTAAAAATAGTTTAGTTAGGGAAACTTGGTTTTGCTAAAGGGCAAAAAATAATTTTAAATCTCTCTAAAAGTAAGCATCACTTGGTATTTTTAGGTTTATCTGTGTTCTGTTTCTTTATGAAAAACAGTTCATGGCAGTAAGCAAGACAAACCCAGTACCTCATGTTTTATTTGACATGGGTCAAAAATTTGTGGGTATTATCAGTCTTCTTTGGCAGTGCTGTTCTTAAACAGCCAACCTCAAATATATCAGAAAACATTTTGATACATTTTGCATCAAATGTTTATAATTTGTTTTGAATGCAAGAAGAAGAAACAGAAGTGGAAAAACCAGAGAATGCCAGAAGTGGTAGGAGATGAGGATGACTTGGAAAGCAGCAATCTATCCAGCTCATGCAAGTAGGTGCCAGAAAACCTGAAACAGGGATATAATAAAATGTAGTACTGGTATGGAGCAAGAAAGAAGTTATTATTTGATACAGCATAGTGTATTTCATAGCTTCCCACTGTCAGGTAATCCCTTTTATTGAACTTTGTTTAGAAGTATATACAAGTGTACACCTTGTTTGTGGAACAGGTAGTTAAAAATGTATCTCAGGGACAAAAATACCATCCTAAATTTGAGCTAAATCCTTCCCTGACCACTTTACTGTGTTTTGTACTTGTCATCCCTTTTCCAGAAGTGCTTTCTTCTGCTAGGGCAGGGTTTGTGAGTGTGTTGCACTCCTCCTTACCATAATAAAAGAACTGAATCTAATATCTAATTGATGTATCATTGAATGTCTTAGTAAGCATTCTATCAGCTATATATGGATAACAGTTGTTTCAAAGTGTTTGAAAGCTGTGATACATTCAATTCCTGTGGTATTGTATGAAGTAACTGGACTGTTGTTATTTGAGCTGCATCTGGGTTAGGAAGCTTCAAACCAGGTCCCTTTGAGGTTTTGCAGTGCTGAGAGTCAGGAGGGAGGGCCTTCATCTGTGCCGTGGGCTGGGCGCCTGACTGCATCCTCAAATGAGGAATTCCCTCTCTACAACAGCATGGCATAGTTGGTTTATGTTTGTGTCTTATGACCTACTAAAAATATTCTCTTGCCTTCCCACTTACCTTCTAAGATCCTTTTCAGCAGAATTGGTGTGTAACCACCTTGTATGCAATTCTGGTATTTTGTAGTGAATTGTGCCTGCTTGACAGAGTAAAGAAATTCTCCAAACTTATGAAGGAAATGTATGTTTTCAGAAAATAGTTTTCTTTTATTATTCTGGATTGAAAGCTGAACATCTGAAGCCACTTGCCTTGATCTTTTTTATTTTTATTTCTTGAGGAAAAAGATTTTGTGGAGTCTTTTTATGCATCTTAAACATCTCATGTATAAAAATAGAGGGAAGCAGAAAATATCAATACATATGGAACATAATATTTGAACAAGTAAGAAATAAATTAATGTCATGTGACAGTTAAAAACTTCTAATTCTTGACATCGATTCCTAAGCACTTGCAATTTATGTTATGGAAAGTAAATTTAAAATATTATTTCAGTGTCAGTCTCTGTTTTAGAAAGAAAACATTGATCTCTGCAAATCATCTTTCAATTTGTAACCTGTAGCTAACTAAGCTGTCTAATAGACAAGTACACCTAAAAATATATGGGGATATTTCTTCTCCTTTCCCTATGCCAATTAAACATTGGCCTCTGTGTATAAATATTTTTCTTCTGCAGCAATTGCAGTTCCATGCCAGGTAGCCCCTTTGCAGAAGATGTTAGCTCAGCCATGCATGGTTAAGCCCATGTCCCCTCAGCTCTTCTCACTGCTGCCTTGCCTGCCATTGACTCTAGCAGTAATACATCCCTTGAGCACTGCAGATCCTGTGAAACACAGTTATCTATGGCTATGCAGATTCCAACATGCACTTAAAAAATAGAATTATTCTAAATATTACGCATACTTTGGCTTCTCAAGGGAATGTGTACATTCACTGGCAGCTGATGAGTTGTATTTGTACATCAGAAGCTCAAGAGCGTGTGTACAGGTGGGGCTGCTCCCCACACCTGTGGGAGCCTGCAGCGCTCCTGGGGGGAGGTTGTGTCATCCAGCTGCCTTTGCCTTTGTAAGTCCAGTGCCACCATCTCAGTAATGTCGTGATCTTCTGTCACCAGGGTGTGACAGGGCTGTGTGCTCATTGCTGATGTGGATTGATAGGTTTCTGATTGGCGTGGTGCAGCAGAAACAACCATGCAGGGGCTCAGGCTACATTTAAATGTCTGCTTGAAATAATGACAGATGTTTGGAAAGGAAGGAGCAGATCATGTTTTCTCTCTTCCTTCAGCTGCTGGTGGTTTTCTGCTTTACCCACAATAGGTCTTTGGAGTCTGTCCCTGTACAGTTACATAGCATTTTCAGGTGGGAGAAGATGTATCAAGCAGCCACATAATCAACTTGGCCTTGCCTACTCACCCTCTGTTGCCTGAGCTGAGAGCTGTAAGCCAGTTCTGTTGAATGCACTGGCATGAAACTCTTCATAGCACAACCTGTTATTCCATACATCAGAATAGCATTCTTTGTTTTTCATTGGCAAAAGTGACAATCATTATGTCCAATATGAGTTTATCTATTTGGACTTGGACCTGTGCAGGATAAGAAAAATTGTGCATTAAAAGTCTCGACTCCATCAGTGTTCTGCCAAGTGGTAAAACTGAATGCACAGTAAGAAACTTCAGTGAAAGTTCTGCTGCAGAGACTAGTTGTGGGAAAATGTATTAGCACCGATTACAACAGTCTTCCTTTTTGGAAAGGTCTCCAAAGTCATTGATGAAGATAAAATGCAATCATTGCCGTGGTTGTGTGCCAAAGATGATATGCTAAAGGGATCATAGAATTGATGCCAAGTTCTGTGGGTTTTAAGAATTGCTTGTTAACTAGAGGAGATTTTTTTTTCTTTGAGTTGCATAAATTAACCTTTTTTCTAACAATTCATCTTTTGTTTATGTGTTACTGTTCCTTGTTCATTTGTACTGTCATCGTCATTCTCCCCCCACCCCTCATGCTCTAGTCACTTTTCATACCACAGGGGGAAAAATGTTGCATCCAAAGGGCTGGCACAGCTATCAGCACGTGCTGCAGATAAGAATGGGAGTGCACTGTGGGATCAGATAAAAGATCCGGAACTCAGGAATCCTGACAGTGATGAATAACATCAGACTCGTGTCCTGTATACAGAGAATCTTCCTTGGTGTAACCACATACAACTGATTGTAAATCCATTCCTAGGTTTGTGTGGTTTGAACATGTAGCTACTCATAGCTATAACTTTTATTCTGTGGAATATTTAACTATTTTTAAATGTTCATTGTAAACCCAAACACAAAAGCATTTCTGGTATCTTTCAGTTAAAGAGATACTGGGCTGAAAAAAGAAGGCACTAATGTGTTATCTTTTAAATAGAGTGCATTGTATAAGCTTAGTGTTCATTTTCTGAGCAAAAGAAAGAACGAGCATAAATTTGAAATTGTGAGGATCATGTTGTTGATACATATGGATGTAACTATTATAAAAGACCTTATTCTAATGCCAGTACCTGATAAGAACAGCAAGAGATGTATGACCAGTGTGGGCTGCTGCCACTGACTCACTGTGTAATGACAGGCAAATTACTTGGTTTTCTGCATCTTGTTCTATTCCTTTATAAATGAGAAATAGTTTCCCAGTAAAACTCTGAGATCATTGGATAAAAGGAGATATTTTTTGTACGCCTACTGAGTGTATAAATTTGAAGATAAAAAGTGCAGCAAATACCAGGTTCTGTGCAAGTCTTTTTACCAGTACAGACACAGTAGGGTGAGTCTTGCTGCTCATTATGGATTGTATTAAGCCACGTTGTACTTTTGAAGACCCCTTAATGCACAAACAAAACCAGGGGTTTAGGTCAGATTCAGCCCTTCAGGGCATATTCTGTTCAGAGTTAAGTACAGCTTCAGTAAAGCTTCTCTGCTGTCTGCATGGGTAACTCCCATTCCATTTCCTGTGGTACGCCAGACGTTGCACCGCCTTCACGTGAAGCAGTACAGGGAGCCCTTTGACAGTGAGCTACTCTAATCTCCATCACCTCTGTCATGTTATGTCTTTGGCTGCAATTTCATTTTGGGTCCCTTCATTTTCATAATGTTTTGGAGAACTTGACCTTTTCAGAATTGTCTGTATTAATACTATAGTCTTAATCTTTCCCCTGGCACCTCCTGAAACAAATTAGTGATTCAGACACCACAAAACAAATCACATGCCACTTGTTTCTTCCCAATGATTCTTCATTGTCATTGTTTGCTGTATTGTATGCAAGTCCTTGTGTGGTCTGTGGTGAAGGGGACCTAAGTAAGGCAGGAAATTTTAAGGGAGGTCTGTAGCAGATAAGTAGGGAAATGATGCAACAGTTTCAGGTATATATATAAAAGATTATTTGGATAAACATGAAAGGAAAGGCATTATTTCAGCAGTGACATATGGAAATTAACAGGTTTGATGTGTGCTTTGTTTTTTTAATAAAGTTGTACTTTTATTGTGATAGTCCATAGGTACCTATGGAAAAAGTGGGAAATATGTGAAATTTCTGGTCTCCAGTGCTGTTTTTGCATCCTCATCTCCTTCCATTCTGTTTGTCATCATTCTTAATTCCTTTTTAATTTGCTCACTTTCTTAGATTTTTTTTTCATCACATGAAATGCTTGCTTTGGCTTCATAACGAAAAAAAAATCCTGTAGATGATTCCAGTTATCACCCCATTTTATCTGGTTGTGTTCTACCCCAGCTTCAGGAAACGCACAGTCAAAAGCTTCAGTTTTGAGTTTATCTTCACATTTTCCTCACCTTTTCAACATTTTCCACCCTTTTGTTCTTTTCTTGAAAAGGCTTTTAACTAAATGGAGGAGTGAATGATACAGATTTGGCTGGATGCTCATACCATTACTCTTTGCCTTGTTTTGACCATGAAGGAAGCCTTCCTCTCCTCATGGCCACCTGCTGCCCTCCTTGTGCTGCTGTTGCTGCTGCACAGTGAGTCAGATTGGGGAATTGCTCTGACTGAAGAATAATTTTGCCAAAATTGTGTTGCTTCTTATTTCCCCACTCTGGTTTACCATATGGCTGTACAAATGGCTATGTCAGCAGTAGGGAGAGGATGATGCAAGGCTGGAAGCAAGAGGCCAAACTCAGGAGTGGGTCAGGGATGCTGTGTTAGCTAACACTGCCAGGTTATGTCAAAATAAAAAGAGTTTGTCAGAGTAAAGTCTAGTTGTCAGTGATACTGTCACATCCTACTTCTAGAATTCCTGGGCTCTGCTGCTTTTTTCCTTAACCTCTCACCCTTAGTGTTTGACATATTTTCCAAAGCTCCTTGTTTATCTCTTTCTTAGAGTAAGTGATCAATAACAGCATTAATAGAAAGCCTCCATTTCTCAGTGTGCACAGGAGGTGGAGCCTGTTGCCCTCAGTAGAGGTTGAAAACCTCCTATTTGAATAATTTGTGTGGACATCATTAGTTAAACCTGTACTGTCATTTGTACATACCCATAAAATAATTACAGTGAGGTTTAGACTGATAAGCTGTTTGAGTTAGACATGTGTAAGTTAAAAAAAAAAAATTTAAATCAGTGGTTCTCCAAATCAGTACAGTATGGTACCTGCTTATTGTGAAATTTGAGAAACTTTAGCCATGGTGGTAGAAGCATTGGTAACAAAAAAAATGTAATGCAACCTAACCTGCTTTCCTAGTGTCTTTCCAGCAGTGACTGGATATCTTGACAACAAAATATTTCATGTCCCTGAAATTAATCACAAGCAAACCAACGCACTAAATAATCCCTTCCTTTTCCTAAGTCTGCAGAGATGCACTTCATTACTTTGCAGTCAATTTATTAACAAGCAGCATGAAAGTGTTTGGTGTTTTTTCTCGTTTCTATGTTTGTTGGGGGATGTTAGTTTTACTCCACAGATATTAAACTGATGCTGAAATGATCTGAATATAAGTTACCTGCAAATATGATAATTTTCCTGAACTTAGGTTAAAGTGCAGGAAAAAATATGAATTCCCCTCTAAATGCAATTCTGCATGCTCCCATGTAAATAGACTTGTTCCAAACCTGTAAGTAATGGTGTGGCTACAAGTGTTGAAGTCTCAAAATGGCTCAGCTGATGTAAGAGTTTTTCCTAAAAATTAATGTATATTATGTTCCCTCTATTCTAATACTTTTTTGGAAAAAAATAACAGAAAAAGTGGCATTGTTTAACAGTGTGATGCACACCATGGAGACAATTTCTGCAGCTTGGTGTGTACAACTTTCCAGAAAGAAGTGATATTAGTTAACCTCTGGTCAGTCATATGATCTATAGTCCATTGTCTTGTCCATGCCTTCTTTCTGGCTATCATAATCCCAATTATTGACTTTGTAAATTTCCATTTGTTTCTATACAAACAAATCCATGTTTGGTTCTTTCAAAGACTGAGTAAAACAAGAATCTGAGCTTAATGCACCGAAACAGACATGAGCTCGCTCGGGCTACACACAATCATTCAGTATGGGGTTTTTTTAGTAAATAGGTCATTTTCCCAAGTTTAATACCAGGAATGGATGCATGTGATGAAAGTGAACCACCAAATTCCAGTGTCTTGAAGTATAATCCCAAATTGGAAATAGAAAGCAAACTGTCTGTGGCACAGAAGGTGTAAATAAATATGACGTTTTGTGGGTTCCTCTCTAGGTCTTCTCCCAAAATATCCTCTGGCCTTGTTATGTGCACACTTGGGGATCTGATGCTCAGATCATCAGGCTGGCAGCACTCCTGTGGGAGCTCTTTCCATCACCTCCCTCCTGTTCCCAGTAGTTGTGTAATGTCTTTTTAGCCTGTGTTAGTTCTGTATTGCTCTTGCCTGCTGATAACATAGATCCTACTGCCTGCTCTTTTCCATAAGCCCTTGAACCCTGTACTTTTTTCCCCAACTGAAAGGAAGGCATGATCTTCATTCAGGAGTTGCTCTCAGATTTCTCAGGTAATACTTTGCTGGATCTGCTGCCAGTGGAGACAATGGTTGTGTTCTCTTTACCTTAATGTTACTGACAAATTTTCAGCTATTTGTCTCCTGTTGCCTTGTCTGGATTTCATATAGCTCCCATAGATGTTGTGGTTTTGTGTTTTTATTGGTAATTGTTCTGAAAACAGCAGTTAAGTAATAGCTCTCTGATCATCTCTAACTCTGATATAGTTACTCTGGAAAGCAATTTTTTATTCGCTTAAACTCTCAACCACATTCAATAGAAAAGTGAAAGAAACTTCTTAGTGAAGCCAACAAAACAGGAAAACAAGCTAACTACAACAGTGAATTTTAGATAAATGTTCAAACACCTACAATTTTAACACTTTTCTCATCCCTTGTGGTTGAGACTAAAAATTCACCAGTCCATGGAACTGCAAGATGAGATGTAAGAACCAGATTTGTAGTGGTATTAAAACTTGCTATGTAATGGTGGCATGGCTGCTCCTACTCCAGCTGCCAGCGTCTACCTATATCATTTTTCAGAGGAGTATTACAGGCATCTTATAAAGTGGCTTAATAGAATATATTGTGGCAAAAATATCAGTGGCCAGTTGTAGTTTTTTTGAGTTATTTTGCCATCGTGACCACCATGTGACAGAGATGTCCAGGTAGTGTAGCCTCTCTATCTGTTAAAAAACAAAGCCTACCACAAAGTATGCATAAGCTGTAGGTTTGGGTGTATGTGTTCTTGAGTTACTTATTTTGGATTTCTTGAGAGCTAGATGAGATTTTTCTGCACTTTCATGAGCTCTGTCAGCACTTGTTCAGTCTAGTTGGCACCTTTTCATTTCTCTCTGTTTTTTTCAGCAGATTTTCTTACAGAAAGGCGGATGATCTAAGACTGTGAAGAAATTCTAATTTGTGTTTCTCTTTATATACTTCCAGAGGACAGATGGACACGTCTGTTATTTAATAATGCTTATGTTACATCCTTCATGAGGAATCAGAATAGCTTGTAGCAGTCTGCCTGCCTGTCAGTAGCAGACAGAAGCTTCTTGCTGATTTTGTGTTAAATAACAGGGATTTCTGCTCTCTGGGCTCTAGGTTTCAGAATTTGAGAACAGAAAATTCTCAGATGGGCACTGTAGATTGTTCATACTCTTAGCTGCTGAGAAGCTCCCTCAGATATTTTTGGGTGACCTGGTAAATAGGCATGCTGTGCTGGTTCTTGGAGGGTGGGAGCTACTTTTCATAAGGATAATGTGGTGATGGTATTAAGCTCTTTACCATTGCCTCTCTCTGTGATGTACATAACATCATGCTCATCATTCTTAACAAGTTGCCAGAGCACCCTGACACCAGTTTCTGCATCTGGAAAGGACAAACCTTGATACATTTCTCTCCTGAATAGTCAGAACTGAAGAACTCTTCAGATACTCTTCAGCTTGAGGCACCCTGCCATCGAGTAATGCTGAAGGAGTCACTGCCTGGCACTGGCCACCCGCTGTTCCATGGGCAGTGCATGTTCCTGGCAGCCTCAGTCCAGTAATTGTGGGATCCATCTGGAGCTGCATCACTTCTCCCTTGGCTTCACAGACTCCAGCTTTGGACCCACTAACACTGACTTTGGAGGAGAGGACCTGTTACGGCAGTGGACAGAGCCAAAACTTGGCAAACCTTTACTGGACTGTAAAGGGGCTCATTCACCTGTTGGTTTTCACTCTCTTTGCAACTTCCTGCAGCTACCAAAACATTTCCAGTCATGGGTCATCAGGATCTGCTTCCTGTGATCTAGGGAACAAATTGTGTCTTGTCATGTCTTTCCACAGAAGGTATTAACAATTTCATGGTACATTGTCATTGGTGCTAGTGTGCTGACAGTTCTGAGGCTCTTGAATTCTCCTGTCATCCCATTTCAACAACTGCATGGTTGTACCTAGGTAACTACTCCATATGTGTTTATCCATGGCAACAGACACTTGCTCAAGTGTACTTGTTCTGTAGTCAGTATTGCTGATGCTGCTGGTGGTGATGCCTGGAGTTCAGAAGGATTGATTCAATCTGGACTTTGTCAGACAGAGTGCTCTGCATAATCATAATGCAAATGTGGTGGCTTCAGATGTCATTTTTTATTCTGTTTAAAAATGTTGTTTCTATGTCTGTTCCCAGGTTTAACCTGTAATGGGAAAAGAATACTTTCCTTTTTGTGGGCTGAAGATTTTTGCTTTTTCATAATATGGCAAACTTGTTCATCTCTGTCACTGAACCACTGATTGTGTCAGAAGACATAACTGGGAAAACTGAACTAAGAAGCTAGTGGTTTTAGTTTGGTGTTCTGCACTTGGTGAGCCTTGCTATTCTGGGCTGTCCTGTACATCTTTGTGAAGAGGAAGCTTGTTGCTAACTGAGTTTACAAATGCAGTTTTGAAAGTACTGAATTTCCTAAGGTCCCAATTTAAAGTACTTGTTGCAGTGAAAGGCCCGAGTCCCCAGAAGAACTGACTCTGATCTCGGATACTCTGATGAGTCTGTCTTGCTGTTTAGAGAAAAGGGACTGTGTCTCACTGGTGAGTGTGGTGGCTATGGCTAGTGGCTTTATTTTTGGAAAATACCTCTTCTGAGCATTTCTGGGAGCATGGGGAAGAGCTTTGTGTCCTCAGAGGAGCATAGTGCCACTGTTCAGAGAGACCATTCCTGCTGTTTCCACCTGTGGCTCCTGCAGCTGTTTCTAGGGGACCTGGGCTGTGCTGCAGAGCTGCCAGCAGGGAAAAGTGCATGTGAATAGACTTGGGAAATAGCAGAAATGTGTTGCTTGGTTTTCTTTGTTAATGTGCACATTCCTTATCCTGCCATATGTTGCTCTTCTGTAGCCTTGTAATTCTGGGATGCTATAGATGGAAAGAGTTTGGGGAAGCTGAGTTTAATTACAAAAGAGTGCCTAAAGAGGCAGGTGTGAGAAAGCCATTTTGGGCTGACTGCAGGGGCACATGGATGAACAGAGTTCTTAAACACAGTGCCCAAGAGGAGCAGTGTGGATGTGCTGACTCAGCTTGTTGCCTTTTAATGCCATGTCCATTTGTATGTTGGTAGACTGCTCCTTCTCAGTGCACTTTGTACAATATTTTCACTGTAAAGATAGGTGAGTGTTATCTTTTGTCAATCTGAGTGTCTCTTCACACTTAGAATCTTGGAATTGTTTAGGTTGGAAAGATCTCTAAAGATCAAGTCCAATGGTTAGATATCTAAGTCCAGCTTGATAGATAAAAAGCTTTGTTTTTAGGTATCAGAAAACTTAGCAGCTTTACTCATGTCACCATCAACGTGTTTGTGCATGTTGAGCATAAACGTGTACCTAATCAGTTTTCCTTCTGGGTCTTCTGTTTTGAAAGTCTTTTTTTTTTTTGAAGGAGATTGTCCCTAAGCATTACAAGCTTGACTTAATTTTGTTGGTGAAAATGATAGAAAAATAAAACAGAGATTTAAGTAAAAATGTGTGTATGTAGGAGACTGCTAGGGTGAAATAACTTTGCTGCATGTTCTTCATGGATTTTTGTATTGGTTTGGAAAACTTTCTGTACTGCATGTTAAAATGTGTGAAATTTAACAGCCTTTTAATGATTTTTGGTAATGCTGCCTATTTGATTAGGTTGCCATTTATCCCTTCCATTCATAACCACATGGAAAGCATGTCAGGAGAATGCATCAGACGTCTGTGCTGCTACTCTGACTTTAGATGTACCTGGCAGCTCTGTGTTAACCTTGGGAGTGGACTTGCCGTGGCTCTTGTCTCTTGGCTACAGTTTTTCTTATTGCCTTCAGGCAGGCCTTGTTTGATTTTCTGTGCATTTTTGGGACATTCTTGTGATTTCTGTTGCTGTTCCATCTTCTGTACCCACCCCAAAGGAGGAGGGCATTGACTAAGCCAGAGGAAAATTGAAATGTGGTTAGGGAAATGGACAAAATGTAGGAAAGGATTTGAGTGAGGAAGGAAACTGAACAGTTAGAAGGGGGACTGTCATAGCCTTGGGAAGGAAAGAACATACATGGAACAGATCTGGAGTATTTGCAGGAAGTGAATGGTAGAGAACTGATGGTTGAAGTCCTGAATTATTACCTCTGTGGTTTCAGCATGGCTACCTCAGCAACCTGGGAGTCAGTAACCATCAACCTGTGAATGTGACCCATGTTTGTACCTGCCTATCCAGGGAAAACAACAGGAGCAAGAGCCAGCCTATTTTAAGATTCCTTAATATATTGTTTAAATTGCCTAATAATGTCTAATGACTTTTAAAGGACCCCATTGAAATGTCCGAAAATCTAAACTTAACAGTTTATGTTTTATGTTCAGCTTAACAGTGCTATCTCCATTGTCCATTGTTATCTGTTATTTCTGTCAGGAATCACAACGTACTTGCTAAGACAAAAAATCTTGCTTTTCATGTCAAATATTTATAGAAGAATGATTCTCCCAAGGGACACCATGTGTCATTATAAAACAAGAAAGTATATAGGAAAAAATTGTATTTTTTATATTATCAACTCAGTAGGCTGGTTTTTGACCATAATGGTATTCATAAAAATAACTTAAATATTCATTGTTGTAACTTGTTTTCATTTCTGTGCAAGTCTGTGTTGATACCTTTGAGCTTTTTATTTTGACTTTACAAACTCTGGATGTAAGCTAGAATTGTAGTGGAAAATATTAGAACTGCACTGTCCTTTATATAAAACAAAAATGTCTTGAGAAAGCTCTTTTAGAGCTTTTGGAAAACTAAGCCAGAATTTTGTCAGAACTTGCTCCATTCATTATTTTTGATGTTTGCTTATTGAATTGTTCTTGCAGGTAAGATTTCTCATTTTTTCAAGGTAGCACTAGTGGTGAATAACCACACCTGATGTAGTGGTGACATTTCTTCTAAGGACTGCTGGGAATTTGGGGCTGGCCCAGGCTGACCCGGGTTGAATTGAAGTTGTTCCTTCCTTTGACCATCAACAGCCTCTGCACTGGTGTTATTCAGAGGGCAGCCCTGGACAGAGTCATTTGTGCTCTGTGCTTTGAGAGGTGGAGGCTTTTTTTCCTTTTTCTCCCACAGCAGCTTCTGTTCCCTTTTAGAAAAGAGAAATGAATCTGTCCCAGAGTGTTGACTGCTTGGCAGTTAAGCAGAAGAAAAAGTGTTTAATGGTGGATTTAAAGGAAAGGTATTTAAGGAAGTGGTAATTGTACTTGCTGGCAGCTTCCCTTCCACTGCTTTTATAGACAACAGCTAAAAATCTTTATTCTCACCTTTACCAAAAGGATAAGAAGCTGGGAAACTTGGGTGCGTTCTGCAAATCTTTTTCTCTGTAGGGACACTTACATTTATAATTTCTGTAAAGAGTTTTGAACTTTTTTGGCTTTGCAGGCTTGGAGGAACTTCAGAGTTCATTTGTCAGAGATTTGTATCTTCACAAAGCAGTTCACACTGCAAGTATGGGTCATGGAGATCCTTGAGAACTGTAATGCTGGGCAGAAACTTATCTACTGATGTAAGTCCACTGCTGTGTTTGGCTGTACCACAATTACACCTGAGGATGTAGTTGTGTCCCAGATTTAAGGACTGCAGCACCGTTTCTGTGCTTAGTTCTGACCAAGGAGTTACTGCCATCTTTCATAGTAATTTAACATCAGCATGTCTGCAGAAAGCTCGTATGAATTACCAAATGTTGAAGGTCTACTATCATGAAAGTACATTGACTTGTGTAACTGAGATGCTTCTCAAGTAGCTTTGGAGTCAGGATGTTGCCCCGTGTATAAAAATAACAAACATGATACCAGGGTGAGTTTCACACTCTGGCAGTTTCTTGTGCTGTCATTGCCCACAGTAGATCGGCTGCTTGAAGTGTGTTCCTTGCAGGCTTTTGGAAATTGTGGGATGTTTGTTTTTCCTTGCAGATTTACATTACCTTTTTCCTTGGACTATGAAATTCCTTTCTGGTATTTATAGTGTGCCCACTTCACTGCAGACAGGCTCACTAAGCCTTGCTTTGGGTCTCTGCTGTCAGCGTTTTGTAGGCTGCCACATGCTTCCAGTCATTGTTAGGAATTTGAAACGGAGAGAGACGTGCAACATAATCACACGTTCTTAGCAACTTTGTCAGTAGAATGAAAGAACTGAGAGCCCTCGGTTCAAATCTGGCATTCAGAGCTGCTGCCTTGCAGAGCCCCTGGCTCAGCAGGGCTGGGGCTGGGAGTTGAGCACTTGCCTGAGGCAGCAGAGAACTCAGTGCAGGGAAAATGGGACAGCCCTGCAAAGTTCTGGGTTCTGGCAGCCTGGGGACTGGAACTGCTTCTCTTGTCTTAGAATCTCTCTTACCTGCAATATAGTGGAAGAGACTATCCAAATGGGTTTTTTCTAAGCATTTTGTAAAGCTGCTGTGTGTTGAAAGGTGAATTAGCTTGCATACAGGGCTTCTAAATCAAGTTTACAAGTTTAGTCCTTTGATTTAAAAAAGAGTGCTATGTCCTTAGTTTTATTATAGTGGGAAAAAATTGTTGAGGACTAAAACATGGCAATCTCTCCTGTATACAGATGAACAGTAAAGTTCATTTTTGACAGTAATTTTCTGTGCAAGTACAACGATTCTCTGGCATAGAAAGCTAAATTAATCACTGCATTAAGACTTCTTCTGAGAGTAACTATTGTGCTTGGATTACTTTATTCTGAAGAAGTAGATGTCAGTTATAGGCACGATAGTATAAAAGTTCATTTGTGTTACACTTACTCAGAGTTTAGTGATTAGATATATAATCTTCCCTGACAGCATGATTTTCTTAGGATTAGGCTTTATTGAGAAGAAAAAAAAACTAATTGGTCAGGTCTTTCATACCACAAGTTGGAGAAAATTTGAAGTGGTTACGTGGACTTCTGTATTGGGCTATGGTTACAATCAAGTTGGCATTTAGAACTCTTCTAGGGGAAAAAATCAAAACCCAAACTTGCCCCCAGCCTCTTGGCAGAGACATAACTGTGTGCTCTCAGCTGCAGCACAATGAAAAGGCTCGAGGTGAGGATTTGAACCATGCTGCAGTTTTAGTGACAGAAAACATGTTTTTACAGGATCCTTCCAGCCCTCTGGTTGTCTTACAAGGAAGAATAAGAGGTGATGTGATCGCTGCCACGAATCATCAGTGCCAGTGAGCCCTCCCCACACTGGTGTGTGGCAGGAGCTGTGTGCTTGTGTCCTAGCAGGGAATCACCTTGGCCAGATGAAAGGGAGGTCTTGGGAGCAGCAGAGAAGTAAATGCAATTGAAGGCCCTGTGACATGCAGGTGAATAAACTGCATTTGGGATTTTGTTCTTGCTTAGAGTTGGTAAATGCATGAGAGAAAACATAAATAGCAGTGTGATTAAATAGTAGCATGACATGAGGCCTATAAATAGCCTTTTATAATTTTGTAGTACTTTCTCCTTTTAATAGCTTTTTGCTCTTTAACTTCAGCACACACAAACTCTGCATGTGTGGGTTCAGTTGCCCTTATTGGTAATGTTTTATTCCACTGGAGTTGTGATGTTTCTTTTATTGCTTTGTTTTCAGTTGAATAACTGGTCTGTACCATGGTTATGTGCTGTTTTCTCAGCGGATGTGAAACTTGATACTGAACTGAGTCAATATCATAAACAAGCATTAAAGCCTCTGTGTCTTCCTGAACATGAATGCATTAGAGGAGATGGTAGAAGTTGTTTTCCTTCTAAAAATAAACTCAGTAAATAATAGAATAATTCGCTTCAATTAATCTCGGACCAACCAAATTGGAAGTTTCTTGCTGGTTCTGAATGGCAGCCGATTGGAGAAGTTTCCAACTCCAAGCAAAATGGTCAGGTAATTTTTCTCAGTGGGTATTTTATTAAATTCAAATACTAGATGGCTTTTACTAGATGGCTTTTTCTTTATAGAACGTGTATACTCTATACCTGGAAAGTGATTTGGTAATATGCTAGTAAAAGAAATCTAACTTCTAATAAAAGGTTTGAGGTTGAATAGATGAGAGGTATAATGAAGAAATATATATATATATATATGCAGTCAGTGAATTTTGTTTATCAGTGAATTTTAGTTTCACTGGGGTATCATGGTGTCTTCAGTCTGCAGCTATAGTGCATTAAAAACTTTGTGGTTTTAGCTCTTCCTCCTTTTCCAATCGTATACCTTCAACTTTGTGCCTTTACTTTTTTGGATTAATGTGGGGATTTCTGCTCCCCCTCTCCCCACAGTAAATTCATAGTTAGCCATGACAGGGTTATGTTCCTTTTCACACCATTAATAGCGTCTGCTATTTTTGTTAAGTTAGTTTTGTGAAAACTGTCAAGTATTACTGTGTAATTCTATAAAGAACAAAAGCTAAAAGGAAGAAAACAGTCATATTCAGAAACAAAAAAATTAAACTTTAAGGGGGTTTTTGAAGTTTGGTTTGATGAACCCTGGTAAGAATTACAAACTTTTATGTAATTTTGGATCTTGTCTTTCCTCTTGTATTATTCCCATTTTTCTTTACAGATATTTCTGTAAATTTGTCAATTTATTTTCAAGAGAAGGAATACATCCCAAAATGAAAAGTGTTTTTAGATACTCTTAGAAATATGCATGAAGATCATTTATCTTCTTACTTATGTCCAAATTTGAGAGTAGTTTGACAATTTTCAAACCTCTGAATGCATGAAGATGAGTGCAGGGGGCCTGCCCTTAATGTGTAAGGGTGTCATAACCCCTGACAAGGCTGAGCCTGTTGAGGTCAGTATGCCACAGTTTTGGGAAACTTTTGATTTGGCTCAGAGCTTCACTTTGTAAGAAGTACAGATACAATTGTTATTAAATGGATTTGTACAATTTACAAATCTGTGGAGTACAGACATCTTTAAGATACTTTGCTAAAGAAACTAAACACACAAAAATGTGATTTTATATTTCCTGTTCAAAATTCCATTGCATGTGAATGATTATAAGATTTGATTGCTTGAACATCATATGACAATGATATTTTCATTGTCAGATTCATTCAGGTAATTTTGAATTTCTAATCTTGATCTGGCTTGAAAATGGAAATTTCCTCTTTAGAAAGTCCTTTGAGAAGAGGTGGAAGTCAGAAGAAAACTTAAACTGAGGTGAAGTTGTGAAATGTAGTAAATAAATAAATAAATAAATAAAAGGAGGCCTTAACATTTGGGATGATGTAAAATAGGATGGTTCTTTTGCAGCTGTGCAGGTGCCTCAGCTGAACTGATGTTGCCTCGTGTGTTTAGCTCGTTGTTGCAGTCGCTGTTTGCTCTGGGGTCTCTGCAGTGCCCATCCCACAGCCAGCCAGCGGTGCCCCTGTGCTGCCTCGGCAGCCGCAGCGCTGGGGAGGGGCCGAGTGCCCGCGGTGCCGGCAGGGCCAGGATGGGCTGAGGTCACTTTGCTGGGCAGCCCTGCCAGAAGCCATCCCTTGGTTTGGTTTCTGCTGGAGGAAGAAGTGGAGTTGACAAGCGTTTTCCAGGCAGGTAGCCAGACAGGCATTATTTCAATGTTTCCTGCAGAAAATCGGTGGGCTTTGGCAAAACTGAAAATTTCCACGTGAAAATTTCTATTTTATGGAAATGGTGTTTCTGATTAAAAGCTAATCTTGATGGAAAGTGTCCAGTTGGTTACACTGAGCCATAGAATTAGCATCTGCTGTGTTTAAATCTATTGAAGATAATTTGGCTTAGGTTTAGCAACTCTGAACAAAATATACACAGACAACTTTTCCTCCCCCTGTCTAATACCTCAGTTTTAGTGCCAGCCAAAATTCAACTTGAAGTTGGCTATGAGTAGAATACAAGCTTTTTCTGAGTTTTGCCAGTTTGTTTTCAGTTCAGACTGCCTTTAACTTCAAAGGCTTCCCAGCACAGGTGCCACAGCTGGAACTGCAGCTGCTGTTCCACTGGCTGCTCTGGACTTGCAGCTCCCTCAGCGTGCAGCAGTATTGATCTGTGGGTGCTCAAGTGCCTCATGGCAGGCCCATGGATTTTCTCCATCATATATTTTCTGTCAGTGTTGTTTTCATATCATTGTGGTTGAGGCTTGTACCATGTACAGGATGCAGTGGGACTTGGTGTTCATTTACAGTTGCACCAAATTAGAATGTGTAATTTTGCATCATTTGGTGTTTTACCTGTCTTATCTGCTTAATTGTGTACAACTGTTGAGGACCATCAGTTGCTATTTGCATGTAACTTTTCTCTTTTTGATTTCTTAAATTGTGTTAAAAAACCCCTCTTATTTGTTGATGGAAAAGCTGAAATCAAAACCTAATTTTCACTTGCTATATTTCCTCGATTCAGGGTGTGTAGTTGGGTTGTTGCTCAAATTTAGAGCTGTTAATAATTAGTGTCATGAAAGGACTGTACTTGGTTATTCTAGCTACAGGCAGTTGTGCATTGTCATTAAAAGCTCAAAAATTTAAAAGACTCCTTTTATATATTGAGGAGCTTTAGTTTTCTATTAGGTCTGTGGAGAACTGTAAAGTCTTTTCTTTAATAGGTAGAGAATTTTTTTAAAAGTCATATTGCAAAAAGGAATCAAATTTAATTATGCTTTGAAACCTTTGAGGAAAACTGTAGGAAGAAATTTGGATTTGGGGAGTTTTGAGGTGGGGGTCTATATTCTCCCTCCCCTTAAGCAAGACATTAAATACTAAGTTGTTATCACCTGGTGCTTCTGAACTTACTGATTTCAGCCCTTTTTTCTTTTGATAGGTAATATTTAGGCTTCCTGATCTTAGAGTTGTATCAGAGCCAGATTTCCCTTTAATGAAAGATCTATTTAAATCTATTTAACCTAGATTAAGAACACGTTTTAAAAAGTACTGGGGATTTATTTTGAGAAGTCTCTATCAAGATATTTTAGTAATGTTTCGTTATAGTCTTCATTTACTACATCTTATTATAGCTTTGAGTCATAAAAGCAAGAATAAGAGATCCAGCTCCAGGAATGGGAAGAGAGAGATGTACTGATCATCTGTGTGAAGGTCATGGATTACCATTTGTAATGCTACCTTCAAACAAGGGCAGGTTATGGATAGAATCAAGTTTAAAATAATGGAGGTGGACCTCACCTCCAAATATCATGAACTGACTGCTGCATACTGGCAAACAAGGAGGTTTTATGTCTTATAAATGCATTTGCATATTGGTTTAATTTAGACAAATTTTTGAATATAGGAGGATAGTTGAAATCACCATTTAGTGATATTTAAACACTGCTCCTCTTCCTGTTCTTGTTTTTCCTGGCAGACAAATCCTTTACTGACTGCTTCAGCTATCTGCCCTTCCCACAGGGTTTGGTTGGCTTTTTCAAAAATCAAGTTAGATTTAATCTTGTCCCCTGCTAGCTTTGCTGTTTGCACCCTCAGTGGCTCGTTGGGAGTGCGGGTTGCTGCTGCCGTGGTGTCTGTGCGTGTTTGCTGCCTCCCTGAAGCGGCCACAGCTGTGCCCCGGGGCTCTTCCCTCTCTGTGGCCTCGCTGCCTCACAGGCTGGCCCTGCTCGAGCTGCTGCTCGCCATCAACTTGTGTTTGCATGGAACAGGCCTTACATGATACCAGTGTTGTTACATAAGGGCATTTCTAGCCTCAGCTGCCTTCTCTCTGTTTCTTCACACCAAGGTATGGCTCCCTAACCCATTCTGTAAAGCAGTCTCACTGTGATCAGGTGATTCCTGAAGATCAGCTACAGGCCATCGCTTAATAGGGGGATAGATGTGCTCTTTTTTCTGGTCCTTAAGGTGTGTAGGGGTGTATTGCATATTACAGAGAAATTTTCTGTGGTTTTGCTCAAAGTAATCTCTGAAACCTCATGTGAGGTTCTTCACACATCTTGTTCACATGTATGTGTGACTTGTTCTGTAAAACCTCCCTAACCCTGAATAGCACCTAGAAATGAAAAGTCTCCAGGTCAGAAACAAAAGAGCTGCACAAATTCATGTGATGTTTCCACTCTGATTGTGGCTTCAGTGTGTCACTTGCAGGACAGATGGGTTTGTGTTGCTTGTGAATAACCGCAGGTGCTCCCTGTGAAGCTTTGCCTAAAGGCATGTGCACTCCAGGCATTTTTCTTGTGCTGTGTGAAAGGTCTTGTCTCTTCTGCAGTATTGTTATCATCAGGGCAGTGAGTACTGAGCCATGAGCTGGCAGGAATAGCTGGAAGGAGGCTCTCTGTTGTCTTTGCATTTGTTCACACTCTGGCCCCTAAAACTGATGCAGTGAAAAAGGAGATGGGGGCCCTGATGAAGTAGGATGGGGTGGGGGGGAAAGGTCTGACTGTTTTAATCCTAACTTTTTCCTGGTTGCAGACTTTTAGTCTATTGGTTGAGTTTCTTCAGCCTCTCTGACAATCCAAAGCTGTAATGTATTTGGACAGGTGTTCACTAAGACTAAATTTGAAGCTTAAAAATGGGTTTGAACCATATTGAGCTGTTTGGAATGTATAAGTCTATTTGCCTGTTTTATTTTTCCACTTCTTTTTTCTTTGCTAAAGAAATTTTAATCTTCTCAGGCTGTTATCTCATCTAGAGTCGTGGATAGTGAGGATGGAAAGGTTATTGTCTGCGTGTGAAACATGACTGATCACAGAAAGTGCTCAAATAAGTTCAAAAGTTCAAAATAATGGTCAGTGTTGATGGTGTGGTTTCTAAGAACTCTTATTTATTAATATTGCTCCTAAACTGGCAGTAGGTGTTGTAATCTCTAACTAATGGATTTTATCTTGCTGTTATGTGTTTCCTGAAATGTTGCATACAGGAGCAAAGCAGATACCAGTCTTCTGTACTCTCCTGCTTCCAACTCAAACCAGAGAAAGGGATCAGCTGAATTTGAGAGGCTTTGTTGTGAGTGTGGTGCATGCAGTCCAAGCATAGTGAGTATTGACATTTAATTAGATAGGAGTGTCATTTATAATAGGCTTCTCTGTTAGCTGTGCCCTTCTTCTTGGGGGCAGGGAGGAGCAAGGGAGGGAGTTGTCAAATTGTCCAAATAGTTTATTTCTCAGAGAAGACAGTAGTGCCACCATACTGTCTCACTAATTTGCTGTGTTCTGGTGTACAGCCTCCAGCTGTCTCTAACAGATCCTGTGTAGAGTGATTGAACACTCATTAATTATTATTTTTATGTTAGAAAGTATGAAAATCTGGGCGTGACAGAGCAAGGTATTTCATCTTTAACCTTTGTCTCTATCAGTAATTATGTGATTATAACAGTGAGCATCTTGCTGATATCACACAGCAGTTGTTCAAATTTGAAATTTCATTCCAGAGAAGTAGATAAAAAGCATTACTCAAGGAGGTCTTAGTTTAAGTAAAATCCTTGAGTAATTTTTTAACTGGGAATGCTTATTAATTTAGGCACCAAGACTGCACTGAAATCCACAGCCAATCCTATGAAACCCTCATGTTCATGAGATGCATTAACAGTCTTAGAAATTTATCTGAGTAAGTGGCTAGAATATTAAATCAGTTCTCTGCTATTGGCTCATGTATAGGAGAAGCTGATGGTGGAGGAGAGGGGCTAAATTCAACTTCTTTTCTCTCAGCTGTTGAAGTTTTGGCCCAATATTTTCAGAAACTGTCATATAAACTAAGAAGTAATGCTTTTTTTGTTAGATTTGGCTCTTCTCATGACTGAGGATGTGGGAAAGGAGGATGTCAGAGTAGCTTATGCATTGAAATGCAGGTGAGATAATGGATGTTCTGAAGAGAACATGGTATGTTTTTCTTGGTGACCTTGGGACGTGAAGTAGGACTTTCCTTTACTGTTCTATACTTCTGGCATCCATGAGGGATTTTCTCAAGCAGCTCAGTGTCTGCAGATAGCAGAGATCTTGGAGGAATGTGTAGAAGCAGCTGCAGGTCAGCTCACCTTGTGTGCTGTTTTTGCACAGGAAGCGTGGAGACTGCTCAGTGGCAGGCTGTGAGGGAGGATGCAGGAATGCCTGAGCCAGGAGCAGCAGAGTTTGGAGCTGGCAGCTGCCAGCCCGTGCAGGTACAGGCTAAAGAGCACGGTCTGGTTACCCACCAGTGCAGAGAAGCACTGGGGGTTTGGGAGCTTGAGCTCCATAGCTCCCAAAGGCATTTCTTCTTGTATCCACTGCCCTTCCCAGCACTGTTTGGGAACACAGTAGCGCTGAAGGACCAGTGGCTGTGGTTACTTTGTATGCTCAGAGTAATAGCTGGTCAACAGTAAAGATGTGATATCCCTCTCTTTCAGTGAAGCTTTAGGAAAAGTTTAATGAGTGGCCACATGATAACTTTTCAGAAGTATATTATCTTCTGTCCGGTTTTCGGCTGTTTGAAGGGCCTGGAAAGGCCCGGGGTGGCCTTGGGGCAGCCCGCGTATCAAAGGACGAGAAGAGGCTTCAGTTCTTCTTTCGATCTCTATGTTTATTAATTGTTTATCTAAAAGATTTTCTTTCGGCCCGACAGAGCTCTGCTCAGCAGCCAGCCATGAGCACACTGTCCTGCCCTCCGGACAGTCACCTATCTTTATACCCATTGTTACGTGTACAATATTTATCATTTTTCCCCAATACCTTTCACCCTTATTGACCAGTGCACTTTTAGTAATGACCAATCCAAAAGTGCCACCATCACCAAAGAAGATGGAGGAGAAGAAGAAGAAGAAGAAGGACAGGACACGCCCCAATTCCTCCATCTTACTTCTCTAAACCCCCCTGTACATAAATCCTAAACCCTGTGTCTCACCCTCTAATTAACTAATCCCTTCACCATTCACCCTGGTGAAGTCCTCTTATCTTCATACAGGTGTCGTCTCCCGTGTAGGGTCAAAGTCCAGCCACCAGACACTTCTGGCAACATTCCAGGACTCCCGAGCCCCCCAAGGGTGCTCTCGGTGACTCGGCACCTCAGGACTGAGATGCTGAGATCCTACAATCTTCCTTATGTAGAATGATATATAACTGATATTAAATAAACTAGAAATAAAACAAAAGGGTTTGATAGAGCCTGGAATCATTAATGATGCTGTTGCCTGGCTAGAAGTCTTCCTGGAATCCTTGCACCTGTGACTGCAAAGTGAAATAAGTCAGTGTTTACATATCAACTTTAATGATACTTTCCATTATTTGGTCAGCATAAAGCAGGAAGGAATCACAGAATCTTAGACTATCCTGAGTTGGGAAGGACCCACAAGGATCATCAAGTCCAACTCTTGTTGGAACAGTTTCAGGATTGTAGTGCATGGGTTGATTCACTTCAATGAAAATGCATTTCTGCTCTGCTTTCATTTATAAGCAATGACCTGAAGCTGTGTACTGCATCAGAATGGCTGAAAGCTTTCAAAACAAATTTTTTAAAGACAAAAAACAAGTCAAGAACATTTTCTTTGAACTTGATGTGGAATTCCCTCAGAAAGTGCATGACCAGCTAATGTTTAGCATTTTCAAACTAGTTTGGATTGAAGCATTTAATGTAGTGTCACTAATGTGTTTTCAATAAACCTCTGTGAAGATGGGCTCTAGGTGTATCTCAGTGTTTATCTGAATTGCAGTATGTTGTATTATTCTGTTTAAACCTTCATAATTGTCCTTGTATGTCCAGTACTTTTAAAAGGATTTTTTTTTTTGTTATATATATGTATATATATAATTAAGTTGTCTGGATAATTTTAGTAACAATGGGGTCTGCATTTTACTTAATATATTCAGCTGCATCATGTTTAAGGATGTGGGTCTTCTATGAGTCTGACCTACTTTTCTACTTCTTGTAGGAAATTGATGTACTGTGTTAGACCCAAGTGAGCAGGTGGGCCACAGTGCAAATCTGTGCCTTCTGGGTTGCTAAAATACAGACTCCTAAACAAATGGAAATCTGACAATGCGTGAGCTTCTTTAGCTGCTTTAGATGAGCCATGAAAAATGAAATTTCTCATGTCCTTGCATGCACATGTGCATACAGTAATGTGTTAAGGTGGTTGTTTTTCTGTGCATTACATCAAGAGTTCTTTTAAAGAAAGTTCGCATCAAGTCAGCAAATTGGCTGCGCTCTTGGATAAATTAAATTTCAGTTAATTACCTGCTTAACCAACTGCTTATTTATTAAGCTGCTTAAAATCAGTTAGTTTATTGTATGCCCAAGCAAATTGTCCTTATACTGTATGCATTTACATAAAAGAATAAAGGAGGCTGAAAATTCATTGTGAAGCTTCTGTGTGCTCTTTAGTGCCCTAACCAAGCCAGTATTGCAGGAATGTTCTGCCCTTTGATAGGGAACACTCCCTGGAATTGCTTCACCACTTGAAACCTGAGCTCAGGCAGGAAATGTACAACTTACTCCCTCCACAGACCTGAGAGGTAAGTGGAGTTACTTTGCACAGTTCTGTCCTTCTCCAGTTGCTGTAGCAGCATGTCCTTTAGATTGTTCATTCACATAAATATTACATGCTTACCAGAAGATGCTGAAAAATTATAAGCAGAAAATCATTGTATGCAAAGATTAAGTCTGGTTTAAATAATCCACTTACATGTATAAAAATATTTTAGCATTAAGTGGTGGTGGCACTGCCCACAACATGGATATGCCCACACAGTAGTACCTTGCTTAAGTTAGCCTGCTGTCTAAGCCAGATGTTCTCAAACTGGGGTTTTTTTGTTAAATCTCAGCTTTTATTTTTACTCTTATTTCTTTTGGGAATGCAGATTTTACTTTGGAGTTTAAAGCAATCCTCTGTGCTGTACTAACATTAGCTATAATATTTTTATCGCAGAACTATGCAATGAGTGTAGCTGAATTTCCATCAGATTTTCTCATTTTATATATTAATATTTGTTAGGAAATCAGCTGTAATTTGTAACCTTATGAGCAAGAACTAGCCATTTCACTATTAGTAAGTTTTCAAAATACATAGCAAGAATGGCAGTATGTGTTTGGGAGACATAATACTGTCTGTGTTCTTGGTGTATGTGTTTCTGAAAGAAAGAAGTCACAAAGATGATATGGGTACAGTTTGGGGCCAATTATGTTGTAAAACAAGTGTGTCAGTAAAACAAGTGTGTCAGTAAAACAAGTGTGTCAGTAAAACAAGTAATTGCAGGGTCTATCTGTGCTTAACAACCATGTCCTTTTTGTTAAGTGTACATGGGCTGATAGAGGTTTAAATATGGGTTGTGTGCACATGATTGGCCACAGAGCAGTTCTGTGTAATAACCCTGGCAGGTCTTAGAAGGAGGAGTATTTTTGAAAGTGCATGTGATGGTGAAGGTGTTTTAACATATTCCCTACATTCTTCCATAGTTTCTTTGCTGACATAAAGGACAAGATTAACTTGGAATGTGGCTTGCAGAAGACAGTCAGTCTTTTGTCACCCTCCTCTCTATTAGTTTCATGGCTGTTTATTTGCATTTTGTAGGTGCATTTCAGGATTTGAGTCATTCTACTTGTAAAACTGTGCTCTGTATTTGCAAAACCTCTTAGTTTCATGCAAGAAACTTGTCTGCTATGAAATGGTGGTTCCTATTACTGTGGGACATAGAATATAATGTTTTATTGAATAATCTGAAAGTACAAACCAAAATTTCATAAATCCATGAAGAAAATGTTCATGAATGACTGATGTCCAGCATGGTGGGACTATGAGCTTCACACCAGGAAGATGCTAAACTCTAGACTGGAGCAGCATGAGAAATGTGTGTGTCCTATTTGTTTCCTTAAGGAGAGTGGAGAAGGCATTGCCCTTCCAGTCTGCAAGCTACATCAGCTGTTGTTCTGGCCCAATATAGCTGCTCCTGTTTCCATAGCAAACTCATAATACAGTGCCTCATTCTTGAATTTGATCATTTCACTTATGTACATTGAGAAAAATCCAGTCATTGTCTGTAACTATGCAATATTTCTTTGTTTGGCTGGAGCAAAGATGATCTGTGTTACAGCAAGCACCTTGATAGATCTGCAGGTTGAAGGGACAGAGTGAATGGTTTCATGGTGATAATGGATTTTGAGGGTCACTAAGGGATGATTTTCTCTTTGCTCACTCAGATTTGTTGCTGTGTCTGAAACCCAGTTTTCTGTCTAGTTTAGGGCAATGATGAGGAAGGAAAAGGTATTGCTGGTTTTGATCAGCAAATACGACAAAAATAGAGGAAATAACAGGAGAAAAATTGAGACTTACCTTTTTCTTCTCTTAAAACATGGTGCTTTTAAGATTGTTTTCTAGTTTTAAACAAGTCCTTTTTTCCCCTCTGCTGCAAAACTATGCTTTGTTGAGTTAGACTCTCCTAGTTCACTACCAAATGCATTTGTGAGTACTGCAGTACTTAAATTTGAAAGTTGAACAGTCCTTTGTGCACTAGTGTTTGTGTTTGTGGAAAAGCACTCTGAAGATGACACTCACTGTTTCTTGGTTCATTTGTTACTTTTTCAAATCCTGGTATATTACACTTATCAAGGGGTTGTTTCTGTGGTATGGAGAAACTGGTTTTAATCAAATTGTGTTTTCCTGAAACCTGCTCAGTTTCAGCTCAGCAGCAGATACTGTCCTAACATTTTGGCTGTAGTTATCAGTTGTGTAGCTGCACTGATAATGCCAACCTTTATGCCATTATGACTAGTGAGGCTTGTAGATTGTGTCTGTGGCAAAACACTGTTTGGGAAATGTTACATGATTGGCTTGGATCAGTGGTATGGAGGTTCAATTCCTATTTGATGTTTAAAGGTTTTCTCCTGCTTTTTATTATTGAGGTCTGGAGAAGGTAGAGCAGAAGCAGCCTCTCATTGAGGAGTTGTCAGATGGACTTTGTTTGTAGGGTATACTTGAGAGTTTTAATGTTTTGACACAATTTTTCATAAATTTTTAATTAAGACATAGTCATAAATTTAGCAGCTGGTGACTTTATCTGGTGTCTGTATCATTCAGTTTGTCTTGTTGGTTTAGCAAAACAAAAATAAACTGCTGTAGTTCTACATGAATACAGCATTTCAGTTCTGAAGCCAGTGACTGAGTAGCCAAAATAAAAAAGCTGTCTGGTGAGGAAGCAAGGTACTAGTTAATCTGAAAATGCTGAGTAAGTCAAAACAAGCATTTTGCAAGGATGGATGAACATCAAGCAGATTTTTGTGTGTCTCAGGTGTGTGGTCATACTTAAAGAGCTGAAGATGTGATCTAGAGAAGCGAAATACCTCAGGGATTTTGAGGGCAGGTGCTGAGGAGATGTCTGCAGGCAGTGGGAAGAGGATTGAACCGCCAAGTCCCCGCTTGGTTCTTGGTATTCCACTTTCCCATGAGAGCCTATGTATCTGAGTTACTAACTATTTAGGAGGGATTGATCTTTCATTTCTTGCCCCTCCCTCTTCATTTATGTACATTGGAACAGAGATACCTCTTATGAACCATGCAAGCTCTCTAATCACTGCTGGAATGTTTGCTGTCCTCTGCTGAATTGTCCTTTTTTTTTTTTTTTGTCATCATATGCTCCTGTCCCCCTCCACAAATGTGAAGTTAATATGTAGATGTGTTTGAAGAGTTCATAATCTTATGCAAGATCAGGAAAATCAATCACTTTATATTCAGTTTTGAATGTACCTGTGTTCTTTTGCTACTCTTAGGGTATTTTAATTTTATGTCTCAGTATATTCTTTGCTTAAGTTATGAAACTTTCTGTTTGCTTACGCCCTTGTCAAAGGATGTAGAAATAGTTTGCTGAGTGTGTAATTAAGTGAATCACAGGCCCTGATCCTGTGAGGCACTTGAGAAAGTAGCTGGTATCATTGGATAGAGCTGATAGCTTCAGGTGGGCCCATAAGGACTTTGCTGGGCTGGGGCTGGATGATAATCACAAGAATCTTAGATTAGAAAAGTGGAAGTCAATTCTTGCATTCCATTTATCGGCTCTCAGCACAGGGTGTACACTTGTGATGGTCATGGTTGCTTGATGAGAGGATGAGAATTGTTTGTGCTCCCAAACTAAATGTGTAAATCCAATCAAATTGACATAGACAGAAGATTGGGTAGTTTGACAAACATTAAACTATTCATGTTGTAATTTAAAAAAAGGGAGGGCGAAAGAAACGGTGCTAATGTTTTTGTTACCACTGTACATTCTCATATTTTGTGATTTTACAGTAAATGCACAGGCCTTGCAGAATAATGCATCAAAGTCTGGTTTGTTTGCTGTTTTCTTTTTCTCCATAAAGCTTTTCATGTAAGCATTTTTTGCTGTTTTGCACTGAAATTAGTTACTTAATTGCATCTAATATCAGGAAGCTAGTAGCCATAATGCCTAGCAATTACAAAGCTTTGTGAATTGAAAAGGTTGTTGTGAATCTTTAAAAACAAACAAAAAACCCAATGAGAAAACAGCAAACCCACAAAACAACCTTAAAATAGAGAGGGTGTGGACAATGGGCAGAAAGTAAAGGACTGAGTATTTTGGTATAAGGTTGTGTTGTAGCATGTAAGGCATTGCCTTCTTATTGGCTACTGTGAATTTTGTATTCACTTTTCTTCTGTCTCTAATGGACTTTTTAAATAATGGACTTGCTGTCTTTTCACCTTTCTTTGAAGCGAGACATTGTTGCATTTGCATGTTTTGGCTCTTTGTAACCGTTGTGTTGGTTTTGCCCGCAGCCCCTGTGTGGACAGTAATGACCGCACGTTTCCGATTGCCTGCTGGCAGAACCTACAATGTCCGAGCGTCTGAGCTGGCACGAGACAGGCAGCATACGGAGGTGCTCTGCAACGTTCTTCTCCTGGACAGCACTGTGCAAGCGTTCAGAGTCAATGTAAGTCCTGCTCTTACTGCACACCAATAGCTGCCTTATTGCAGATCAGTATCTGTCCGGTTTTCGGCTGTTTGGATGGCCTGGGAAGGCCCGGGGTGGCCTTGGGGCAGCCGCGTTTCAAAGGACGAGAAGAGGCTTCAGTTCTTTTCTCGGTCTCTGTGTTTATTAATTGTTTATCTAAAAGATTTTCTCTCGGCCTGACAGAGCTCTGCTCAGCAGCCAGCCATGAGCACACTGTGCTGCCCTCCGGACAGTCACCTATCTTTATACCCAAAGTTACGTGTACAATATTTATCATTTTTCCCCAATACCTTTCACCCTTATTGACCAGTGCACTTTTAGTAATGACCAATCCCAAAGTGCCAACATCACCACAGAAGATGGAGGAGAAGAAGAAGAAGAAGAAGAAGGACAGGACACGCCCCAATTCCTCCATCTTATTTCTCTAAACCCCCCTGTACATAAATCCTAAACCCTGTGTTTCACTCTCTAATTAACTGATCCCTTCACCATTCACCCCGGTGAAGTCCTCCTATCCTCATACAGGTGTCGTCTCCTGTGTAGGATCAAAGTCCAGCCACCAGACACTTCTGGCAACATTCCAGGACTCCCGAGCCCCCCAAGGGTGGTCTCGGTGACTCGGCACCTCAGTCCTGAGGTGCTGAGATCCCACAAGTATCCTGAGCTTGCTTGCCTTTTCTGCGTTTGTATGGCTGCAGTTTGACTTGCAAACAGTGTGAAGTAGAGAAGAGAAGGGGAAGTTGTGTTCAGGCAGGCGTGCTTGTACACGTGTGCAGTTACTGGGAACTTAGTCATTCTGGCATCCTCTGTCATACTAACACATCTTCATTTCAAAATCCAGTGTGTGGAGCATAATTTATTTCTAGTAATTCTCTTCATGGATTAAAGTTGTCCAGTGGAAATGGAGGACAGTTTTGCCATTGAGTTGAATGCAGCTTTTGTTCTGCTACATTCTGGTTTTTGTATTTTGAGCACGAGTGAGGTGGAGTGGGAACTCTTCCCATAGGTGTATAGCTGGCTGTGTTCAGTCACCTGTATGGTTATACTTGGTCACAGCTGCCATCATCCCTGCTCTTTGCTTTCCCCAGATAATGTTATTGTTCTGTGATTTCCCTCACTTCAGCTCACCACCTTCTACTACACTAATGAGAATGACAGGAAGGAAAATGGAAAGCTGGTTGCTGAATACTGAGAACTGTTAATGGAAAAAATCAACAATTTTTGCACATGAACCAGAATTTAAAATAGGTTATTCATCCCATTTTCTAATAAAAATGTTCACGATGTTGTGTATATGTTACACAAGTGCAACCCTTTCTTTCAGCTTCCTGAGGGGAAACAAAACCCATGAAAAATAGGTAAGGACCTCACAAGGAAACATTAAAGCATTTAAACTCATGTGTGTGTTAGAAGAACTAGAACTCAACAGGAAAGAACCTGTAGGTTTTCCTGTAACAGTAGAACTCTGCTTTTACTTTGAGAGCTATAGAATTGATGACTTATATAGAGAAAGGTTGAATAATGTGATGGTGAAAGTTAACAGGTGGCATAATAATTGAAATTTTTCAGAAGGAAATTGAACTTCAGCAAATGGAGTGTAGGAGTATCAAATAAGGCTGTGGCACTTCAGATGGGAAGTGAGGGAGAAAGTGAAGCAGTTGTCAAATCTATATGGACAAATACAATTCAGACTATTTGAAGAAATTCTAATGCTCAGTAATTATATTGAATTCTGATACCCAGTGTTCAGCAAGGATATTGATATATTTGAATGTTTCAGGGAAGATTTGTGAGAGGGGTTGCCTTTTTCTGTTCTGTAATCAGTGGTTAGAGCCTGCAGCTGCTGATCATAAGTGAAAGCTGTTATCTGGCAAAAATTTGCAAGGATCCAACATCCAGAGGCTTAAGGTTCAGAGGCAGATCTGGTGGTTATTTGTTTTAGATATGTCAGTCAAGATGGAAGGGTTTAGGATATTCTCTTGAGGCATTTTTGTAGTTCATTCAAAAAATACTTAATTACCCTGGACTTCTGAGTAAAGTATGGGAATGGTGGGTGATGGAGCTGAGGGACAGATTTTTAAAGACTTGAATTTATTAGCATCAAAACTCCTTTCCCTTCTGAGATAATTTTTTCTATATCCTTTCCTCTTTTCTGTATCTCTTAACTTCTCATCATTGCTAACATTTCCCTGTCTATACTGTCTGCCAAAAGCAGTATGTGCAAAATGTAGTTGGATATAAGTGCATAAGAAATTTTAAAGGTTGTCATCTTTCCTTTCAGGTGCATGAGTTTTCCATTAAAGTATCTGTCTTGTGGTTTTTTCTTATGAAGCAAGTAAAAATAGGGAAGAATAAGGAATAATTGTTGGACAGTAGGTGTGGGAGATGTGCTTCTTTCTGATCTAGGTGTTCAAAAGCTGTACATTTTTAGAGGATACTAGTGTCTGTAAGAAAAGCAGAATCACCAGCTATAAATCCTCAAATGTCTGTTCTGTCTCTCCCAAGAAAAATTATGTAATATGTTCTTACCACCTCCCTAGTGTACTAAATATTTTAGTTGCATGGATCATGCTTTACTGCTTATACAGATCAGCCTGCAAGTTTGTCTATTAAAACTGAGTCTAGGGAATAAGAAGTTCCTTTGTGCTGAACATCTTGATCTCCTGTCTTAGCCTCAATCTGTTTTTTCACAAATAGGGAGTAATAAAGTATTCATTTGTAGCAAATGTAACCTACATGCCATACAGGTTCTCAGGTTTTATAGCTTTGGTTTACTTTATTGTGGTTGACACTATACTTAGCCATAAATATTTATGGACTTGTTTTCAAAATAGGAAGAACAAAGATAACATCAAATAAATTAGCACCTTTTTTTTTTTCTTTTTTTTTCTCCTGGTGATTGCTATAGGTATTTTGTATGCTAATGATTGTAAAAATCATCTGGAGGATGCAGTGGTGTGTTAATAAAAATGTACTCAAATGCTATTTCTTCTCCAACCGCAAAGTGCTGATCACAGACAATGTCTCTTGATAATTTATGTGATGTTCTAAGTTCACAATTCAAGCAGCCCTTTCCATTGATCTGAACAAAAGGCACCTTTGTGCTAAGCCTCACCTTGCAGAGAGCGTAACAAATCAAACCAGATAATCCCCATGGACTGAGCCAGAGAAAGGCAGCACTGGTTCCAGGCAGAAGAGTCAGTTGGAATTAACCTGTGCCTGTGTTTGAGGAGTACAAAGCCTTTCTCTAAAATGCTCTGCTTACCAAATGAAGAAATCCTCCTTCCATCCTGGAAAGCAGATTTCAGTACAACACATAGCTGGAAGAAAGAAGGCTGATGTGAGTTAACATGATCAGGATGATTTGCATTACTGTAAAACTGTTTCTTCAAGATCAAATTACTTTAATTTGTTTTAATTACTTGTTTAAATACCTAAAATTACATCTTTTCCATGCAGGCTGGCTTACTTACATTCCCTGAAAGCCAATATGTCAAGGTAGATGGGATGGGTTGTTCTGTGAGAAATGCTAATGATCATGGACAAATGTTTCAATTTGGAGCCTTCACTATCCCAGAACTTCAAACTTAATGAATTTACACTCTGATGGAAGCAAAATATAAAAGCCTGTAAAATAACTCAAGCTAAACAAGAAAAGAACAAACCAAACAAAAAAACCCCATACCACCCCTCTGTAATTTTAGATGTTTTTAGTAATTTTTAGTAATTTAATCTTCAGCATTACTTTGATACTTGCACTTTTTTCTTTGACCAAAAAAAAAAAATTAATTAAAAGAATAGTATCAGTTGTAGAAGGAAAGGAGAGAGTTGAGCAGTGCTGGGGAGTGCCTCTCCTGGAGCATCAGCCCAGGCCTTGTGGTGAGCTGCAAGGGAAAGGGTTTGTGTTGCCAGTAGTGAAGGAGCAGCACAGCCTCCCACAAATGTGTGAGCAGCAGAGCTGTGACCCACTCCAGAGAAGCCCAGAACCTGTCATCCCCTTCCTCTGGCATCAGAAATCCAAATTTTTCTGGGCTGACACGGCAGCAACGTCTTGTGGTGTTTGCTGTGGGTGCAGGCAGTTCTGTGGGCAGCAGCAAAACCCGAGTGTGAGCAGTGGGGACTGAGGAGAGGTGGGAGCTGGTGAGCAGCCATCAGAGCTGTGTCATGTGTCACCTGCAGGGGTCTGCCCGAGGTTTCACACATGGTGGGTGTGAACAAGTGACAATCCTTTTGCAATTAAAAATTAATCTGGATATATCTAGTGATACTAGATATATAGCTCATAAAATGCAGTTCATGTATTGATGTCTACTGTCTATGTCAAATTTGGCCTAAGAGGCCAAAATTTATGACTCATTCTGCCTCCAGCAATAACTAATAAGTGCATATAACCCTCTAATTCTTCAATTCAGAAACAAATGGACATTCTTGTGTCTAACTCTTGTGACTTTGTCTTAGATAGTTCTCATTTTTCATACATGTTATCATTATTTCTTGTTCTGTGAGGAAATAATGTTTAACTTTAATCTGTAGCAACAAAACAAGTTTCTTATTATGCTCATTTACATTTATTTGGTTTGCTTTTTTATAAAAAACCCCAGATATTTAAACTTTCTTTCATACTTTTCATATTTTTGAGCAGCTGTTCAATGTTATGATAGTATTACAAGTATTTTGGATCTTTCTCAACAAGCAGAATTGTGACCTTCACCTGCTTTGGCAAGCTGCAACATCATTACATAAATATCAGAGATGGGTTAAGCTAAGGTCTGGTTTTGCTAGATGCTTATCTTTATTTTGCACTAAGTAAAACATTGTGATCCAAACAAATGCTTCATGTTGAAACCTGTCTTCTCTTACCAAATTTGCTGCTCAGTTGCAGGAAAAATACCTTCCTTGTGGTTGTGGAATGATATTCTGTTTCTTAATTCAAACTGATCAGCCAGTTCTAAGCTTTTTCATTAGGAAACATTTGTTCAGGTTTTTAAGAAACAGTGTACATTGGCAGGATTAGATTGGAAAAAAGCTCCAGAGATGGTATCTGCATGCTGTTAGAGGAAGTAACATGTGAGCTGTGGTAATTGCAAGACTAAACTTAGGTTCCAGACATCTCCCATTTTCTGGTAGTTACTGTTATAAGTTCTTAGTTTGTGTTCTTATTTAAATCTATGTGGGAAAAATGCCAAGAGGCAATTAGTGTTGCCATGTAATTTTAAAATTAGCTTTATTTGCTGTAAAAACTGTACTGATTATTGGTTTATTTCAAAATATAACAGAAACCTTCTAATTTAGTAAAAATTTAAGTGACTATATTTGGATTGTATATAAAAATGCCTTATGCATTTATGCTGTTGTACATTTATTGTGTTAACATCTGTTTTTTTCTTTGCTTGTTTTTAGTGATTTGTAAAGTAAATTTTTCAGTGGTGGACTTCTTATCAATGGTGCTCCTACATCTTCTCTGTACCATTTAAGGAAAAATAAGGTCTTTTGCAAAGTAAATACTGGAATTCTTAGGTTACTTCAATTTAGCCAAATTTACATGGGACCTGAAATATATCCCTTATGTAATTTCAATTTAAAGATATATGCAAAGTTATGGGTATGATTGTCCTCATGGGATTATTTCAGACATAATTTGTGTATAATTTTTCTCTACTTTTTTATTATTTTGAAATAAATTATCATGATTCTTGGAGTTTTTAGGCTCAAACAACTGCCTCTGACAGTTTATTAAACTTCAGTTGAATTCAGTGTAGTTTCATCTGAATAAAAAAAGTAAGTTTTGATAGGATGCTCTTAGATGTTAAGAGATATCTGAAGGTAGATGTGTAGATTTTTCTCTTGTATGGGTATTAATGGAATTCTTGCAACATTATCTTGATCTTTTAGCTGCATACTTCCATTCCAACAGCTGTAAGGTAAACTGTTATCTAATCTGTATGCAAACCAGTGTCCCTTGGGAGCAGAACAGCAGGGATTTTTGTTCTAAAACTCTAAAATTATTCTTACTGCCAACAGTAAACAAGGCAAGATGTATCAAATCCACTGTAGCTGCAATAATACTTGGCACCTAGAAGATTATTAGAAGCCTCTCTGCTTGGTGACAGAAAGTAGAAAATCTGGGTGGAAAATGTATCAATCATCTTTTTTACATTTCTTCTTGTTTGACAGTTCTTGCAGAATTTTGCTTGTCTTTTGTATTTCAAGGTGCTGTGACACTTTTAACTTCTTTGGGAAACTCCCTTCAGATTTCACCAAATGAAATTTATTTATTTATTGAGTCCTGTCATAATGGCACACTCAGAGTTTCAGTTACTGTGTTGGCAGTATTTCCAGGTTAGGCAAAAAATTGCTGTGTACTAACTACAGATTCTTTTTATATCATTTTGGGGGTAACATTTGTCCCTGTAGTGGAAATCAAGATTGTTCCCTTGACTCTGAAAAGAAGTGTGATGCTACTCAGTTACCTTGAATTAATTAACATAGAGTGAAGTGCTGTCTTAGAATGTATGTAAATGATACTTCTTGGTTAGGTATTTGGCTCTTTCAGCTGTCTCTGCCCTTAAACTCTGGAAACATTTTCAACATGCTGGTTCATTTAAAGTCAGGAATAGATTTTGAGATCAGGAAGGATATTTTGTGTAGACCTGTATGTTTGAATTCAGTGACCCAAACAAGATTCATGTTTGCACTGAGTTCTTTATTAATTCCTGACTGGTTTTTTTCCTTTTCTGCTCTCCTTTTAAATATCAAATTTGGCTAATGAAAGGCTTTCAGAAATAATCATGTAGCTAGCTGAGAAGTGAGAAGTTCTTACTGTCAGAAAATGAC
The DNA here is from genome assembly GCF_047830755.1 of Zonotrichia albicollis. Classification (NCBI taxonomy): domain Eukaryota; kingdom Metazoa; phylum Chordata; class Aves; order Passeriformes; family Passerellidae; genus Zonotrichia; species Zonotrichia albicollis. Next base: position 34,429,646 of record NC_133828.1, read on the forward strand.
AGAGAAGAAAAATGATTTCCTTACATATGTTTCAAAAAGAGATGAAGCTCGTTTAAAAATAGTGCTGCTGGGATACACTTTGTGATATTTTAAAAAGTGCTGCTAGAGCACATCTGAAAGAATTGATATGTGCTCTACCTGCCTGAAATCTGTGTGTCCAGTTATATATATTTCTTGATTAAAGAAAAGGTCTGTATTTTTTCTCTGCAGAAACACGATCAGGGCCAAGTTCTGTTGGACGTAGTCTTCAAGCATCTCGATTTGACAGAGAGAGATTACTTTGGTTTACAGTTGGCTGATGAATCTACTGATAACCCTGTAAGTTATCCCTTATAAAACTGTTTTATAAGTACAGTCTTTAAAACTCATAATCATGTTCATCACTGTGGTTTGTGTTATTTAAAGAGAGGTAAATGGAAGCCGTTGCAAGATTGTGCCATCCTCCCCAGCTGTGTCATTTGTGAGGGCCTCTGTCATCTTTTATTGTAGTTATGATAAAATTGCATGTTAATGGTCCCAGGTTTGGAGTAAAATATGGTGTTCTGTGCTTATGAAGTAATATCTTAAAAGGATATTGCTTGTTTTGTTATATCTGTTTACTAGATTGCATTATCATTGTCAAAAAAAGTGAATCTGTTTTAGATTTGTGGTTGTATTTGTCATCAGGACTTACAGAATAATGAGGGGGTTTTAGATTGTTGTGTGTGAAGTTTCTGTTTGTAGCCCAGATACCTGGTGATCTTTCAGTAGTCCTTGGTATGGTCCAGTATCTGACAAGGGCAGTCCTCTCATCAGCTTGGACTCCCTGGGAAATGAGTATTTACAACAGTTCATGGGCTTAATTGAAACAAAATTCTACACAACTGAAACGTTGTAAATCATGAGTAGAAACTAAGAGATGCAAATGTAACATTCACTGCACTAGTTACAGTGGTACTGCTGGGATCTTGATTGCCTCGGGAGCACTTCTTGGATATTTTCTTTTATAAGTATCAAATAGTCAATACTTGTTTTGCAAAGTGCAGTTTAGCTAAGCATTATTCCTTATAAGACAGTTCTTTACCTAATTCTTATTGTTTGTGCAGCACAATGATGGGGTCAAAACTTACTTCCCAATTTGTGCATCAAAAGTCAGCCACATTCACTTGTTGACAGTTTTGTTAAGACATTGATGGACTGCCTCTGAAATATTTTTATTCTAAACTTTGTTTCAGGCTTAAAAAACATAGGCAAGCAGAAGAAAAGGCTGAATTATTTTTCATCTTTTTAAAAGTATTTAATTGAGTATTGCTCAATATTTCACTCAACATTCAGAAATTTATCTGGCTTTCCAAAGGGTAGACCTCTAAGCTCTCTTTCTTTTAGTTTATCTCTCTGGAAGCAGCTGAGCACAACACTGTAATACAAGGATCTGATTAAGGATTAGTCTGAAGCAGTGACTTAACAGATATTTGGTACAAGCACATACTTTAAAGATTTTTTGTTTCATCTTTTAGTTTCCAAATATTTTGTCTCTTCAGCACTATCTAGTTGCCATGAAAACAATGTGTCAGAGCTAAAAAGAAATATTACCCATATTAGTCATGCAAGCTTGAAGAATGCATGGGTTTGAATAATTTCAGGTCTTGATACACATTTGCTTTTGCACTTGGTTCATTTGGACAAGGAAACCGTATTGGGTTGACAAATATTCTAGTTACTTGTGAATTAATACAGCAGAATATTGCTAAGATGTAGTTAATGCAGCAGCAGGTAAAGATGATGAGGAAAAGGGGATTCTGCTAATTGAGTGTGAAACCTCTACCATTGTGTTTAAACATGGATCTCATGAATTGCAGAGCCTTTGTGGTTTTTTATAATACTAATATCGAAGGAAAAAAAAGTATCTGTTGACATGTTTTGAAAGATTTTTACATAAATTACCTATATATCCCTGGCTAGAGTGTTCTTTCTTTTACATTTAGTTTTAAAAGTGAATTGATCCTGTAGGAGGCTTTTTTTCCAGGTATTCACACTCTTGAGGCTGTATCAAACACTCTTGACTTCCTCTTGAGCTAACTACTGCAAGGATAGAGCATGTGGATCTAGTCATCATTATTTGTTATTCCTCATGAAAAAATCACTAACTTCAGACTAATGAATTGACAAAAATGATAGGACTAACTTCAAATCTGCCCTGTGTGTTAGGTAGCTCAGGTATCTGTGTGTTTGGTTCCTCCTCCCTCACCTGAAAAACTGAAAAGCCCTGTGATAAGTGTGAGGGAGCTGCAGGCTGTAAGGGGTGGGTGTCTGGCACTGCTGAGGAACTGTGCCCATATAACAATTTCCTGAGGCTTGTGGGCTTGCCTTGCAAGGCAGCTCAAGGAACTGAGCAGTATTTCTACCAAAGATAGACTTAGGAGGTACCTGGACTGACTTGGTGTGTACAGAGACTGCTGGGTTGCTGATGGGCAGTGGTTTAAACAACTTGCAGAACTTTCCAGGCAGTTGTACTTTTAGCTGAAATTTGCCACATTGATTTTATAAAGCTCTGCCTGTACACAGCAGTGTTCTTTTGCAGAAATAATCAATATTTGGAACTGTTCAGTAAAATTATTCTGTAGTCCTTAATCCAGGAGGCTGAGTGCTGAGTCTCTGGCTTCCAAGATCCAGTTAGTGATGTAGCAGTGCTGACACAGGCTGACAGTTTGAGCCAGCAGGATCACTCCCTGGATGTGGCACTCACAAAATCCAGAGTCAGAAGTACTGGAAGTAGTTAAACAAATTACTTCTGAGTTGGGTAAATGAAGCTGCTTACAGCTCTTCACTAGGTTTGGTGGTTCTTCTTAAAGAGTAGCTGACAGTTGTTAAACACAACATAGTTGGGTTCTGACCTCGCTCAGGCTCCTGTGACCATCATGGAAGCAACTCAAAGGGGAATTACTGCTGTAAAACAGGTATCTGAACAACATAACATAGGTTAATCTTGGGGAAGGAAGAGCAGTAGCAGTTGCTGATGATAGTGGCGATGTCTCCAGAATCAGCAACAAGCCTGTGTATGCCAGTGAGGCATTTTAGTAAAAGACCAAGTAAAAAGTAATAAAAAAGCAGCAGTTTCTTGATGTATAAGGCTGTGATTTGTAATTTGTTTCTCTGAAGTTTGTGTTACAATTTGTCTCTTTCCAGAGGTGGTTGGATCCAAACAAACCTATCAGGAAACAATTAAAAAGTGAGTAATGTATGTATTTCGTCAATTCATCTATTGTTATTATGCTGTTTTTCCAGGGTGCCCTGATTAATTAGAAATAACTTTTCTTGACCATAGGAGGATCTCCTCACAGTCTGAACTTCAGAGTTAAGTTTTTTGTAGGTGACCCAAACAAGCTCCAAGAGGAATATACAAGGTAGGTCTGGTTGCTTTGTCAATAAAATACTTCTCTAGAACAGTCATTAATTTCTTTAAGGTATAACATGGAATTTTTCTTTTAACTCATTTTTGTTGTATGTACAAGCTTCTAAGTTTTGTCTAATAATTACAGATACGAGCTATGCAGTTGTACCAAATGAGTATAACAAAAAGCCTCTGTGAATAAACTTATGAATTTATATGCAAAGTGAAGTAACTATATGAAGCAGATGCTACCAAGTAGAAACCGAAAAGGGAAAATAGAGAAAAAAGGTAGAACTTAATCCCAGTATTTACCAATAAGTACAAATTTATAATTCTATCCTTCCAAGTGGCTAAAAAGTTGCTGAACATTTTGCATGTTTTCCTCCCCAGTTTTGTACTTAAAACTAACAAAATGAATCTCTGTGGTTGGAGTTGTAGTTTGACTCACATAAGTTTATTTTGATAGCAGTGTGTTGAAATCTGTTAAAGAAAATGCTCAGTGTGAATCAAAATCAGAGGCTTGTGAATTGCAATTAGTCCCTGAAGAAATGGCTCAAATTTTCCATATTTTTAATTACTTCTGGCCCTCTACAGAAATGGCATGAATTGACAGATTGGAATTTTTGGATGTCAGCCATTCTGAAAACAGGTCAGCCCCATTCAAAAAAATTATTGAGGATTGCTTTTGAAACCTGAGTACCAAAACTGTGACAATTTGAGTCCACATTTGTTTATCATTGCCTTTAATTTGTCATATTTTGGACAAAATTCTGCACATATCTGTGCAGACAGAATTCACTAAAACGAATTAGAGATTCTGCATGAGACTTTGTTTTACTGAAATATTTACTCTAGGAAAATTTGCCAATTTACTCTATCAAAATAATGAATAATGAAAAACATGTTTTCTGAATCAAAGGAAAATATGTAATATTACCGAAGAGATGAAAAAAAGGATTAATGTTGATCCAGGTGAAGTAAACCATAAAGAAGGAGAGAACTGGAGAAGTGCTATTCTCTAAATACAAAGCTATAAATACAGCTTTCTTTTAAATGAGAAATAACGTATGGTTTCTGTATCTAGGTCAGCTCTGCCTTTTTTGCTAATAGGCCTAATTGCCCCTGAGAAAACTCATTTGTATTTGGAATTATTATAAAGAGAGAGAGATTATCCGTGGGCTTCTTTGGAGTGAAGTTAGGATGCCATGTCACAAATATGGGCTCTTTCACATAGTCAGTATTCCCACCTCAAAAAAGGGAAAGAAAAGAAAGTGCAAACTTCTGACAATTCCAGTTGAAGCTGAGCCTGCTCCAAAGTGCTCAGTTTTTACAAATCCTATGAGAACAGAGGAATGACTCAACACATGAAGCAGCAGGAGGAGCTGTCAGGGAAAGGTTCAGTGTCTTGTCAGCTCTGTGTGCATTCACGTGAGCGAGGCAGGTTTGAATGGCCCGGGTCAGCAGAGGTCAGCAGGAGCTCAGGGTGTGCTGCAGAGCTTTGCCTGCAGCTTGGCTGGGGAGGGAATGAAGCTTCATTAGTGCTCCTCCTGGCAGGGAGAATTGCTTATTAACCTTGACTCCATTAGCAGTAATCCTGTCCTGCCCTTCTCTGGCTATAGCTGTACAAGCAAGATGAAAACATGGGCATGCAGTGCTGCCTTTGTTGCTTTAGTGCAGTCTGTTGTTCAGGCTTTTGCAGATCTGCTTTGCCAAAGCTTCTATTGATTTCCCATTTTGCTCAATAATATGTGAGGCTTCAGTGTCCAAGCTGGTGATTGGCTAACCAGCCATTAACCTCACTGTTCACTGAAAACAGTGCACAGAAGATGGATTCTGCTTGGTGTCCCTTAATCAAGGTGTCTTTTAAGTACCATGAAATATTTCTAGTAAAGCTTTATACCAAAACAATCCAAATAAAATGGAAGTGCAGCTGTATATTTGTGAAGAGATGCTCGAAAAAAGCATGTGAAGCATATCCATTTAATATATAAATATAACTTGTAATTTATTGAATTTATTAATCAGTAAAGAAATTTGGTTCATCTATTTTTTTATTTCAATATGCATTTTAAGTATTTGAAATATTTGAGATCTCTGAAGTCTGGAGAATATCTAAGTTTTAACTTCTTGAGGTTAATGTCTTTTAAACAAAGCTTCTTGCCTTTTTGGTCAGTTAAAGCATCTCTAGATGTTTTTGTAGGGATTGAGCACATGGACTAATCTTTTCTTGTCAGTTCAGAAATGTTTTCCCTTATATTCTTACAAACTAGTTATATGTGTTTTATATGTCTATATATAGACATATATATATATAGCTTTCTACTGTTATATAACTTGTAAATAATTGGATTTCTCTGTGAATATTTGTAAATGTTTGTAGATAATCCACTTTCTGGAGACTACACAGTTAGGAGAAGTCATGTTATGTGTAATAAAGTGATATATTTTGGCTTTAATTTCTTAGTTGAAGTTGTTGCTGGGAAATAAATATTTAATATTTAGTGCTTTTCATATGTAATATTGATGTTTGTAATGAATGGGTATAGCCCAGCTTTTGAATCAGAACTACACAAAGAAAACCAGGTGATTATTATAATAGTAATAGTGTAGGCTTTAAGTTTATAAGAAAGCAGGAATGATGTTTAAATTTGCCACTCAGTCACACTTTTATTAAAAGATTTAAAAAGCAGTGGAGACAAATTCTACAGCAGCTTTTATGTTCTGTTCCAGGGATTTTTATTCTGAAAGTTTAAGCTTCTGCTAATATCCTGCCACCTTGATAAATCTTGTTTGGTACCCCACTGAAACCTCTAGTTCAGTGAAGCTTTGTAGCAGGTGTGATTTGCCACTTAATGGAAATGTTATACTTTTGTCAAATTTTCTAAAACCTCTGAATGAAATATGAAAGAACTAAATAGAATGAACAAAAAAGTCATTCTGAGACATTAACAAAATATTTGGGGTTTGTTGGAGAAACAATGGAAGTAATTTAGAGGGAAATTTGTGTATACTTTCTGGCTTGTTGGAGTTTTTAAGAAATGGTGTTTCTGGTGCTCCTGTTTGGTGGGAAGCAGTTTGTGTTTTATTAAAATATTTGTCTGTTCTTTTTGTTATATCAGTCTCCTTCCTGACTTGAAAGAGTGGGCATTAAAAAGCTAGATGAATTTCTAAAACAAGCTTTTTTCACATCATAATTTAAAGAAAACTTTAGAAGCTCAAGGAAAGTTAATTGAGAGGTGTTTGACATAATGGAGTACTCAACTTTAGGAATAACAATGTAACTCCAAAATACTAAAAATAATGTGTAAAAATAATGAATCTAAATGAAAACACAGAAGTATCAAATATTCAGAATAAATTAGTTCTACCTGGAGTACAGATCATTCTTATGAGGGTACCTCCATACACAGATGCAAACTGCAACTTGTTGCTGCTGTATAAAGCAGGAAAAATGTGAAATTTGTAGCTTTTTAGTAAAATGTAAAGTATAACTTCATAGCCTGTAAGTCAACTTAATTTACCAACTTGTATTAGTTTACTAAGCAAAGTTTCATTTCTTTCCTATTAGAGTTAAGGAAATAGCATGCAAAATGTCAAGTGTTAGTTTTACACAAACTGATAGCAAATTATATTAAATCGATGAAAAATGATGGAATATTTTTAATTTTAATCGTAGTGTTTTTTGTTTGCTTTTCTAAATAAGGTACCAGTACTTTTTGCAAATTAAGCAGGACATTCTTACTGGAAGGTAAGACATTTTTATTTTGTTAAACATTAAATGCAAATCTGGTCAACAAAAATTCATAATGGGAGATTTTACCTGCAAAAATAAAAACATATTAAGAATAAATCACTGTCTATGCAATGGAAATGTTTATAATAATTACCTGTCAAATTTGTCCATAGACTATAAAAGACTAGAGTTTTCAAAACCAAATGTCATATGAAATATGTAATTTTATTTATTTATCATTTTAAAAACAAAACAGATTGCCCTGTCCTTATAATACTGCTGCTCTTCTGGCTTCCTATGCTGTTCAATGTAAGTATAATTAGTGTTTGTGTACTTGTTAGTACTGAAATATATAAAAAGTCTTATTGATTAGTTTCTAAAGAATGTACTTTGTATAGTATTATACTGTGCTGTTTGTGGGCATGGTGCTAATTTTCTCATGATTAAGGACATTGATTGGTTGTCCTCCCCCAGTATGTTTTGCTGAATTGGATATGGAAAAAATACTTAAAACCACGCTGTTAGAAAACCCCAAATCAATACTCTTTAATTTCTGTGCATTCTGAGGCATGGAATTGTGGCCTTGAGAATGATACTAAAAAGTATTTCTTAAGACACTAAGAAAAAACTAGAACATTTTTAACATTCTATACAGTGAACCTCCAAATAGGTGTGGAAAAGGGAGTTCTGGTCTTATCTGGCCAAAAAGTTCAATACCTGTCTTCACAATTTTAAGCCACCCAGTGAGTAGATGAGTCTTGAAAACTGAGATTTAGTTTTCTTGCACACTCAGTTTTTCTTCAAGCTGAAATGAAGCAATCCCAATATATTCACTCACATTTGTGTGTTTTTCTACTCTTGAAGATACTTACATCTGCCTTAGTATTTTGTGTACTTTGTACATACCAGAGAAACAGTGTCCATGTTAATACTTTCATAAAAAATATATAGTAATGGTAATGTCATGTTTTATGCATGGTTTGCTCAGTGGTCACCTTTTTGTAGGTCAGTCAATAGAACAGTCTTAAACAAAACTCCCACACTTCAGCTGCCTGAAAAACGCACTGCAAATGCTGTCATGCCATAGGAATTAGTCTTAGAAGAGATGAAGTATTTGATAACAGGAACTTTGAAAACCTGATAACATATTTTTGGGAAATACTGTAGAAGTGGTGGGTATGCACAGTGCATTGTATTTACATTTATCCATGACATCCTGCTGCTTCTAAGTTTGCCAGTGTGCAGAGCTCTATCTAATGATTCCTGTAGCTGCCTAGTAATAAACTTCCTGGATTCTTTATAAATACATGTAAATAGCAGATCTCAGCCTCTACTCTTGGATTTCAGCAAGGAGTGCATTCTCTTATGAAACCTGGTCCAATTTTCTAGTTTCTAAATTATTTAAAGTAGGATCTGTTTGTGGTGATGCAAGTGACCTTCCCTTCCTTTCCTCATCCTCCTGCTCCATAAGTGCCTTCATCTGCCTTGTCAGTGCTGCTAGGCCTGCCCAGGACCCCAGATCATGATATATTACTGTTATCTCTCCTCTTTTCATTTTATGTTTCTTATCTATCACTGTCGATCTGCTACACGGATTGCACATACTTAAAGCTGAATTTTTTTCTACTGTGGTTAGAAAGCTTCAAAGAATTTAAGCAAATGTTGTTTATATGTTGTTTTCTGACAAATGTGATTGTAATCTATTTCTTATAATTTCAAGAAAGTGTTACAAGTTATGTAAACACACTTTTTAGTAGTTTCAAGTAGAACAGTTTCAATGTAGGTGTATGTATGTGTACATTGTTTCATACATACAATTTAATGTACAAAAAATATTTTTCTAATGCTTCTGAATGTATTTTGGTGCAGAATGAGTAGCTGGACTTTGCAGATCTTCATAACAAAATAGCAGTTGTAGTGTTAAAAGAGTAAAATTGTGTAATCACATGAAAACAAGCAAAAGTAAAATAGTAAGAGAAAATGGAATACTTTCCTATATATATATATTCTACTTAGTGCTAGCTGTAATGACAGCATTTATGGATTAATTTGTCTGTTAAAAATGAAACACTTTATGAACTTCCTTCATAAGTGCATAATCAAAGCTCTCTCTAAATAATCTCAATGATATTCACTGAGAATGTGACTGTTTATTCAAAAGGGAGAATGGGAGTCCAAATGTCTTCTCTATTTTTCTTTGCTGTGGATCATAAATTATGTGGGAGCAGACTCATGTGAATTTGGGGGCATTGCACAATGCCAAATACATCAGTAATAAACAATAACCTCTCTTTTTAATATTTTAGCTGAGCTGGGAGACTACAACCATTCAGAAAACTTGCCAGGCTACCTCTCAGAATATTCTTTCATCCCTAGCCAGCCTCAAGACTTTGAAAAAGAAATAGCAAAATTACATCAGCAGCACATGTAAGGATTTACATCAGAAGATACTGACTTTGTCAAATCCTGACTGCTGATGCTGTGCTATTATACAAAACAAAATAGTGGTTTTTCTTAAAGGTTTTGGGGTGGGTGGGTTGTTGGGTTTGTTGGTTGGTTGGTTGGTTTTGGTTGTTTCTTTTAAGATAATGTGATTTTTTTCTTTTTCTAGACTAAATACCTGTATAATAAATAACATTGATGGTTTATACAAAATATGAATATCTAAATTAGTGAAATAATGAACATGTTAAGTTAAAGGTTCTCTGAAAACAGTATTTGTGCATATTATATTGTATAGTAACTTAGGCAGATACATTTTCTTTAAGATTTTTTTTCAGTCTTTGGGATTGTTCTGAGCATAAGGGCTTTGTTGTCATGATGCTCTTTCCAGTAAAAGAGTTGCTTTAGAAGCAACAAAGTCCTTTTCTTCAATATCTGCTCTTTCCTGTACACGAGTCTCTGACCTTTCAGAAAGAGGAAAAGGCAATGAAGCAATGGAAAATATTTTTTTTCAGTATGTAACATTGTGGTACTTTCCAGTGATGGTTCCTTCCTATTTTAGAACTTAAGTGCCTTTTGTTAGTTAAATGTAACAAAATGTAAGCCATATTTATAAAACATTTGCTTGATCAGGTCATTTTTGCTTTCAAAGGTACAGAATGTTGCATTAATTTCAGATAAAGGCTTAAAAATTTTTCTTAGCTGTGTTAAAGACACTTGGGTGAGTTGATGGTAGTTTAAATTACCAATTCCAAATACAGAACTGTAAAACTAATTTCCAGATTCTGGGGCTCCACAAACATTTAAATTATATAGTACATTACAATAAAATATGTTGTGAGCTCTTGTCAAGACTTCTGTGTACTTCTGGAAACATAAATACTTTTCTGTTAAAATTTTGGAGTTACAGTCTATTTATCATAAGAAAGGAAATTCAGATTTCAGGGTGGGGATAGAAGTAGTAAAATGAATGCAGATTTTCTGTCTGCACTCACTTGGGGAGCATGATGTGGGAGGTGGTGTCAGAACATTTCTGATTTCGCTGCTTTCTTTCAGAGGGTTGTCTCCTGCAGAAGCAGAGTTCAATTATCTCAATACAGCACGTACCTTAGAACTTTATGGAGTTGAATTGCACTATGCAAGGGTAAGTTTGGATGAACTAGGGTTGCAATGTAAAAATGTATTCCTCTGAGATTTATGGAAAAATACTTTTCTTTTTGTGAGCCTTCCTGGCTTTTGCTTACAAGAGAAAATAAGAGAAAAAAATATGATACTGTTAGGTGCCTTACTGGGATTTACTGATTGAATATCCACTGTTTCACTATAGAGAGGGCATTTCTTTGCTCCCATTTGTGCTTAGTTATCTGTGTTAATCAAGTTGAGCTTTGTTGCCTTGAATGCCATATTGAGAGTTCTATAGCAGGTGCTTGATTAGAGTGCAAACATATTTCAAGAAAAAAGTGCTACTTAAATGTGCTTGCAATATTGTTTGTTTTAGAATCTCTCTTCTGTGTGTTCTGAGATTGCAGTTTCCCTTCAGGGAGGAGTTAAAGTTGCTGGTTGCTTTTAGTGCAGCAAATGCCAAGCTAGTCTATTAGTGCTGCTGTTCTTAATAAATCAGAATACTCTCATATTTGTTTCATCAAAGTTGGTGAAAGACAGAAGATCCTACTTGGGAAATTGAAATTTTTTGATAGCTTGTAAGGAACTCAGAGCAAACATTCAGGTTTGTCCTAAAGAGGAGGGAATAATTTAATTTCTTATTTGTCTTATTAAAACACATTTCCTTTCACATTATTTTGTGTATTTAGACAGAGATGAGAATGAATATATATGAGGTTTGAAAAGATATTTATAATGTTCTTCAAATAATTTTCTTCATTCTTTTAAAGGATCAGAGCAACAATGAAATCATGATTGGAGTGATGTCAGGTGGAATACTAATTTTTAAGAACCGTGTACGAATTAACACCTTTCAGTGGTAAGGACAGCTGTTTAATGTTTTTATTTGCTATTTCAAAATATTTTTACCACTCTTAAAAAGACTGAAGTTTATGTTGTTTTGTATCACGTTGAAAATATTTATGTCACGTGCCATGGGGAATTTAGTGGGGGGTGGGGAGGGGTTTGTCCTGGTCTGCATGCTGTGCTGTTAAACAACTTTGAAACTCTAATGAAACTGTAAAGAATTTCAATACTCTTTTTCTTCAGGAGTTTGCAAGCATACTTTAACTATATAGCCAGGGCCAGTGTGGTGGGCTAGCTTACAGTCTTTAAAGAGACAGGTGAATTGAAAAATATTAACTAGATATTGACTGCTTTCACCTCTTTTGTGACCTTTAAATTAATTGTACTGTGTGCTTGCAATTTAATGTAGTTGTGATACTTGTGAATAACTGAGGTGGAGCATTTAGGATGTTGTCATCTCTTCATCTATAAATAACCATTTTCATTATATTATCCAAAAAGTGCATTTACTGTAGTAAATCCTCTAATCTCTAAATTCTTTAGAAGTACTCTCTAACCTCTGTGGTGCTCTGCAGAAGTTCTGTCACCTTTCTGGAAATGCCTTTCTTAGTTCCTGCAGAAGTAACCTTCCCTTGGTTTCCCTTGCTGGTTTGGAGCTCACTTTGACAGCCTTATTGCTTGTGTTGCTGAGTTGCTGTAGCTGCATTCTGAGTGGGTGAAGTCAGTCATATAAGATTATCATAGCAGACATTCGTTCACCAGGCACAAAAGCTGTTCGTTCAGGAGAAATTATCAGAACTGTGCATTTGCTACTGATTTTGCATTTTTGTTTGCTGCTGATGTGTGTTTGATCTTTTCTGCAACCTAGTGAATTTCTGAGATATTCTGGTTTTCTGTGCTAGGCTTAGTCTCAAGGTTCATTGTAGGAAGTTATATATTTTGTGGTTTACCAAGCTGAGAAACAGTGTCATTGGTTGAATTTTAGTTCATTTTTTCTTTCTCTGCAAAAATCAAGCTATATCAAAGTGTTATCTGCAGCCGGTACAACTGAATGTGGTGAACATTTTTCCTGTATGCCTTTGAAGAAAAGTAAGGCTGAGACAATTACAAAGCATTTAAATTTCCAATCTTCATGGTCACTGGCTAAATTAAAACTGGAACTTGCAGTGATAAACCTGGAACTACTGTACCAGTCAGTCAGACCTGCCCTTATAGTAGTAACACACTCCAGGAAAGATATCCATCATGTGGTGAGAGTTTTGAGATGTTGGAGCCATTTCTGGGCTAAGGCTGCTTTACAAATGGAATGCTGTAATAATCAGGAAGGTTTTATTTCAGTCTGATTTTACTGCTGTTATTTTTGGGAAAACAGCAATAGTAGAGCTAGGTTCTGTAAATCACACTGGTAAATTACTGAGTACGTGCAATCTAAGTCATAATTAAGCTCCACGTCACTAATGGAAGTTGGAGGTTTCTCTGAGTTCTGCTCCGTATTGTTTGCATGCCAGGGATGCTGATCTAAATTCTCTTAGTGTGTTTTTTTTTTGTGTGTGTAATTACCTAAACAGTTCTTCTTTGTATTCAACCATATCAGCTGACACCAGGGATAATAATTTCTTGCTGTGAAGACTATAGTTCCAACATAATTGGTCTTTACAAAAAAAAAAAAAAAAAAAAGGAACCACCCTTCCCCATTTCACCCTGTTAGAGGCTTTCTTTTGCTAGGAGTAATAATCTGAAATACCAATTTCTACAATATAGCTCAATAATAGACATATTACTCTTTCTTTCTATCCATAATCATGCTGCTGCTCTTGTGCCACTAGTACTGACACTACTTCTTTTTGCTACCACTTATTCTTGCTCCTATGCAGCTGGAGCTCTGTAGTGTCTTCCTAGTGCTTTATAGGTGTAGTAGATATTTGGGTACTTGTTTTTCAGTACTCCTGAGTTTTGAGACAAGTGAGAGGATAGAAGTGCATGTACATGGGAGGAAATATTTAACTGTATTGCTTAGAGAACACTCAAGTAAAATGTCTTTGCCCTCTCACTCTCAAATTTGATATTATATCTAAATTGCTTTTTGTGAACCTTTTGATCATGGGGAAAAATGAAACAGGAGGAAGACAAGAGAGGAATAGAGGAAAAAAAAGGACACTGCCTTTTATCCATGTGTCCTAACTTGATCTTCCTGTATTCCATATAATTCTTCCTTTCCCTAAACTTTGCTACCAGGCACAGAGACCTGGGAATCCAGGGAGATTGAAGACCAAAGGAGCAGATCATGGAGTAGATCAGCCTTTCCTTGGTTACCAGACCACCTGTTCAGCAGCTGGAAACGTGCTTTCCTTAGCCTGGTGTTTGTGGTTCTATGTTGTCTTTTGCATCCAGTGCCAGTTTTAACTGCAGCTGTGCTGTGGATCTCCTGGTTTTACCCCTCAGTCATTAGGTGGTACTTCTTCCTTGCTCATCTGATCCTGCTCACACATCTTGTGCACTTCTTCTTGTGTTTGAGCCCAATCAGCAGTTCTGAGTGCATCTTGGCTGGCCTCTTTTTATGCTCTTTTCTAGCACATCAGGATTGTTCTTGATTGAGAAGATTGTCCTTTAGGGCTGACTACCTGTTCCCCTGACCCAAAGGCAGCTTCCATGGGATTTTGCCCACCAGAGCTCTGAACAAACTGGAGTTCTCTCTCCTGAACCCATGATTTAGTCTTCTGCATCCTTCCCCTTCCTTTCAGATCTTTAGCTTCACCATCTCCCAGCTGCTGGAGGCCTTTTTGTCTTTGGCTATTAAATCTGGACTATCCTTTCATGTTTGTGAGTTGGACTGCCAGGAGCATCTTCTCTGGGTGACTGGGTCAGAACCTGTGTCCAAGAGGTCTTGCTCAAGAAATGTGCTGGATTGCTCATGTGCTGCCTTATCAGCTCCCAAGGGCTGGGGTGGCAAAGCCCTTGTGAGAACCAGGGCTGGGGATCAGGAGATTCCTTCCACATGTGTTGTAATCTTTGCTGCAGTCCCAGCTCTCAGGTTCTTCTCCTTTCTCTGCAGCACAGTCCTGTCTCTCTTCTCAGGGGCTCCTCTTGGGCTCTTGACCCACCCCTATTTATCTCAGTTACCTTCACAAGCCACAGCTGCTGCCCAACTAAGGACCCTGCAGCTGCAGCTCATTTAGAGTAACTTAGAACCACATAGGTCTTACAATACAACATGTATTCAGGCCCCCACACACATGTTCGAGGACAATCTGCATTTTAGACTAGGATTTCAAATACCTCTTCATTTAAAAGGATATATTTTATTATTTAGGATGTCTGAGGTAATCAGACATCTTTCCTGAGATGGGAAATCATACCAGGAAAATAATATTGCTGCCTGCCTGTTCTTATGCTTTTCCTTTTTCTCCAGTATTGCCAACAGCCAGAGAGAGGAAGCATGGACAGGATGCCTTTCCCTTGGGCTCAGTATGGAAATGCTCATCCAGTGCCTAGCAGGGTATTAGCACTGCATAGGAACTCTCTCATCTGCTGTATTTTTTTTGAAATAGCTGGGAATCAGCTTTGCTGAGTCATTTCTTTGTACTTGAGTGGTGGCTCTTTTGAGCTGAGTTAGACCTTATTGGCTAATGGTACAGCTTTGAGTCTGTTCCAAATGGTTTCAGGCTTAAAAGGCAGCTGACCTCACTCTGTAAGCCTAAATTACAGGATGACATTAAAACCCAGTATGTATTATTCTCCTTGAGTTTGTAAATTACCAAGGGTAGTAATTTCTTTAGCAGAAGAGGAAACCCCAAAGAGTGAGAGATAGTAAATGTTTTTATAAATGGAATAATTGCTAACTAAATCTGATATGTGTTTGCAAAGTGTATGGGGCTTAATTTTTAGAAAAGGTATATATTAAAATGTTCTTTTAATTGCCCTGTACACCAAAGTGTTAGAAAAAATTAGTAATAACACATTTGTTGATTAGCTGCAGCCTAAATAGTCTATTTTTTTCCTGTTTTTCCCACAGTCAGACTGTTAATAATCACTAGTGTATGTCCTATCCAGCAAACATATGACCCATCCTACATTATCCTTAAGCAGGTTTTTGTCACAGGAGGTTCTAAGAAGATTGGTGCATTGCCAGGGGAATAATGTGATTTCAGTAGATAAGATATAACTCACCTTTAAGTGTCCAATCCTTGAGAAACTAACTCCAATAGCAAGAATTTGTTAAGAATTAAAAAAAAAACAAAACCAACTAACAAATAGGACAGTTATTGCTGCTGCTGCTTTTTTTAAAAAAATGTTTTTATTGTTAACTGTTAAACTAATGGCAAGGCTGGGAAAAAAAAAAAGAAACGGGAAAATATGTGAATAACCATAATTTAAACACGAATATTCATGGAGTGTCTTTATGTTACTGCAGATAAAGACTCTCCCACAAATTAGGACGTCCCACATAGGTTCCTGCTCTGAATAATCCCCTGGAGAAAAATGTCTTTATTTGATTTAGTTAAGAAGATAATTTCTATATACAAACATGCAACTTAGGTGTCTGTTAATGTTTTGCTTCTCATCCTTCCTGGTCTAAAGGGGTTTATATTCAGCAAGTGATAAATATGCAAGTATTCATTCCAGTCAGTTTGCAGTATTTTATCAGTTGTTCATTTTTCAAGTAAAAAAGTTACTATGTTTTTTTGTTTTACAGTTTGAACCTCACTTTTTTACTTGACCAAAGTGATACTCCTGTATATTTAATAAAATATATTGACTATCCTCATATTACATTTCTTTGAAGAGGTGTGTCATTAGATTGTGATGAAAATACAGCCAGTCTTTTCCCATTTTGTGTAGCTACTATCAGAGTGACCATCCAAAACAGTCTGCAATGAGTGCCAGTATTTTGTATGTTTATAAATAACCTGGAAGGTGAACATGTCTGTAGGCAGATTTTTCCCTTTCATGTGTTATTGAAATTTTTTTTCCTCCTAGTGATGTGATAATTTTTTTTTTAGGGTTGTGAGTCCTATCTCTGTGCTTACATCTTATCTTAACTATTTTACTAAAAACAAGTTCTGGTAATATTTAAAGACATGTAAGAACATAGAGAAAGAATGTTTTTCAGGGATCAGGTGAAGTTCAAAGGATTTTTTTCACATTCTAAGGGATAATGAAAGCAGCCTGAGAAAAGAGAACATCTGCCTGGAATGACCTGAGGATAGAAAAGCTCTTTGGGCTTTGGAATGGGGAAAAGATACCAAAATTAGCAACTGCCTTGGGTTTGGGATGTAAACAAGTGAATTTGGTGGATAACATAAAGACACAGCTCATGAATTTCAAATTATGCAAACTATTTTATATACTCTTTGATACCTTATTTTTTTTGTCCATATGTTCTCTCTAGAAAGTATATTTTCAGTAGGTGTATTTAAGCCTTTAACCATGATTCAGTATATGAAATGTTTTAATATTGTGGGTTTGTTTTTCATTTAGGTTGAAGATTGTAAAAATTTCTTTTAAGTGCAAGCAGTTTTTTATTCAACTTAGGAAAGAACTGGTGAGTACTGTCTTACATTTGATCTGAAAGCAATGACATTTCTTCTACTGCCTGTCTGCGTTATACTGCTGATACTGTGCTGATTATTTGTTTTTTCTGTAATTAAAAGTCCAGTTTCACCAACATTCTGGCTCTTTCATGTTTCAAATAGGCCATTACAATGCTTTATAAGTTTTCTTTTTCATTTGATTTGCCTTATATTTTAGATACTTCTAGTTTTACATTTGTATGCAGGAAATGTAACTTGTTTATGTAAGATAAATGTGGAAAAGGTTGAAGGTAAATCAATATTATATTTAAATTTCATGAAAAACCAGACTCAACGTAAAGGTAGTGCTTAGTGCTGCTTCAGTTGTATATATGCTTGTAAATTAATGTTTGATAAACATGTTGATTTGTATTATTCAGATTTGGTAACACATGATGACTTTATTACTTGCGTTTAAACAGAGGAGATAAGAATTCCTTTGTAGTTTTAAATTACATATAGCATATTTTTATGCCTACTTCTGAATTTCTTGTGAGAAGGGTTGGAGCTGAATTTTTCACTGCTTGAGTTGTGTGTTTTCTACCCCATGAAGCAGCACAGGACCACTGAGCATTTAATTCAGCACAAAATTGATTGTTCTGTGCCCCTGAGCTTCCATCACAGACACAGCACTGGGGAAAGATGGAGGAATTTATTAAAAATATGAGTATGTGATTAACCTGTCAGATTAGTTAAGAAGTATTTTGCAATTCTTACATGAGAAAGGCTTTGCTGTGAGCATGGTGAGACCCTGGAGCAGGTTGGGGATGCCCTGGCACTGTTCAAGGCCAGCTTGAACGACCTGGTCTGGTGGGAGCTGGGTGAGGACTGGATGATCTTTAAGGTCTCTTCCACCTCTTAATGTTCTGTGATTCTGTGGTTTGAAGACCCGAAATGCATGGTTACAAATGAGATATAAAAGATGACTCTAGGCAGAAATGCCTCGTGAGTACTGTCAGGCTGTTCCAGGTTTCGAGACAATGGGGTTGAAGAAGAGAAGCAGCTGTTCTGTCAGGTCAGGCCCATGGCTGGTGACTGCCACTAGTGCTGACAACAGGAGTATCTCACAAGGAGTATCACACGTGCATCTTAAAGGCAGATCCTTCACAATCATGAAGTGAGCAGGTCTGTCAGTATGAGCAGACATCATGCAACATGAGCAGAAAAGTAGTGATACAGAAAAGGTGGAGGGGGAATGTTTTATTGGGCTGACACAGCATTTTTGTAAAACCCCACTTGAGCCACAGGTCTCTTCTCAAAGGCAGGCTGAGGTCAAATTTTGTCATGATACCAGTGTGTGTAACTTCCATTACAGTTGCAGGAAAGTTGTATTTGCATGTAAGGTGAGAATTTGGGGTTTTTTTGGAATTCAGAAATTATGGACTGCAATTATTATGGACTTAGTTGTTTCCTAAATTAGAACTTGATGAAAATGCTGTGGTAGCAGAGTTCAGGACCCTGAAGATTAAGATACCTAGATATAAAATAGGATTGGTACTGTGTACTTGAGTATTTCCTCTATTTTCTGCAGAAAAGAAACCTACTTATAATAGAAGGTAATACCAAGATAGCTTTCTCATCTTATTTCTCTGTTGTTTTTTAATACTCTACATATTGTTTCTTGCATGAGGACGTAGTTTATATAATTAATGTAATTTCTCATCTGAGGCATCTTATCCAAGCTGACAAATTAAAAAGCCTCGTAGTGTTTTTCTTTAAACTCCGTGTATCAGATGAAAACTGGTGGCAAGAACTTAATTTTCATTTATTCCAAATCATGAATATCTTAGGATCAAAGCTCAAATTTGGCTTCCAAAGAAGTAATACTTAAACTAATTTTTTAATCACAGCTAATATTAAAATTATTGTTTCCAGAGTTACTTTCCCTGTCTAGATTCATAGGATAGGATTCATCTCACCTATATTCAGCTTCAGTTAGGTTAAAAGAACACATTTTCTGATATGTGATACTTGGCTCACCAAAGCTCATCATTACATTTCTTCTGTAATAATCACATGCAAAGGCTGAAACATCTTGCCTGAACAGGAAGTATGTTTTAGAATGGATTAAGTTGTTCTCTGGTGGTATATTTTTCCTTTTGCTTTTGTTTTCTCTCCCATTAACAATAAAGGGAGCCTAAATGACTCTCTTTAGGCAGCAGAAACTAGGTGAAGTGACTCAGTGATTGCACATTTGGTATGTAAAATATCTCTGGTCTAGTGCTTTGAGTGCATATTTTAAATCACCTATTTACGATATGGCAGGGGAAATACATTCATGGTATGCTGATGATGTGTTTCAAACTGGTGTGTAAATATATAACAAATTGTACATCTGAGAAACTGCATTTATTTGAATGCAAAGCTGAGATGCTGTAGAACATTAATTAGTGGACTTGGGAAAGGAATTTTCTGCTGGTTTTTTTTTCCCCAACTGTGTTACATACACTTTGATATAATTCTAAAAAGATATTTTTCAAATACTGCTAATAAGTGTTGAGAGCTTTTAATTGCAACTGTCCTCAAAAGTGCCTTATCTCATAATCGCCTATTAAATTTATTCGCTGACTTGGCATAGCTTAAAGGCAGCAACATAAGTAAAGAATTATTTGCCTGCTTTCATTAGATTGTATCAGTGTTTAAATAAATCACTTAAATGGAGGGAGATGAAGCAGTTGAATGTCACAGTCATTTTCCAGTGGTAGTATAATACAATCTTGAGTGGCAGCTGGTGGAGTATTCTGACAATCATATGGCTGGAGCATATATCCACTGGAGTAGGTTTTTTTCCCCCATTGTTTTTTATGATTTTATGGGGGAAAACTATGTTATATGTAGGTCTTCTTCATCCAGCATTAGAAGCCACCTGAGCCATTACTTCAGTAGCATTTTTCTCCATTGTACCGTACTTTCTTCTGCCTGCTCTGTATGCTGCTTCCCTTACGTGCTTTGAAGCTGCTTAAGAATAATTCAGTAGTTTTATTTTTCTAGATGTTTCCCTAAACTTCTCTGGTTGTATTGAGTTGCACCCTTGGCTGTAGTAATATCAATAGCCAGCATCAAGCTCTTAATGCCATCCAGCATGTTTTTGTGATCTTGATTCTTTGACTGCCAAAGAAGCTGTTCAGCATTTTCTTTTGCTCTTCAAGAAGGTAAATGTCCATTGAAAAATTACCTGAGTCAGGAACTAAACAATATGATAGGTTTCTGGCCATAACTGAAACCTGGTTTCAGTGAGTGGCCAAGAGAATTGATTTTATTTTTTTTAATTATAGGTTATGTATATGAAGTTTGTGCTTTGAATTTTGTCTGACTTTTTTTGACTGACTTTTAGAAAGAACTTGGTTTGAAATCACAAGGTGGTGCATGGGCTTATCTGCCTGAGTACATACTAGATCTTAAGTAGCACTGGCATTCATTGGATGCCTATCTGACTGCTGCCTAATTTATAAAGCACAACTCTGTCTCTCTGAGATAGGGTAGGGAATTTCTGCTTTTTTTTTTCCCTGGGATTTTTCCTTGTTTAGCCAAAGTAAAAGAGTAAATTTTTCAACCCAGTTTCTTTCCTGAGCAGCAAGAGATTGGAGCAGTGCTCTGGAGTCACTGTTTCAAAGCAGGCAAAGGTGGGTTTGAATGAATGGCCCCACTCAAGGTGCTGATTCAAATACTGAGCTGTTCTGTGTGAGAGCAGCACCAATACCCAGGCTGCTTTTTTGTTGAGTTTGCATTTTTAGTAATAGGAATCACAAAGGTGACTTGGACTTCACTCTATTTGTCTTACTGTAGTTTTGTGCTGGGGCCCAGATCTTCATTACCAGTATTGCATCCCAGCTGCTTCACTCTTCCTCTCCATGGCAAGCAGACTGTTTTCCTCTCTTTAATAAAAACCACAGACATAATTAGTAAGATAATAATTTTGGAGCAGAATCCTGCTGTGACTCTCTGACACAGCAGACATAACCCCCTGAAATGCCTGCATGTCATTATCAGACCATAGAGCATGCTGCATCTTGCTGGAGCCTTGTGCTGTAAGAGCATTCCTTGGGCTGCAGGGCTGCAGTAGAACTGTCCTGTTACTTTGTGTGTTTTCAGCTGAACTACCATGGGTATTACAAATGTCAGCCTGGGGTCCTGTGCTGAGCCCACATTGGTTCAAGCCTGCTGTTTCCAAGGAATACAGGGGCAGCCTTTCTCTAAATCCAGCAGTAGAACCAGACCTTGCACCCCAGAATCATCAGCTAAGATGAATTTCAAGTGCCCAAGTTACACTGGAATATAACAAAACCTTCAGGGGTGAATAGGGGAGGGATGAGTGCACTTAGGAACCAGTATCATATATTATTCTTTATCTTAAACAATGTTTCCTAGCTGTAATTGAGATGAAGGGTAGGGTTTGAGCATCAGTTCTCCCTGCACTGCAATGAAAGCTTTAAAAGCTGTGAATAGAACTATTGTTAAGGTACCTTTAAAGCTCTAGCACACCAAGTTCCTGTGAAAGTGCTGTCTTGCATTACAATTAAGTTGATCTTGCTGCAGCTCCTTCTCATCCTGCCATACCAGCTCCTCCTTCATGCTTCATGTCTGATCTGCTGATCAGATGGTGGAATGAGATGCAGATCAGCTCGTTTCTGGAATACAAACTAGGGGAAACAGCAGGTTATGTTTTTTTTCCCCAACCCATAATTATAATACTTTGAATGACATTAAATACATGATCACCAGCTCATGTAACTTGTCAGATTTTCATTTCCAACTGTTTAAAAGGCTAAACAGAACATGAAAATTTGCTACATCATGATTACTTGTTGATAGAATCTAAAATTTTAGCTGTTTCATCCTTTACTGGATCCAGGTGAAGGCAGCCCATAATTGTACCTAGTTGCTCTCTTGCAGAATAGTAATCTACCTTGTTTATATCGTTTGACTTTTAGGTTGTTGATAAAGCCTTTTATAACTGCATAGATAATGGGCTTAATTTCTGTTATCTTGTTTCTGATTTCTGATTTTTAAATCTTTCTGTTCTCATGTCTAGAAAATACGGGGAACAGTTGGCAATACTTGGAAATTAAAAACAGATATAAGTAATCTTTGTAATTGAATTAAAATATCAGGATTTAGTTTCTTGAATATAATTTCTTAAAGTTCATCAATAAGGAGTTAGAATTTGCTGTTTGTTTTAAATCTATTTTATTTTGCTCTAAATTTGTCCGGTGGCTGGAAATAGTGTCATTCTTGTTCCTGAATACAACGCTGGGGGAAGAATTGCAGGTCTCTGTGCCTTGGTTTCTCAGATCTGAAGATGAGCAGACCAACAAAAGCTTAACTTGGAAAAGGACTTTACTGCTAAGTTAAATCAGTTAAGGTGTGCAAAATGTTGGGGAGAATTTAGTACTGTGAAGAGAGAAAAATGCTGCTGATATTTCTGGACCTGCAGAGGTTGTTATCAAGCTCTCTCAACAGGCAGAGCAGCTTAGCTTGCTTTGCCATTTTGCTTTTTGCATTTCCCAGGAATCTAGTCAATCATTTAGAATTAGAAACTGTCAGTTGCTCTTGAGATCGATACCTGTTCCCAATCTTCAGTTGCCACGTGTTCATGACAATTACTCATTTTAGCTGGAGTTTTGAACAGAGAGGCACATTGTCTTTGAGCTCCCAAATCATGGAATTCTTTTCATGTTGTTTGGGTCATACCTTTTAGACTTGTTTCTATATAACTAAACAGACTGTTAACCTTTGAGCAGGCTGTTTTTAAAACAAAAATAACTCAGGGAAACAAAAAAAAATTCTTTATAGAAATTGTAAAGGCATTTCAAAAGGGTTTGTTGCATATAAAGTTAATAGAAAATTAAAGTCCCACTTCAAAAAGCATTATTTAAAAAAAAATACCCCAAAGCCAACAATATTTCTTAGTTTCAAAAAGAACTTTGAATAATTCTTATGTGAAATACATTTTTCTCATTTTTTAGCATGAATCCAGGGAAACATTACTGGGATTCAACATGGTGAATTACCGAGCATGTAAGAATTTGTGGAAAGCTTGTGTGGAGCATCACACGTTCTTCCGTTTGGACAGACCCCTCCCGCCTCAGAAGAACTTTTTTGCACATTATTTCACTTTGGGTTCCAAGTTCCGGTACTGGTAAGTGCTGATTTAAAATATATGGGAGAAAATATGAGTAGTGAGCTTGGGGAATGATCTAGAATCTATATTCAGATGTAATTCAAGTAGGTTTTGAATCCTGCAACTGTTCCCCTTCCCTGTTGGCCTGAGTTTCAAATTTTTTAAGATAGCTTGAAAATACAATTATTACATTATTAGTGGTCATTATTGCACTAGTGCTCTGAGATTGTCTCCCAAGCTGTATTTCTTGGCCTGTTTTCCTGCTGGGTTATGTTTATCTTAAAAATGTTGTCTCAAAATTTCAAAGTCTTTGACCTGGTCTTTTTGAAAACTGTTGAGTCTCAGGTACTGCATGCAGCAACAGCAACAAAACAGACCTAAATAAATACCAAATAGAAATCACTGAAAAGAAGCTTGTACAAGTAAAGCTCACTTATCTACATGTATACAAATAGGAATTAGGTGAAAACAAAGGATGTTCATGTTCTGTACCAAACCCAGAACTTTAGAAAATGAGGAGGAAATTAAATCCATAACCTCTAAGGATGAACTTAAAATAATAGGCAAAAAGCTTGGAGGTGCACAGAATGAATGTGGAATAACTATAATCCCTGTAATGCTGGAGTGGGTGGTTTTGGGTTTTGCTGGTTTATACTTTTTATTTAAAAGAAAAAATTTCTGTTCAGTGACTGAATTAACTGTCTCTGCAAGTAATGCAGAATGCCAGTGGTTTAAATCATGCCTGAAACAGAGAATAACAGAGCTGCTACTAATCATCCATCTAGAATGGCAGTAGTGTCTGTGACGTACAAAGGGACATGATGAAAAGCTAGAAAACAGAATAACAGGCTATTTCTGTCACACTTGTGAATTGCATAAATGTATAAAGAGGAAAGTAATTCAGTGGCTAACTGTTTATAGCATCTGTTTTTGACCAGCATTCACAGTACCCATTTGAGAAACAGCATTCTATGATTTCAACATTGAGACTTGACTCAGTGTTGCTGTAGAGAATTTCAGGAAGCTTTTTCATTTCTGTAAAGATTTTGAATCTGAATCATTGTGGTTACTATTACAGCTCTTTGATGATGACATCCAACTTAAGTTAACATAAGATGAAAAGGGAAACTGCATAAAAACGAGGAAGGTCATTAAAGCTGCTGGAACAGCCAAAAGGCTGGAATTTCTGCAGGTGGTTTGAGAGATTGTTGAGAGGCAGTGTAACAGGAATAACATGGCCCACAAAGAGAGGTTGAGGGCACTAGGCTGTTTAATCTGGTGAAGAGGAAGCAAAGGGGGAATTCAGCAGCAATCCTAAAGCTACTTCAGGGGTGATGTCAGTACTGATGGACCCCAGGTGCTGGTAAGAGGCAGGTGAGATTTCACCATGAAGATTCTGGATGAACATGAGGCAAAGTGTTTAATTTTTTTTAGAGCTGTGTTGCCAGAACAAGTTACCTGGACTGGCTGTGGGTTCTTTGTTAGAGGAGGCTTTCAAAAGTCAGCTAGACAAAGCCATGGCCAGATGACCTGGTGTCAGCAGGAGATTGGACTAGAGACTTCTAGCCAACATCTGTGTGATCAAAAGGAGTCAGTAAAATACAGAACTAACAGGTCTAGACAGAATTATCTCCACTTTTGAAAGAAATTGAGGATACGAAATTGTTGAACTATTGAATTTTTACATAATTATTTCCAGTGGTCTAAAATACTTCTAAGCATCAAATGTTAAAGAATATTTAGGATTTTTTTTTAATAGAGCTTCCAAGAGGGACCTAGGAGATGGTTAGTGAGCAAAGGTGACTTCTTTACACTGCCATTGGGTTTTTCAAAGTGGTTCTTATAGTATTCCTCACCAAATACTTGTGAACAAGCATGAGGAGTTTTACTGTGTATTAGCATCTCTTTTAACCAGATGGGAAACAAGCAGGTTCCTTTTCCACACTGGAGGGAATTTACCACTGCAGTGATGCCGAGTTTTGTAGTAAAATCTGAAATCAACAGTAGGTTTTGGTGGCGTTTCACAATGAGGGGTAAATGGGCAATAAAATAGTAGATCAAGTTCAGTGCTGAAAAAAGAGAAAAGAGCAGGAGCATTCTCTGAAAACCTAAAATCAGTTATTTGTAGCAGTTATAGAAGGACAAATAGAATGATAGAATTATTTGAAAGGAATATAGGCAAACACAGCCAACTTACTGCTTGTTGGAGTTTAAAATGTGTAACCCCAGCAATTTCGCCGGCAGCAGGAATGGAAAATTTCCTGGGTTTGCAGCATGGCAGAGATTGGAGGGCAGCTCTGGGCACTGTTGAGTCCAGTGCCCTGTTCTAACAGGATCCACTGTAGCATGTAGCCTAGGAGCATGTCCAGCCAGGTCTGCATGTCTCCAGGAAGGAAAACTGCACCATCTCTGAGCAACCTGGTGCAGTGTTAAACTATCTTAAAGTAAAAACTTTCTTTTCTCTTGGTGGGTGACGAGGCTGTTGTTTTGTAGCCCTGTCCTTGCTGCCTGCGCTGATTAAGATGTCTCATATTTCTGTTTGTGCTCATTGCCTCTTGTCCTGTCTCTGGACTCCCTTAAGAAGCATCTGGCTGTAGTTTTTACTTTCCCTTTGTGGCATTTGGTCCTCCTGAGGCTGAGCAGTCCCAGCTCCCTCAGCCTTTCCCCATCCATCAGATGCTGCAGAGGCTCAGTTGTGTTTGTGGCCCTTTGCTTGACTTGTGGAGCTCTGGAACTCCACCAGGCACTCCAGATGTGCTCTCACCTGTGCTGGGCAAACCTGCTCTCCAGCCAGTTGGCACTCAGCCTGTGCAAGGGCTTATTCCTCCTCAGCTGCAAGTCTTTGCATTTCCCTTCACTGAATTTCATGAGATTGCAGCTGACCTGTTTCTCAGGTCTTCACACATCCACTCGCTCTGTAATATGAAGGTGGAAGTAGCTGATTCTTTGCTTTCATTATGTAAATATCCCTGTAGGAGGCTCTGTGCTTGTTCTGAAGTTATTAATGGAGAAGTGGCTGCAAGAGTGAGTGTTGCTGGTATCTTGTCACCAGTTCTTAAGTGTTGATAGATACTCAAAAATGGTATTTTTTTCCTAGAAGAGAAATGATGAAATATTATTAAGAATCTTTGATTTGACACAAGACATCTGGTCTTGTATGAAAAGTCAGCAAGTTCCAAGTCTAAACTTAGTTTTGACAAGTTGCATAGAAGAATACAATCCTGATGTGCTTATCATGTAATTTTTTGTGTTATTTTGCTAAACTAAGTAGCAACTTAAGTTACTAGCAATTCAGTGAATAGTTTAGGAAGAGCGTGGAAGAGATGCTGTAAATTTTTAACAGTGGCTATAACAGGAACTATTATTATGTGTTACCCAGAGATCCAAGCAGAAATTTCTTATTGCTTTGGATAAAAAAGCAAGCAAAAGGGAAAGTTTTTGTTACATCTAAAATTATTTGGAAAGAAGACCTACATTTCTACCAAATGCTTTCTAAGGTTATGCTGTACTGAAGCTAGGGCAATTGCTTGAGCATGACTGAAAACAGAATTTAGGCATTTTGTTGAGATGGTTTAATTTTTAAAAAGAAATTGCTATTTAATCATGTTGGATTTAGTGGCTTGATTTTGTTTTGCTTTCCAGTGGGAGAACAGAGGTGCAATCTGTGCAGTATGGTAAAGAAAGAGCAAATAAAGACAGGGTATTTGCAAGGTAAGTAGTTTACATTCCTTAATATTTCCCCCATTTATGTATTTTAAACACTCAGGATAGCCTTCAGTCTGCATAGTTTGTTGTTACCTGTATTACTCTCTGTGCTGTTTTTATTACAAAGAATGATCTCCTGCTGTTAAAAGACTCCATTAAAATACTGAGTTAATGGGTATTTTTGTCTGTAATAATATCTTGCAACTGTACACATGTGTTTCCTTTAGAAATAAGTACAGTGAGTCTTACTTGTGAGAGCAGCTTTACCACTGTAGTCTCTGTGAGGCATTTTACTATGAAAAGTGAGCTGCTTCTGAAGGTACTTGGTCACAGAGTAGTTGGCTAATCAGGAATATATTACTTAATATTCTTCCAGGTTCCTGAGCAGTTTTGTGATTACAATAAAAGATTTGAAACATAAATTTAGTTATTTCTTCAGAAATTATGATGCTGTTTTCCACCTGCTACATCCACCTGGCAGTTTGCTCTGATCACGAATAGAATCCTTGTGGGGAGGGGGCAGCCCTGTCCTTTTTTTCTGCTTCTACTTTTACTGAGGTCTGAGATGTCTTTTAGCCCCTTAAGGAACTCCAGAGCTGAAATTCACACTTGGAGACTTCTAGTAGTGAATCCAGCAGAGTGCCTGCATTTTCCAAGTGCCTGCAGACACTGTTCCTGCAAGCATTGGTGAATTCTGCCTTGATTTCCTTCCCTGTCTCCACCCCTTCTTTCCCTTTTCTGTGCATTAGAATCTCCTCTGGGTTTTAGCTCAGCCCACCAAAGATAGATAGCTGCATAGTAGGTTTGGGGGGCAGAAATGCTGGTTCAACAAATAGATTTTTCAAGACCATTTTTTTCTGTGTAAAACTGTTTTTTACTCCATTTAATTTGCTTTGGAAATGTGAGTTAATTTAGATTTTTACTTGGAGCAACTTTGTTTAGTACTCAGGAGACTCAGCACTGTGACAGGTGAGCTTCACTTCACTAACTGATAGTTGTGAATCAGTTAAAAACTGTTTTTCTTGGTGCACTCTAAACTTGGCAATTCCCCACAAGTCAAGAGAGTGGAGGAGAGCTGATACTTTGTGTTGAGAAGTATTTTTATCATTTCAGAAACTCTTATGCAGTAGATGGCACTCTTCCCTTTGCAGCAAAACCCAGCAAGTTCTGCTGTGGGTCACTTGTAGTTTATAAAATATAGTTGGATAAAATGGATGAAGTCAATAAAATCAAAAGCCATGCTGGAACTGTTCTTATTTTCATAGATCTTGGCTTCTTTTAGTTAATAAAATGCCTGGCTCTTCCATCCTCAGGAATTTTATTTTCTGTTGTTGCTTTTTTATTAAGAAATAGAGCATTTATCCACATATTTTGTTTCTAAGTGTTGATGATTGATGTCTGAGGCATATATGTTTATATCAGTGAAATGAAATAATGGTGTATTGTAAGAAATACATCTCAAAAGGCTTTTAACAAATCAGCTGCTTCTTCTGTCTTCCTCATGACAGTGTGCAATTAATTTATTTTCAATTTTAAAGACCTTTCATATTTTCAAGAGTGAAAAAAGCTTGAAAGAGAAAACATTTCTAGAATGCAATGTTGTGCAAGAAACTTAATTTAAGAACATTAATTCTTTGTCTTCTAAACATTTGCATCTCAGGTTGACATGCTGAGTAGCTGTCAGCCCTTTTGTATTCATACAGAAGATAAATTTTGTTTTCTAAGATTTTCCAGCTATAGTGTGGGTTTTATTCTTGTAACCTGCCTTTCTTTTTCATGGTGTGTCTTTATCAGGCAAAGTCATGGTAGCACTGAACAGCTTTTTAACCTCTCAGGCAGTGGCATTCTTTTGGTGGCTTTTCAAGGTCTTTCTTGAGAGCTAGGTGGGCACATGTGTTGAAAGAATTGCTGTTGCTTTTCTTATTATTGCATAAGAAGATTAATTCAAGATCAGTTCAAACAACATTGTCAGTGGCTTTTTGTAGAGTTATCCAGATTTACAGTTGGATTTCTTAACAATACCTAATTAGAAACTGCCTTATTTGAATTGATGCTGTTCAAGCAAACCTTTGAATCATTTCATGGTGAGAAAATGAACATGGAGAATTACACAGAGATGTTACTGGAGTGATCTGTTTGCTCTAAGTTGGGAAATGTTGATTGCCACAATAATGGCTACCTGCTCTGGCCTTTACACACTGAGTGAAACGTGGGTGCAGAGCACAAGACAGGGAAACAAAATTTTTTAACAGCCATTTAAATAAAACAAGCAATTTTTATCTACAGGAAGCAGACTTAGCTGTTTGTTCTCAGGATTTTACTTGAAAATTAGCTGAAGGATTTTTTTTTTCTAAATTGTAAAAACCTTTACATTTAACCTTTAAACATGGAATTTTTATTATTACTGTGAAGGATATATTCTGTAATAAATCTCATACATTATGTAGGTGCTGTTTTCTTAATCTTCATGCAGCACTAAGTTCAGCATTCTGAAGACTGTTGTTGCAGTTGTTTAGGTTTTTTGTGGGTGTTTTGGTTTTTTGTTTGGTTTTGAGTTTTTGTTGTTGTTTAGGGGTTTTGTTGTTTTGGAGAGGTTTTTTTACAATTTTCATTATGGTTTTACTCTTGGCCTCATTTATTGCAGGATATTCACAATCCATGAAACCTCATAAGAATTCCCAGAAACTTAGAAAAAGCACATCATAAGAATAGAAAATGTTCAATCAAGTCATGAATTGAGAGAATTCTTAAAGGGTTAGGGTTTCTCTTAGAGTCCTTGCAAAATATTCTGGGGCTGCTCAGTTCTGGTGTGCACGGGGGGCTGAGAGCAGGGACTCGGAGTGAGAGGGTGTCAGTCATTTGTATCTGTAAACTGGAGTCTCTGTTTCCAAAAATTCAACCTTGCTTTAATTATGCACTTTTTGAGGTCTATTAAATAATTTCTCCGGTGCTTTAAATTGCTTATGTCATTTGTGCAATGTACCTTGCAGATTTGTGCATAGTTTTGCCCTCTTGGTTGGCAGCAGTATTTGTCAGATTTGCTGAGAAATGTGTTCCCTGTACTCCTTGTCAAAATACAAAGCAAAGCTGTGGCTTCAGGTTATGTTTCTTTTTGGAACAGAGATTATTTTTTAAATTCCCACCTGTATTCCCAAACAACACCTCTATTCTTTTCCCACCTTGTGCAAGGTTTTAGCCCTTCAGCTGTGGATGCCAAACAAATTCTGTATTTGAAGGCTTTTCTGTACTGTAGCTGAGCTAATATAATGTCATGGGTTTTTTTAGTTGCGTTATGTAATTCCATCCCTGCTACTCAGTTTTGAGTGTTTGGATTTATTTTTTGTATTTGCTGTAACTTTGCAGCTCATAAGACTTGGGGGCAGGTAAAGTTTTCAGTTTCTATTGCTACTCAAATAGATGGGACTGCTTCCAACTTTTAGGAGTGTCTCTGCAGGTACACCAAAATTAAATCTGGAAATGGCTTTTTCTGTTAACTATCAATGCCCTGTGCTGGGTGCAATACAAGCATCCAGGTTGAGCAGAGGTGAAATTTAAATTTCAAAAATGTCAAAGTTTTATGCATCTTAGTTCTCCTCTCCTATCTACACAGCTGCGCTCTGGCGTGAGAAAATTATTTTAATATTGCTAGAAGTCAGAGATAAAGGACAAATTTATAGGTATATTTCACAATAAATCTTAAATGTTAATTAAAAAAAACCTTATTGTTGGTTTAGAAGTGTTGACAGGAGAACTAAAATTGGCACAGCACTAAGAAGTTCAGTTCTGCACTGTGGTAATTTTTTCTTTGAAATTTCTGCAAAGACAGGAAATTGGGGCAACAAACACGAGTGGGTGGGGACTCTGAGGTTAGACTGTTAATAAAATAATTGAGCTGAAGCTTTGGTGATAAACACTGCTGTTTATCATGGTGGTGAGGTGATCTTCTGAAAGATCAGACCCTATCCACAATAAAAGGTGAGTGCTTTCTTGACATTGGACGTTTTCATAGGGAAGATGGTGATGCTTTTCTCATTTGTGTTCCTTTGTTGTATTGATTGAGGAAGTTTACATAAACATAGTTACAGACGTTGGCTTAAGATACAAAGCAATGGGGGTTTTTCAAGCAGTCAAAAATGTAACTGTTGGAAAAACTTGGATTTTTTTCCCTGCCCTATATGCTCCTGTGTCTCTCTTTGTAATTTATCTGGTTTCACACAGGCAAGGATGGTGCACTTATACTGTTGTTGCATGTTAAATAAAGAAAAGCCCCACTTCCAACTTTTCTACATTCCATTTGTTGCTTTTTCACTGAAGGTAAATGAGGTTCAGTAATTGCCTTTACATGTCTGTCAGCAAATACTGCATCTGCAGTCCTGTACCTACCTAATTCAGCATTGCTTATATTACGTTCTTCTACATTTTTCCCTCAGACTCTTCTTTGGCTGGTAGTAGAATCCACCTCTTGGCCAAGCTGGCTCTTGGTGCTCATCTGCTGGCAGCAAACAGATGATTAAGTGTCAGCAGGGTACTGCTGATCAGAGCCCTGATCAATAAAATAACAAACGGCTGGAATTCGACATGCATTTCAGTTCTGCTCTTTCAGTTTTATGTTCCTTTACTCATTCAGAACTGCTTGCATGTGCATGTTTGTGAAGAAAGATACCAAAGTGGTTTGAGCTCACATTTGAAGTAAATTACAGAAATTGGAATTTTGGTTTAATTGATCTGACACCAAGCTAATTATTTTTCAAATCAAATTAATATTCCTTAAATATAGTGAAGTGTGCTAAGAAACTGGATGTGCTTCTCTGGAGGAATTAATTGATATTTCCCTCTTTTTGAATATCAATGTACTATTAGATTTTTTCCCCAAGGTGAAATAACAGCTGAAATAGTATTATTAAAATGGCCCATCTCGCTTAACTGCCTGAAATTTGTCAGCTATTCCTCAGTGAGACTTTAGAGCAGTAAAGCAGAATGCAATACATGTTTAGAACTGCTTGGTGGGGTAAAAATAAAAATAAACCCTCCACAAGAACACCACCACTCCATCAGTACCAGACAGTATTGACATCTTACTTATTTCTGTCTATGAAGATTGTTCAATAGAGTACTTGATTGGTTATTGTTGTAGATTTGTTTGGTAATGTTGAGGACAATATTATCTGCTCAAGGTGGGGACTTGCATTGAGTTTTAAGTTCTCTGAGAAGTAAAAATATATTTGTTAACAAGTTTCCCGTTTTCAGAGGATGTAGTTTGTGTGCAGGTGGTTCCTTAATTTCTCAAAGTTCCTTCTTTCTGGAGTTGCTCTTTCAGTAAACCAGTAATAATGATGAAGATAAAGAAGTTACCATGTGTCACAGGGACAGTGAAGGGAGAAATTAGTTTTTGATATGAATGTATGGAGTTGCTTATACAATAATATGTTGTCACCTCATTGCACAAAACTGGAGAATTTAGTGATAGAATATGAAGGCAAATGGAAATGAAATTATTATATCACAAAAGATTGAAGTATCACTGGAACTAGAGAGGGTTGATTAATGATACATGAGAAATCTGAACTATGTAGCACCATGAAAGCAGTAGAAATAAAATAAAAACCTAGTAACACAAAATGTACAGGACATGTATGGATTGTTTAAAAGTATTTTTGTTGTTAGCTGAAGAATTTTCAGTTGAAAACAACAAAATGTGAAAGTCTGGGTATGTTTTTAGTTGCAGGATGAGTGAACCATCCAATGCAATGCTAAGAAAAAAGCAACCACAGATGATTCATTTGCTGCTTTCCAATATAAACTGGACATGTATTTCAGGAGAGATTGCAAGTATGGTTTCATTTGTGCTTAAGAAAGAGGTGAAAGAAGCAGCAGGAGCTTGTAGGCATCCTGGAATGACCAGAGAAGGGGAAGAAAAAGTTTCATTAGTGTCAAGAGAGGGCAACAAGTAGAAAGCAGAATTCCTGTTGTATAAAAACACTGCTGAGAATGACCTTTCATCTGAAGGACATTACTGACACAAAACCAGATGAAGTTCTGTTACTCACAAAGAAATTTAAATAGTTAAATAATATTATTGCATCTGTCTGGCAAGTGACAAGGCATTTTCTGGGAGAAAGCCTGTGGTCTTGATGGAAATCCCTGATGTCTGAACAAAACTTTGTAACTCTGTTGCCGTGTTGTTGATTACCTCACTTTCAGTTCTTGAAATTCTTTGGGAGTATTTTTGCTTGATGTTTTTGCTGCTTTATTTTTCCTGAGGTGGCTAAACAGTTGTGTTACCCAGAGAGGATTTTTTTACTTGTTTTTTTTTTGTTTGGTTTTCTTCTACGTTTATGAAGTTCAGATCTCTCAGTGATTATGGTGTTTGAGTCAGATTGTCTTTGAGGCATTAAAAAGTCTAGTGAGTTCAGATTCTGTCTTGCCTGTCTCCCTCACAGCCAACAGTAGTTTATTGGAATTTCAATGGCCTTTTTTTTGAAAATACATTAAATGAAGTACAGTAGATGGAGAAAATACAGAACTGCCCATGTAAATACAGCTGTGCATTATTATGTTTCCTTTCTTACATATCATTTGGTTTCCTGTGATAGAACATCAGTTTCATTGTGGTGAGTTTTATATAATTTTGTTCTTACATCATACAATTTTTGGTCAGTCATTTGACTTTCTTCTTGTAGATCCCCCAGCAAACCCTTGGCACGGAAGGTGATGAGTGGGATGGATTGGGAAGTGGTGAGCAGGAACTCGCTGTCTGATGAGAGGTTGGAAACACAGAGCCTCCCGTCACGGTCCCCCCCTGGAACCCCAAATCAGTGAGTGGCATCCAACCTTCTCTCATCCAACCTTCCCTCATCCAACCTTCTCTCATCCAACCTTCTCTCATCCAACCTTCTCTCATCCAACCTTCTCTCATCCAACCTTCCCTCATCCAACCTTCCCTCATCCAACCTTCCCTCATCCAACCTTCCCTCATCCAACCTTCCCTCATCCAACCTTCCCTCATCCAACCTTCCCTCATCCAACCTTCTCTCATCCAACCTTCCCTCATCCAACCTTCCCTCATCCAACCTTCCCTCATCCAACCTTCCCTCATCCAACCTTCCCTCATCCAACCTTCCCTCATCCAACCTTCCCTCATCCAACCTTCCCTCATCCAACCTTCCCTCATCCAACCTTCCCTCATCCAACCTTCCCTCATCCAACCTTCCCTCATCCAACCTTCCCTCATCCAACCTTCCCTCATCCAACCTTCCCTCATCCAACCTTCCCTCATCCAACCTTCCCTCATCCAACCTTCCCTCATCCAACCTTCTCTCATCCAACCTTCTCTCATCCAACCTTCTCTCATCCAACCTTCTCTCATCCAACCTTCTCTCCCTGCCAGTGAGACTCTGCCTCTAATGGCAGTGACCTACTTGTGTAATAAAGGGATTCGTGTGTTATGTAGACCAATAGCTTCAAAAAATATGTGCCAAATGATTCTCTGTAACACTTGGCTTCAGATTAAAAAAAATGGTTTTAGGGATGAGTTTTAGGTGCTTCTCACTTTTCGCACTTGACCTATAAAAAGTGTAGGATGTGTCACACTACCCTGAATTTGAGAGTTTGAGTTTTCTCAAGCTCAGTTAAAACTAAGTTATTAATTTGGTGTAAAAAAGACCCTGGTAATAAAATCTATGTGATATTTTAAACATAATTTATTTCACTTAATACCACTTTTTTAAATATTGGGGAAAATTGCTTTATTGGAAATCCTTGCAGGTTTATTCCTCTCAATTTTTGTGCCTTTGCTTTCAATGTTCACTCTTCATATGATAGAGCCTTCTGTTTTAAGTGAGTGAAAAAACATTGCTGATTTCTTTTGGAGGGTAACCAATTTTCTCAGTGTGCTGAAACTTGCTTAAGAATTAGTATTATTCAATTTTGTATTACATAAATGACAAGATTTTAAGATTCTACAGCATATTATCCACAAGATCAATGTAAATACCTGTAGCATTTAAAAATTACTTTAATTACTTAAAAATTACTTAATTACTTAAAAATTACTTTAAAATTGTGTAATAATGATGCTTAAAGCATAATATACTTAATTCATGCATGTTTAAAAGAATTTTAATATTGTCATGCTAGTTTTGAAATGGGAAAATACTGGATTCCAGAAATTATAAAACTCTCAGTGCAAAGCTTATGATTGTTCTAGGGGAAGATGCAGGGGATAAATTGTTCATCTTAAGAAATTCAGGTTAAGTTCTGCCATGAACAGAGTCAGGATTTGTCTTCTTAGGAATCTATTTTTCTTCTTGTTGACTGGGCTGCTGGCTTGTTCATTGGAGCATAATGGTTTCAGGCTTCTTTAATTAAAAGTAAATAAATTATTTCAATAGCCCTTAATGTTTATTAAAATAATTTTTGATCACTTAAAGAAATGAAATACATGTTGATCTGACAACATAATTGTTTCAATGATTTTTGAAATTTTAATAAAAATGTGTGTACAAACATGTGCTTGCACTGAGAGGAAATAATTTTTTTAGCATCCCATTTTAGTGGGTGGTATCAGAAATGTAGCTTAACAATGAAATTGTTATTATTGTCACATTGCACTGCTCTGCTTTCCCCCTCAGTCGCAACTCTGCCTTCACTCAAGAAGGAGCCCGGCTGCGACCCTCGTCAGTGGGACATTTAGTGGATCACGTGGTTCACACCTCCCCCAGTGAAGTGTTTGTCAATCACAGATCTCCATCCTCCACCCAGGCCAACAGCATCATCCTGGAATCATCCCCGTAAGTTCTGCTCCTGTTGTGGTGTGTTGCAATGTCCGGTTTTAAACTTCCGGAGCCCTTCCCATGTGTACCTATCCCTTCTCCCTTCCCCCTCACCCCTTGCTGAGTGTGCCCTGTCAATCAGGCTAACATACCAGCAAGGCGTCGTGTGATTCGTCGATTTCAAAGGATGCTCCTCAGGCCTGGGGGTCATTGGCCTGTCTAAGTGTCATCCTCCCTTGAGACCCTGCCCCCTTCACCTGGTTGGTAACTCACCTGTCCCCTCCCCTTCCCCTGTCCCCGAGCTTATAAAGTTAATGAGACCATGCGGCCGGCATTCTGTTACCAGCAGTAGCCCAGTGCAGACCTCTGTACTCTTGGAATAAACATCTGGCTACCTTCTAGCAGAATCCATTCCCTTTCTCTCTACCATCGCCAGAAGCTCTCTCCTGAGGAGAACGGAGTCCTGTCTTGTGCCCCGCTGCACTCTGCCGCCAGCCAAGGTATCTCTGGGGTAAAACACCGCAGAGCTGCCTGTGGCCCAGCAGCGAAGGTCAGAACTGGCCTAGGCACCATCTAACTGGTTATATTGGGATACATATTCCAATATGCTCCCACCAAGCCACTGTGGCGTGCAGGGCTGCTGAAGGCAATCTGAGATCCTGGCCTTGAAGAATTTATTGCTGAATGTGGGGTCAGGGAGAGGCAGGCAATCTGATAAAAAGGGGTTGTTATTTAGGGATATTAGGGTAGGTCTTACTGTGAGAAAGAGCTACAGATACAGAGCTGAACACCTGTGTCTGTCATATTCCAGATTCAGGATTACAATACCATCCTCACCAACACAAGCTGTGGGGTTGCTGTCATGTGACCATCAGTGTCTGGATGTGGAACCAAAAGTTGGGTTTTTGATGGAATTGAAGGAAAGTTTTAATTCCCACAAGTCTGCAAATGTTGCTTTTTTGTCAAGGCACAGAAGTGAGATTTATAAACTATGTACCTTTTGGCACCCGGGCATTTGGATGTTGCTAGTATTGTTACAGAGTTAATTTTTAATTTTTTTAAGCTGACACTTAGGCTTGAAAAATTAGCTTTTTAGTCAGGCTATTTTTTTTTTTTATAGAATGCTGAATATTCTTTATAGTGTAAGCTTGCTTACCATTGGATGCAATGGGTGAAATAAAAACTATTATTCCATACTGGGTCCAGAAGGAAGACAAACAAAAATCCCCATTGAGTTATTCAAAGATACTGAAATACTCAATAAATTGTGTTCAGAATACAGATTAATAAAGAAACATATTTCAATATATACCATTTTA
This sequence comes from Zonotrichia albicollis, assembly GCF_047830755.1. Classification (NCBI taxonomy): domain Eukaryota; kingdom Metazoa; phylum Chordata; class Aves; order Passeriformes; family Passerellidae; genus Zonotrichia; species Zonotrichia albicollis. The sequence continues at coordinate 34,466,645 of NC_133828.1, forward strand.
TCACTGGCACTGTACCCTCTTAGTATAGCTGATAATGTAATGCCAGATATGCCCTCATAGTTTTGTATCATAATCTCTGTTAGCAGGGAAAGCATACAAATGGTTTCAGGTGATAACTCTAAAGCAGCACATAGCTAATTACATGTTTATAAACAAATGGTATGTCTCAGGAAAATTTAGTCTGGAAAACTCTTTAAACACAGTTTTAAAACCTTGCTTAGGCTGACTATGCTTTCAGTTTTAACAACTCTAATTTTTAGGAGGGAAATAGAATACAAAATTTTAGAAGTTTTCTAATCTAGCACATGAGGCTTTTTACAATAGACTACAATATTTACAATTTAACTCAGCTAGTTACTTAACTTTCAGGGTTATGTAATATTAAGTTTACGTAGGCGTGTAAATTCTCCTTTTTTTGGTGGAATTTTAACATATTCACATGCCAAAGGGCTCTCAGAACTGGAACAGATGAGAATCTTTTCTCATATTAGAGTTTTGTTGTCCAAAGGCCACACAGGGTCAGGTTCCTTCTGTTGTAAGACTTCCATCTGAAGTCAGTTAAGAGAAATCCTTACTGAATGACGCAAGGACACAGTGAAGAAAGCACAATTATTAAATACTCTCTTTTATTCATATGCCTTTACTTGAAGTTGTACAAGATCTTCCTGAGTGTTTAGGATTTGTTTATTTAGTACTTGTTTCTTGAGTAAGTCACCATAGAAATGAGTCTTAGAAAGAGAGGAAGTGGCTTTCTACAACTATGGCTTCTTTTTCATGTTTTTGCACTTTTTATGCCCAAGCACTAAGTGTTAGGGGTTTCCATTTTGGGGTTTTTTATCTCTTGTTAGAAGCTTAAAACTAAAATGTAATATTCCAGTATAGATCTCTAGTATAAGATACTTTTAAGAATGGGGACATTGACTTTCAAAAATACATGAATTCCATTAAGGTCTTTTGAAGATTTAAGCTAATGTTATTGATTCAAGATTTGCCATTTATGAAGGAAAATAGTTGACATGAAGTTCATAGTAGCTATATAATTTTAAACTATATTGTTCTACAGTCCAAAAAGCTATTTCTTAATCAATTGGACCTTTCTGGTGGAAAAGATTTGAGTAGTCCATGTGCTGATTTGTCAGAAACTCTTATTTATTGATCAAATTTATATGTGTGCAAAAGAGGGGCTAACCTGACTGGCAATAGGTTTGGTGCTCTTTTTGAGTTTGGAATCAACATAGCAAAAGAAATTAACAGTTTCCATGCAGTTCAGAAGGATATTATAGTTTAGCTAATATAACCTTTAATTGCACATCTTTTCTCCATCTGCACATCCTATTCAACACTAAATGGAGAGATAGTGCTTGTAGTTCCCTTAGCTAATTATAACCTCAAATTCCAAAAGCACGTGGTAAGTGTTTAGTTTAATAAATTTATGGGGGTGTGTATGAAACTTTTGCTAAATATATTAAAAAGATCAGACCGGATATCTGTAACAAAAATACCCAAACGTTGCCAGTGCCAGGGTTTGTATGTTATTTTATTATTATGTAAATTGCTGAATTCAGTAACAGAGAGCTGCTTTGCCTGCAAAATAGGCTGCTTTCACTGCCATTGTCTGAGCATTCATAAGGAAATTCAAAGCTGACTGGGCAAATATAAAGCACTGAAGTTTATGCCCGAGGCTTGATTGTTAGTTCTCACAATTCATTATGCTAATATATTACAGAACTTGCATTGCTGCTTGTAAAATGCTCATTTAAGTAACTTTTCAAATCCTTTCTTTAAGTTTGTGTGTTCAGTAGGAATTTACTTGTGTTTGTTGACATGTATGTACAGACATCTAGTCAAACATCAGATCCATCTTCTGCTTTTATCACAATAACTGCTTTTGTGTTTCTATTCATGTTTTCTGTTCCTTTTTTCTTTGGTTCGAAGCTCTCAGGAGCAATTGTTTTCAGGAAAATACATAACTTAAAAGCCTGAGTAATCTGTCCTGGCCAAAATTGAATGAATGAATGAATGCATAGGCAGCTAAAAATCTCTGGGTGACCTTTGTAAGTCGATGTCTAAATAGTTTCTAGCTGCCTTGCAGATTTGTTTTGCAAATGTTGACAATCATCATATTTTTCTCTCCACAAAAATGAATTTAGAAAAGCTGCTTATCTTGAAAAATGAAATGTGCTCTTTTTTCTGTTACTTGCACTGAAAAGTGTTAAGAAATACTATTTTCCTTTCCCAACTGTGTTTTGAACATAAGGTTCTTCAGACATCAGACTGAATAATTAGTGCTTTTTTTTTTCTTGTAACACTTCCTGAAAAAAATATTTTCTGAAAGTTGAAATAAAGCAGAAAAATAGAGAAAAATATTGTTGGGATCTTTTAGAATGTGCTGTTTTCTTTCATGCACTGACAAAAATGTTACCAGTTTTGTTTTCTAAGACTATTGACTAATTTTTTTTAAACTGAAGCAGAAAATGTTTGGCATTTCAAGTGAAGTGTTCTATTTCCCAGTTTTCATGCTTTTTGAAAAAGGTTCTTTTTTTTTTTTTTTAAATCCATGTACTCCATTTTGCTAAGATTTTTATTTTTGAACATGTATCTGGGATCTGCCTTTCTTGAATTGCATAGAGACAAATTTTATGGTGTGAAGTTTGATGTGTGCCTTAGGTTTTCAGATTTGCAGCAACTGAAACCTTGTGCAGTCTCATACTGAGAGTCTTGCCCTGCTAACAGTTCACTGAGACAAGACTACTGAACACAGCAGGGCTGCTCGTGTTTGTGTCTTTTGGAAGGAGTGATGAGTTACCACTCCAGCTTGCTGATTGTCGGATCTCAAGATCTCAGTCCTGAGATGCTGAGCCTCCGAGACCACCTTGGGGGGCTCGGGAGTCCTGGAATGTTGCCAGAAGTGTCTGGTGGCTGGACTTTAACCCTACACAGGAGACGACAAGGATGAGGGCTTCACAGGGTGAATGGTGAAGGGATTAGTTAATTAGAGGGTGAGACACAGGGTTTAGGATTTATGTACAGGGGGGTTTAGAGGAGTAAGATGGAGGAATTGGGGCGTGTCCTGCCCTCCTTCTTCTTCCTCCTCTCCTCCATCTTCTTTGGCCACGGTGGCACCTTTGGATTGGTTATTACTGAGAGTACACCGAGTTATAAGAATAGATGGTATTGGGGAAAAATGATAAATATTGTACACGTAACAAGGGGTATAAAGATACGTGGCGGTCCGGGGGACGAGACAGTGTGCCCATGGCTGACTGCTGAGCAGATCTCTGTTCGGCTGAAAGAACATCTTTTAGATAAACAATTAATAAACATAAAAACTGAAAGAAGAACTGAAGCCTCTTCTCGTCCTTCGATACGCGGGCTGCCCCAAGGCCACTCCGGGCCTTTTCAGGCCCCTCAAACAGCCGAGATAAACCGGACATCTGATAATGAAAGGAGCAGTGTCTTCCTTTTGCCTCTGCGAGTGTCCTTCCCTCCCTGCATGGGCCAGCCCTGAGATAAACTGGAGGACCCAGGCTTGTCCCAAAAGTGGCTTTGATTGCTTGCTGTAAGCTGCCTTAGCCAAGGGAGGAGGACCAGTTCTTCAAGGAAGCAGCCAGGGATGTGGGTGAAAGAACAGACACCCTATTTTTGGTGGTAGCATTCTCTTTAGATTCAGCTGTAACCTGGAAGTTCATTCTTGATGGTTTATGGATCCGGTATCAGTGGGCTGTTGTCTGAAATCGTTAAATGACTTAATAGCACCTTTTCATGGGGTGCTTGTGGAGGAGACAGATCCTGCTGGTATTTAGAAACTGGCATTCAAACCAAGTTACTGGGAACTGTGAGCTTGCTGCCCTTTTGAGCCTTTCCAAATGTTCTTTTTAATTCTTAAATATAAATCCCTATAATGAATGATGAATCATATATTTATGTAATACGAGTTACAGAGTTTAGCTTTTATTCCAAGAGGACTGACAAAAGGAAATTCACCATAATATACAAAAACACAGAAAACATTTGTATTAATCTACAATGGAGTGCTAGCAGGTCAGAAGTAATGGGTTAAAGCATGTAAAACCATTTTTAAGAAGGTTATAGGTAAAAGATGAACTTGCTGGTTCTGTGTACAGTTACTTGTCGAGAAAAATGCTGCAACAGGTGCAAACATAAGCTGCCAATATATTCTACTGCACTACATTTTGAGGTTCTAAAAATACCTACAGATAACCATCTCTCAAACTCTTGAGTTTCTTCTAGAGTTTTCAGTTTATTTGCAGCCCTGAAAGAACTGTCAATATCTCATGATTGTTCCACTTCATATTTCTATTTTGGTATTTAGATCTCAAGAGACTCCTATAGATGGGCAGCCTCCAGCGTTACCACCCAAACAATTTAAAAAGAACAGTTGGAACCAAATTCATCATTCACACTCCCAGCAAGAACTGGATAACCATATTAATGAAACTTTTGATGTTCCTGCATCACCTGAAAAATCCACCGTAAGTTTTTTGATCCAGTTGAACCATTCTGCTTTTTATCAGAATGATGGTCCTGTTGTACCATGGGCTTGGTTCTGAGGCATTTCAGAGCTGCTATGTTTGTGCTTTACCTTGCAGCACCACTGTCCCTTCACTGGCTCCTGCTGCTTTGGCTCTGGCTGCTGGAGTAGTGCTTTGTCAGTTGATAACAAATCACTGCATCAGGATGGTTTTGCAGACCTTTTGATCATTAGCTTTTCAGCACATGCAGAAATTTCTGCCTAACCTCTTCTTTGAGAAGTCATTTGCCAAGAATTTTAAAGACATTGCAGGTGTTTAATCTAGCTTTAGCTAAAAAGCTAAACCTGAAAATGCCTACCAGCTTCTGAAGTAGTTTTATCAGGAGAAGCTTCTCGAGTCTGTGGTTGCATTTCTCATCAGAATTTCCAAGAAAGAGAGTATCTAGAGGCCTGTGATAGCAAATACAAAAATATCACCAGTTTTTTTTCCATAATCAAGCATGTGTGAGATGAGTAAGATGAGTAAGATAGTCAGTTGATTGTCTGAGTGAGGAGAGATCTCCCTGATCACTTTTGTGGTTTTTGTCCTTCCAGAAGTTTTCCAGTGGTTCTAGATGTTATACCAATGTGAACAGTAAATAGAACAAGAAATGTGTTGGAGGATGGGGAAACATCCAGATGTAGCAAATACTGTGTAAACAGTTTTGTCAGCCTCAGGCATTCAAAATTAAGAGTCACCTCCCCAAACTGATATTTAGAAATGCCTTAGTTTGGTTTTTTTGCATCCTGAACTGTAAATCTCTGGAGTTCTGATCTCTCAGGCCTTACAACAAAGTTAAGATTTCCATAAAGCCCCTGTTTCATTTCATAGCTGGGGTTCTAATAAAAGACTTAAAAGTGGAAGTTTTCAGTTTTTGAGTGTTTTGGGAATGTTGTACATTTTTTTTTGTTATAATTAAATAATGAAACAGAATTTGTAACAGCTTTGTCTTCAGGCAGTGCTTACCTGAGTCACATTAAAGCACTGTTCTGTTTTGAAAGATAGCACTACTTTAGTCATCAAGTTTTTCTGCCCTGTGTTCAGTTATCTTTACCAAATTGACAAAAATAACTTTCACTTGTTTTTTTAACTCCTTTTAGTTCTGCAAAACCAACACAGCTGTGTGAATGAGCTGTTTTTTTCTGTGAGCATTGTCAGTGTGATTGTTCGCTGTGCTGCAGTGGGACACATTTATGCAGGCTCACTGAAGGCAGCTCACTGTTGTAATTGAACATCTAATTTGGTCTGCTGATGACTTTTTATTTTGGGGATTGCAGAAGAAGGAACATAGCATGATTGAAATTTTTGGAATGTTGCTTTGTTTCAAAATTGCTTTTTCTGACCAGAATTCAGGTTCCTGCACTGCTACAGTCTTCTGCTGTTCCATCTCAAATATTTTAGAGAGTACCCCTCACCAGTTTGACTTCATAAAACTGTTGAATTTTCTTTGTTGCATGTATGGAGGGTCTGTGTTGAAAGGTAGTGGGACACACATGGGAATGACAACTTTTTGCTCCATCTGCAATCCCTAAGTGTCCAGTCTGAGAATGTCAGAAGTACTTGAAAGTACTTGAAAACAGGTGTGGTCAAAATCCCTTCAGTCAGACACATTGAGGATGGCATACAGTCCTCTCTGCATACTTGCATTACAAACTTCTGCTCAAAATAGCATCTTAAAGCAGGAAATTAGCATTTCCTTTCTGTCTGGGAAATGCAGTGGCACAAAAGCTGCCAAATGCTGCAGGTGAGCCCTTGGTAGATGTTCATTCTGTCTGATCTCCCACACCAGTGAGCATAGGCTGAAGTGATTGGCATATGATCAGGCTTCATAAGACCCTTCCATTTCATTAATATCTCTTGTGCCATTACTTTCCCAAATTTTTCACTTTTTCATTACTGTGAATACATTTGGTGAATTTTGTTTTGTTTTAACCAAGAACAGAAGACACCTGCAGCTGAGTTAACCTCTAATGAGCCAGCTTGTGCAGACTTCTTTAACCTAGTGAAACTCCAGGTTCTGAACTTTCTAACATACAAAAATACTTGCTTTTCTAAGTTCTTTGTTTATTTTTCTGAGTATGAGTCTTCTGCTTTGCTGTAACTAGTAACATTGAAAACTTTCTTGAAAAACATTTCTTTTTTTACTTTGCATTCTCATTGGAGAAACTATGGAAATGCTAGCTAATGTTCAGTCTCTGAAATAAATATAGATGGGAACCAGCTAAAAATCACTTCAATGGCACTAAGTTGTTTTTTTTCAGATTAGAGAGGTAGCTAATATTCCTGAGTTTATTGGCATCTCCTTTAACAGTGTTGTTGTCATCCCAATAAAACCAAGAAGAAAGCAGCTAAAATTTTCAGAGGTGAATCAGTGCAGAGCATATGTCACACCACATAATCCACTAGACTGAAAATGGAGCAAGGGATAGGGAACCAGGATTTCCTTGCTTACTGCTGGCATATTGCAGTTAAGAGAAACAAAAGGACATCTTCAATTATCTTGCTTTTCATTGTATTGCATTCTTATTGCAGCTCTTCACTGTGGTCGTAATTCAATTAAATTTAAAATTAATTTAAGAAGTTTCCATTTAGTAACCTGTTTCTATTAGAGTTATGAAGCCAGTTAGTCTTTTCTAATATTCTTTCTTACTTTGACAGAACAGGCCTTTAAATTAGTTATGTCCAAGACTCTTAAATGTGTAATTTTTCTCTTTTATGCAAACCCAAGATGTTTGTGTTCTTGCTTGATATTTTCTCAAGTGTCCAGGAGCAGTTATTTGATAAGGAAACTGCAGAATTATTAAATACAATATCCTCAAGATCTAACTGTGAACAAAATATATGCTAATATAATATCATTTTTGTCCAATAGCCCAATGGTGGTGTCCCCCATGACAATCTTGTTATGATCAGAATGAAACCAGATGAAAATGGAAGGTTTGGCTTCAATGTAAAGGTAACAGTACATTTATTCCTTTTACGTTTATTAAGGTTCTATTCTGACATTTGGGATTTCTCACTAACTTAATTTGTTTTTAAAGGGCGGATATGATCAGAAGATGCCGGTAATAGTGTCCAGGGTAGCTCCAGGAACACCTGTAAGTTATCAAAAAAGCAGACTTAGTAGCAATATCTGTGTATCTTGAAGGATGTACTGAAAATTATAAATTGTTTTCTAGCTGACTTAAAAATTAGGTTTTGCTGTAAAGTTACCAGAACAAAGCAAATTACATGCAGTAAAAATTTGGTGGGGCTGTATAACATATTTTTAAAAAATGCTAAATCTTTAAAAGTATGTCAAATCTTTAAATATGTCAATCTTTAAAAGTATTTTTTTCCTGCTGAAACAAAGTTTAATTTCTGAAAATTACAAGGCATTACAGATGCTCAGTATGTACTGGTACTTGAGCTGTTCCATCCTAAAAATACTTTTACTTTATTGCTTTTTTTGGATATAGACATTCAGTAATTTCACATAAATTACATATTGAAAGAGTGTTAAAAATAACTAAAATAGCAAATGTCTTCCTTCAGTGACAGATGTAGCTGAGTAAAGCCAACATGTAGATTAAAACCAGACATTATGAATCATTCACCAGGTCTGATTGTGTGTTGTTACTGATGTTTAGTGACTATAAGAGTGTCTTCAAACTAGGCACAATATTTGTCAATTTATTGCCAGAAATACTGACCTGGTATTCAGCTCTATCAATAGGTGTTAGAGTGGAGTTAACCATTTATTTGCCTTTTTTTTTTTTTTTTACTCTTTGAAAGTATTGAAATGTTTGCTGAAATAATTCTTCATGTATCTTGTTGATTATTATCCCTGAAATATTTAATAACATGAATAGTTTTGGCTTTAAACATTCACTCTCTAGGGAGAAGATAGTTGGTGATGGCTTGTGCTCTTTCTTTTCTGCAATGATGTTTAGACTATGGTTATAATGATGATTTTTATCACCTGATTCCTTTCCCTGGGATTACTGGGAGTTGTGCATTGTTTTTTGCTATTACCATTGCAATATTTCAGACCTGAAGCATTTAAGCCTGTGAAATTGATTTGGACACGGTTTTGCCATGTTTCTCCCCTCCCTGCAAAGACAAAAACCTCCTGCTTTTTAATTGCCTGTACAAAGGGTGATTCAAACAGAGGAGCTTTCTGCATCAGCTGAGGGGTAGAGTAACAGACACATTACAGTGCCAGTCACCTCCCAGCTGCAAATGGGAATGGCACTGCCTGTGGATTGTGTAACTCTTGGATTTATCATTTAAATACAGTGCAGCAGCCATAGCAACAGGGCTGTAAGGATTGGAGAGCCCAAGTATAGTTACTTTATTCAAGTTGTTATTTTAAGGTAAGGAATTGGTAATGGCTTGTGTTACAGATGGTTTTGTTTTTTTCCCTCAACCTTGCAGGCTGATCTGTGTGTCCCTCGTTTGAATGAAGGGGACCAGGTTGTCCTGATTAATGGCAGGGACATAGCAGAGCATACCCACGACCAAGTTGTGATGTTTATTAAAGCCAGCTGTGAGAGACACTCAGGGGAACTGGTGCTCCTAGTTCGACCCAATGGTGAGTGGCTTGTGCATCATAATTAAAAATAAAAATCCACACCCTGCTCTCAGTTTCTAACCTCCATTTTGTGTCCTGGCATGGAATGTGTAACCTGTAAGAAATAACTCCCTTCCCTGAGAAAGAATTGCATCAACACAGTGTATTGATCCCATAATCTAAGGAACTAAGTGTTGCAAAACAATAAAGAAGTTAGGCATCAGATATTTCTAACAGAGAGCTAATTCAAATTTTGTTCTCACTCTCATTGATAAAAATGTCCAGAAAGCTATATGGATATTGAATATATTTCATAAGGTTATTATTATACTCTTAAGGAAAATTTAGACCAAACACAAACAAAAAACCCCTCGCTAAATACTCAGTGTTTGGGTGACATTGGAAATCAATACATATAAAATCCTTCCATATATTTTTAAATCAATCCAAAACCACTGGTAACTTTTCTACTGAGGAGTCTTAGTAGAAGTGCTAAAATGCAGTCTAAGTAAAAGCTTATGTGATGTATTCACAAAATACACTGTTGGATCATGGCCAGCAGATGGGCACTGGATTTAATTCTGCTGCACCTCCTACCTACAGTGGAGTTGGAGAGGAAAAAGCAGAGTGAAAAATATTGACATTTAATTGGAACAATTGAAATTACTTTTGCAGAGTACCTCATTCACCTCATAAATTTTTTCCCTTTTTCACTAATTTGCACTCCCCACTTACATGTGCTGTCATTCTGTGTATAAGTTCTCTTGCAGCTTTTGTGTGCTTACTTTCTTTTCAGACAAAATTATGAGCTTTGTTTGCACATTTTCTAAAACAAACTGTCTTTCCCCTTGCATGTGTTAATTATCTTTGTATTCTGGATAATAACATGTAAGTTGTGGAAGTGAGGAGTTGCCAGTTTCCTTCTTTGTAGTGATGTAAAGTAATTTAAAAACAGGCTTTTGAACAGCATATATCTGTTATGTGTAGCAGAGGATGGGTATAATTTCTGAGCTTATAGGCAAGAAACCCATAGAGCACTGATAGCTTTATAATGCCATGTATCAAATGCAATTTTCTCAGGTGGTCTGCCCATCTTGCCCTAATTACTGAAGCCTAAAATGAGTTCTGAGTGAATTGCAAGTAAAATATAAATGCAGCTATAATGATACCAGAGGCATGATGTGAGAATCTGAGATTTGAGAGTTATATCAGACAAGGCAGGGTATAATGTGAGTTTTGATCAAAGTTTTACCTGTCAGTGATGGGCTTTCACTTAAAATTACTGTTGAACTAAAGAAAAAAATAGTTTTGTCATGGATTATAATGATCAGTAAAGGCTCCCTGTCCTTGCTGATGGGGACTAAAATCAATGTGCTTATAACTGTGGATTTTTCTACAGGAGAAATGTGGTAGTTTTGCTATTTTAAATAAATAACTTATAGCTAACTTTAGTCAAACAGCATCTTCAGAGCATTCATACCTTTTCTTGTTGTAGCTGTCTACGATGTTGTGGAAGAGAAGCTGGAGAGTGAGCCTGATTTTCAGTACATCCCTGAGAAATCTCCCCTTGATGGTGTCCATCAAGATGATAATGCTCTGAGGGAGTCCATGATTCAGTTGGCAGAGGGGCTCATCACTGGAACTGTCCTGGCTCAGTTTGATGTGAGTACTGGATTGCCTGGAGCTGGGGGCAAGTTCCATCTCTTTTGGGACAGCAATTATTTTTAAATGAAGCAGATTTCAGATAAATTTCAGTACAGTCAGCATTCTTTGGGAAAACAATTGCCTTACACTCTCAAAAGAAAAATAACCAAGGGAAAAAATCAATCCTGTATTGTATGTGCAAATTAAGAATATCTAATCCCGGGGTTTAGTTTTATAAATAGTTTATTGATTACTTACTTACACTTCTTGTGGTTATCAGGGACATGCTAATAAAATACTTTCATAAAGATGAAGGCTGAAGAATGTGTACCAAAATATCTTTTCTGTACTCAGGCCTTCATTCCATACCTAAGTTGCTGTAGAAACTGAATGACACTGAGCTGTTGACATTCTATAGGCATTCTTGATGAGGGAAGGTGAAATAACCAATGGAAAATACTGCCCTAATGTTAAAGGCTGATGTAACTGTGTTTTTTATAAATGGTTGATTTTTACTGACATATTTCAGAACAGTGGTGTATTTTCTGTGGGGCATTAAGCTGCTGACAGCCATGGGCATTCTTCAGCACTGACTTGTGCCTTGGTGATATCCCTCTTAAATGCATGAGATCAGGTGGCTTAAAGCAGGAAAGAGTAGGTTTGTAAAACACAGCAGGGCAAATTCTGTGAATTTCTCACCAAATGGAGACCTAGCATTGTATTTTGCAACATATATCTATAAAATACATTTTATGTACTAGTCTTTAAGAACTTTGGTAAAATTTCCTTTTATATTTAGAAAGAGCAGGTTTTTTTTTCTAAATTATTAAGAATTCTGCTTTAATGCAAGTTTTATTCTCCCTAGCAGGTTCAATGTGTAAAAGTTTTTTAAACTGCTTTTTTTGAATCTGGATCATTTCACTAATATTTTTTGTAGCACAAGGGTTGTGGCAATGCATGACTAAGGCATGAAAGGGCAGGAACCTCTCAAAAGCAATTTTGTGCAGGAAAAGTGCAAAGTAACCAGGATTTGCTCTAAAGTTATTGGAATACAGAAGAACATTTGGGGAAAAAAACAAAAATTCTAACTGAAAGAAGTGCAATGTAGGTTGATGCCTGTACACAACATAATCTGCTTGTCCCAAATTACCAAGTGGGGTGTCCATATCAGTGAGTTCACTTACCACTATACAAAACTACTTTTTTTCTGGATTAATGTTCTAGTGGAAGATTGAAATTTAATGTTCATTTTGTCTTTAACCAAGTTTTGGCTACATCTTGGTCATTTTCAGTGATCCCAGAGCATAACTAAATTTATAGTACTTTATTTTTAAAAGTACTTTCATGTTTGTGGAAACTACTGTTGCTCCATAGTTTATGTTCTAAAAAGCACCTCTTTTTAGAGCAAATAATATAATAATGAGACTATTGCATTTATTATGTTCTGACCATCAGCTTTGTCTTTTAGCAATTGTATAGGAAAAAGCCTGGAATGACAATGTCTTGTGCCAGATTACCTCAAAACATTTCCAAAAATAGATACAGAGACATTTCGCCTTGTAAGTATTGCTATGTCTGTATGTGCTCTGAAAGTATTTTACTGTGCTTACAAATTAGTAACATCTAAATTAAATTAAATTAGTAACATCTTCCTGAATTTTTTCTTCAGATGATGCTACACGGGTTATTTTAAAAAGTAATGAAGATTACATCAATGCAAATTATATAAATGTGAGTAGTATTTTTCAGAAGTGCTTCTGATATTAAGTTATTCCATGGTTTTTCTATGAAAAAATTAATTTTAAAAATCTTTTTTCATGAATCTAGTTCAGGCTGGAATACTAAGCCTCTAGTCAGGTGATTTGAAATTTCCTGTAGATATATTTCCTTCCTAATGTTTGGTGGCACATCTTTTCAGAAATGTTTCCAGTCTAGCCCTGCATTTAATGTGAAAAATGCAAACTGAAGCCAACCCTCTCCAGAGCAATTAATTCTTCTTTTCTGATTACTTTCCTGACAGTTGTGTTCAACAACAGTAAAGTTTAATTTGGCATCAATTTCTTTTGTATCTTATTTTTTTCATTGTTAGTAACAGAAAAATTACAGCTACTTACTTTAATGAAAAAAACTCCAGATATTAAATTCTGAGATCTGTGTTTTAAAAGCTAGTGTCAAAAAGCCACAGAGCAAGAAATAGTTGCACCTGAATTATTTGCCAACTGCTCTGTAATATCTTTTTTCACACATTAATCTTCATTATGGCAACTATATGACTGTCAGTAAAGTGTATTTGAATCTTTGTAGTAATTTGCATGTGAAACACTTAAAGAATTTTTATCTGTGCCAATTCATATTTGCTAGCCTGTAAGAAATAGAATTAATGTCATGGGTGCTTTTTTTAAAAATTAGTTGCTAAACTGTAAATGTCTGATGCCTGACTTTTATTTGCTGTAGGAATTGAAATAATGACTTTGTCTTCTTTTAGATGGAAATCCCTTCTTCCACAATAATAAACCAGTACATTGCTTGCCAAGGTCCATTACCGAACACTTGTCCTGATTTCTGGCAGATGACGTGGGAGCAAGGCTCTTCCATGGTTGTGATGCTAACAACTCAAGTAGAACGGGGCAGAGTAAGTCAAACATTTCCTTAAATGCCACTTCCATAATCTTCTAACCAGCTGTTGGTGATTAGCCTTTAAAAAATTAGAGGAATATATTGTGATGGCATATAATATGTCAAGGGGATAGTAGGAAGTAGTTTTAAACTAGAAAATTGTAGGCAGAGTAGATACAAGGAAGAAATTTTTACAATGTGAGTGGTGAAGTACTGGCACAAGTTGCCCAGAGGTGGTGAATGTTCATCTCTCTGGCTGAAGGTCGTGTTGGATGGAGCTCAGAGTAACTCAGTGTAGTTGGAGAGCTCCCTGCTCACTGCAGGGGCTGGACTGGATGGTCTTTAAAGGTCCATTCCAACCACAACTGTTCTGTCAGTCTGTAACTGTTTTTCATAAGAACAGTGCATTCCTACTTCTTTTGCAATGATGAGTCTGAGATTTTAAACCTTCTGGTGTTGTTAATGCAGCCAATAGTTAAACTTTGTTCAGTCCTGAAATGCACTTAACTCTTCATGTATTTCCTCAAATGCTTTCAGTCTGCTTTGTTAGATTCTTTATTGTAAAGTAAAAAGCATCTAGAATTTAGCTTCATGCAACTTTCGTTCTGCAAACTTCAAATGAAGGAACTCCAAGAAGTTCCATCAGTTTTCATAGAGTACTTCTTTGATATGTAGTGAGATTAATTTTTAAGGCAGCCTAATACAGCTTTGTAGGGTTAATATCCCATGCCTGGATGGGTGTCTTATCAAGGATTTTCCTAAAACTTGAACTCTAAAATTTCCCATAAAATATTATTCTGTTATAAAGATTTGTTTAATCATGTGAAATAATCATTGCCCTTTTATTTGTATATGAAATGTGTTAAAACAGAATACCAGTAATAGAGTAATTAAGAGTTAAAATTAGTAATAATAATTGTGTGTGTGCTATAAAAGGCCTCAGGTGAATTTTTTTTGGCTTGTTTGGTTTTGGTTTAAGCTGTAGTTTCTCCTTAATAGCTTTGGATTTCATGCAGTTCTATCCTTTGGAGATAGGCAAAACAATCCAGTGTGGTCATGCACAGTGTAATTCCTGAGTTACTGGTTTAGTCTGGAGCATTCACAGTAGCACTGGCTGGTTAAGTGTGTGGACAGAAATGACTGTCTGCTATAATTCAGTGTAGTGGAATTCCTCCATATCAGGGTTTCTTTTGAAGATGGATTTATAATGGGTTTTGGTTGTTCTGACCGACTTGGACTGTAGTTCAGCTGTCTGTATGTATTCTGACTTTTTAACAACCATATACTTGCTGTGAGGTCAGGACTCTATATAGAGTTAAAATAATTGAAGGGAAGTTGCAGTGGTTTTAAGCCATTTTTCAGTGACTCAAAGTTTGCATGATGCTGCCTGCTCCCAAATAACCATGATTAGAGGGAATTTCAGTACAAGTGCCCTTTTACTTGGAGTTTTCTTTGCAGATCTGCTAAGAACAGACTTGCAATAGCAGTTCTCTGAGGTACCCCCACCCCTTCAATAATGATATTTGTGGAGTTCTTTAGAGAGCTGCTTAATAATGAAATAAAAGGCCTTATCTGTCTTATACCCATAGGCAGACTCCCTGCTCTAAAGCTGATCATGAGGCTTCTGACATCACCATCCCACTGCATGCCGGGATGTCTCAGTGGAGCAGGAAGTCTGCAAATCTGGCTGCTCTTAAAGACTCGCCAGGTGGGTTGCAAATGCAAAAGTACACTTGAGCTGAAATGACCTCTGTCATTAGGCATTCAAACCATATTTCAGAAAATCAATGTTTGAAGTTCTCATTCACTTTTGAGGACTTGATTGGGAGTCCCTGAAGTCCACCATCCTCATCCGCTTATTTTCTGCATTAGCTTAGCAACTTTTTTGTTGCGTATTTCCCTTTTTTTTTTGTTTGTTCTTTTCCCATATAAATGTACTTTGAGAAGATCAGATTAGGATTTTGGAGGTCAGAAATATTTATAAAGCAGCATCTTTGTCAGTCAAGTGTTAAGATGGAATATTTATAGATAAAGTCTTAAAAAAATTGTAATGGAAGTTAAAGGCTTCCATCTTCAATTAAACTAACTGCAAGAGCTGGTGCATGTGTCCTCTTGGAAAGAGAAACAGGAAATCTTTGTGACACTTTATTTTATAAACAGTAATTAGGTAACAAAGTCTGTTTGGTAAGTAATTAAACAGTGTTTACAAAATGATCAAAATAATCTGTAACAAATAAAGGTATAAAAACTAGAGGAAATGAAGATTATACTCTGAATTTAAACACGGGCATCTTTAAAAATGTGTTGATCTTAGGTTAAATGCCATCAGTACTGGCCAGAGCCATCAGGAAGCTCATCATATGGGAATTTTCAGATTACCTGCCATTCAGAAGAAGGAAATCCTGCTTATGTCTTTCGAGAAATGACATTGACTAATCTGGAGGTAAAATCTTAATATATTTTCATGTATTATTCTGCAGAATCCTTGGATACTACCTAAAACATACGTAGATTTTCTTTTCAACTTGGTGGCATATCCATATAAATGAGACTGTTTATTTCTAGAACCCTCTGGAAAACTAATTGTCATGTACTTTCCTAGGAGAAATTCCGTCCATAAAATAATAACAAACTTTTCATAAGTGAAAATATCACTGAGATTCATTTTTCATAATCATATTAATTGGATCACATGAAGGATATATCATTTATCCTAAAAGTTTTTATTGGTGTATTTCATAACCAGGCCAAAGAAAAAGAGTAATAAAAGAAGTTGAGAAACTTGTTATTCCCTTGATGTTTTCAGAACATGTGAGACATTAGAGGTGTTTCATCATCACACTGGTGATGAAAAGTCTTTGTAGAGGCAAATAGTTCTTAATTCCATCTTGAACAGTATGTGCTAGAAGATGGAAGATAAATCCTGCTGAAAGATGAATCTGGAGTGGTAACTACATGTAAACAAGGACCTTTTTGGACATGCACTGCACGATTTTCAGGGCATATGTAGTTTTCAGAGCCTTCCCAGCCAGCATTTCAATGTCAGAAATGTTTGGAAATGAGTATCTGGAATTTAGTTCATGTAGTTATTTCTCACTGCTTGAGTTACCAGTTGAGAAGCCAGTTTTTTTAGAGCTGCCTTTTAGTCAATTTGCAGTTAAAATTCCTGCCCTGTGTCCTGTTGAGACAATTGCTCATCTGCTATCAGCCGTGGAATCTCTGTAAATGATTCAGTGCCTAAAGGCTATTTAAAGTGCAGTAGCTCCTCTTCTTTTGAAATTCGACTCTGGTTGCCCGGGCTGTCCCCTCCCCTAACCAGAGGCCGATTGATTATATTTGTGATACCACAGCAAGGGCCGGGAGGGAGGGGGAAACAAAGTCATTGTGCCTTGTAGGTGTAGGTGGGTCAGATCAAGCCAAAACACTGCTGCTGTTCACACAGGGTCTGAAGGAAAGCTTTTGTGTCTGATCTCCCCTCCTTACCCCACTTCTGTCATTTGATCTTGTAAGATGCTATCTCGTTCTGGTAAATTTGGTTTGCTAAGAGTATGACCACCTTATTGACATCTAGTGTTCAATTAGATTGCTGATATCCTTTAACTGTTTTTCTATTACATGCTCTGTAATTTTTTTCACCTGTTGAAGATGCAAGCATTTTTGGATTTCCTTTGTTACGTTTAAGAAAAAAAAAAAGTAATTGTAAAATCCAGGATAACTGATGGTTAGCTCTCACAAAGCACTGCTAGTTGCCTGAAGCCACTTTGATTATGGGTACAACTTGCTATAAATGTACTATTGATTTTTTTTATTATTGTTTTTGGTGCTTTTTAAAAATGGGACTAGAATTACCCTTGATGAAATTTCATATTTCTGATTAGAAAGAGGAAAGCCGCCAGCTGACCCAAATCCAGTACATTGCATGGCCTGACCATGGCGTTCCTGACGATTCCAGCGATTTCCTCGACTTCGTGTGTCTCGTGCGAAAGAAGAGGGCTGGCAGAGAAGAACCTGTTGTTGTTCACTGCAGGTATCACATTTTTTTCCCATTTTATTAAATCATCAAAGGGAACTTTTTATCATCAAATAGCTGTTCTGTGCTTTGTTCCTGAAATAAATGTTTAATAGTATCTGCTGTGGGGATGACAGGAAAACTCAAACCTTGAAATAAAACAAATATTTAATGTGGTAATCACATTTCAATAAGCAAAATTTTGAATAGCAACATGTGTTGATCTGTTCAGGCATTTTGCTGGGATGTTTTGGGGTTTTTTTCCAATTTAAATGCTTGTGGTAACAATCTACATAATAATTCAGGGAAATGGCAAAAGATACTTGCTAACCATGAGAAATAGGTTCCTGTTCTACAAAGCTCTAGAGTTGCTGTGTTAATAATCCATAGTGGAAAATGTGGGTGGTTTATTAAAAGATCAGTTAAAACACATTTTCTCTCAAGTCTGCAGTCTTAGGCTATGTGGTATTTT
This sequence comes from Zonotrichia albicollis, assembly GCF_047830755.1. Classification (NCBI taxonomy): domain Eukaryota; kingdom Metazoa; phylum Chordata; class Aves; order Passeriformes; family Passerellidae; genus Zonotrichia; species Zonotrichia albicollis. The sequence goes on from NC_133828.1 coordinate 34,484,470, forward strand.
GATACTTACATTAAGATGAAACATTTTTCTCAACAATTTACCTTTGTCATGAGTTAAAATAACTGTTGTTTAGATCTTTACATACACATGAAATGTAATTTTTCTTTTCCTTGTGCAATACTTTGTTATAGCATTCTCCGTTCCTTTAGTGAATTTCAAGACCTTAATCAGTTTAAAATACCTGATTGGCAAACTAGAATAATACCAGTTGTTTTCAAATGAACATGTGCTATCACAATTCTTGGGGAGCAGTTCTGTGAATATTTGACCTCTCAATTCTGAATACTCCCCAAAGAGTCAGTGTTACTGAGCCAGGCATATATCATTCTTTTCAGAGAGAAGCTGAGAAGTGTTAGGGATAAAACAAATTTGAAGACGACAAGTAAACTGGACATTTATTGAAGGAGATGAAAGAAAAAGAAAAATACACCTTGTGTATCAGAAATTGTATTTCATTAGTTCTGCTCTCAAGTTCTGGTTTATGCAGGTCAGGGTGAATCTGACTGACTAAGGAAACTAGTACCAGAATGCCAGTGTCTTAACTGGTACTGCTTCTCAGCTTCCATTATTGATATACTTCTGGTTAATATGGTTGTGCAAAGATGGTGAAAATGGCAGCCAAATACACCCTCTATGTTATAAAATGTGCAGAAACACTGGAAAAACAACATTGGAGAGTAGGAACAGTTTCATTCATCTCAAGGAGGCACCAGTTCAGCTCCAAACTGATAATTTCAATGTGCAACTGAAGCTTTATGAAAAATTTATGTTTCACAGAAGAAAAGAGATGGATTATCACAGTTGAACATAATTTACCTAATTGGCCCAACTTGGTGGCTGTTGGGAAATATAACCAAATTCCAGCAGGGAGTCAAGCAGAAGGAGCCCAGGTGTTCCTCCATATGGTGCATGCAGTCTATTTTTAACATCTCTTCAGTATAATGGGACAGGACATTAGTGCAACAACATTTGTTTTCAGGACTAAGCCACCAACTTCAGTGTGAGGAATCCAAGGAGCTAATAGAAAATTATTTTATTTTGTACAATAATAATAATTTAAAAACAAAATGGTCCAAACCCATAGAGATTATAAAGCAACCAATACCTTAAGGAATTGGAAAGGTTTTTGTTAGATTGAGCTGCATAAACCACTAGTTTCTGATGTTGTGTCATGTGGTTATTTTTATCTTTACAAGTTCTTACTAGTTTTGTTGAACAGTTTCTGATTCTTGTTCTAGATGAGATAGGAACCACCCATCCTGTCCATGCCCTTCATGATTTTCATGCCCTGTCTCAGTGTTCTACTCTGTCAGTCAGTGTTTGCATTCTTTAAGCTGAAGAGTCCTCCCCTACCTCATGTGTGTCGTAGGGAAATGATCACATTTTCCATCGTTGTTGCCCTCTGAATCTTTTGAAATTGTAAAATGAGTCATTAGGTTCTTTGACAGTTACTGTTTGTTTGTGCCTGGATTTGATAAAGCATTCTGCACTCAAGTTCTATACATATAAATGCTAGAAGTATAAATATTACTGAATCATTTTATATAACCAGCACATGTACAGCTTGTCTTAAAATTCTTATGACATCACTGAAATATAGAGTAGCTTTAATGCCACCTCCTGGACAAAGATTTAAATAGTAGTTTAGCTAGAATTAATTTGAAGTAACTCTTTAAAATCAGAACAAGTGACTTTCAAAGTTTGAAATGTTTATATTAATCACTTAAGATCCAAATAATTTGATTTATTGTATGAGTTAGGATAATGCCAGCATTTCAAAATATGTATTTGTTCCTATATTCCAGTATGGAGAAACATTTGTTGTCCATTTCAAAAATGCAATATTAATTGAAAGATTTGAAACTCTTCATTCAATTCAAGGCTAAATATTCAGTCTTCAAGGCCTGCCATTTATGGAAAAGCCTATGTGTACATAAAACAAAGTAGATGAATCTTTAGATTTGTTTTATTTTTAAGGAAAAAATATTTTTCTGTAAGCTCTCTTGATAGTTTTTCCATTCTGAGATGTGTATGTTATGGTACTTCCTTGTCTTGAAAGGGATTGCTATCATGTATTCTTTTTAATAACAGGAAAACAATCCTTATTGTCACCCTACAGAGGTTTCTAGTAATTGTTGTTTTACTTGGAAATAGGAAGGTATGCATTGCTTGAAGGACATGAATTTGATTTTATTGGCCCAACATTGCAGAAACCATTTCAGCAACGGTCCAGCTGACCCAACGTGTCCAGCTTGCACTGGTGTTTTGTTGTCCCCTAGATGTCAGTGTGGTTTGTAAGGGATCCTGGCACACATCTGTCAGTTCAGCTCGGGGATTGGCTGGGTCAGGCACTTCCTTTGCTCTGCTCAGCCAGCACTGAGGCTGCTTCCAGACACAGGCACAGCCAGTCCTGTCCCTGCCCCAGCACTATGGCAGCCACAATGGGCAACCCTGAGAATCCAGGAGAAGGAAGCTCTTTAAGCACGAGCTGTACTCCAGACACTTGATTTCATTTTCCACTTTGTGTTTCTGTTGCTGTTGCAGTGCTGGGATTGGCCGGACAGGGGTTCTGATCACGATGGAGACAGCCATGTGTCTCATTGAGTGCAATCAGCCTGTTTATCCTCTGGATATTGTGAGAACCATGAGAGATCAAAGAGCCATGATGATCCAAACACCTGTGAGTATCATCCCTGCTGTTCTGGGCTGCAGAACAATTTCCTGTGATCCAGTCATACTGCATGGGTTTTTAATGCACTTGTTGATCAAAATGCAGAGATCACCTTTATCCAGTGTAGCTGTAGCCTTGGCTCCAGGTAAAAATAAATTCCTAAGACTATTGGAAAGGAGCAATTCTTTAAATTTCTACAGAGAAAACTTGAAAAAAGGGCAGCAGCTGTTTCAGGGATAACTGGCAAATAATGACAAAAAGGTCAATTTTAAGCAGCATAAAAATCACTCAGAGAAGGAAGAAGGAGCTTTATTCCAGGTGTTAAGAATGGGAGTAGTATAAAAGATAAACACAGAAAGATCCAAAGTATGCAAGAAAAAACTTTGGTGATGAAATTCAGTGATTTTATGATGCCTTAGTTGTAATGGAAACAAGCCTTAATTATGCTCTGTAAATGACTTAAAGGGAAGTTATCAGAGAAATAATATTTGTAAAAATCAGTATATTAAATCTCATGTGAGATGCATCAAAGCAATCCTGAGTACCTCCTTTTTTAGTCTTAAAAAATAACTTACTAAAGGATTATTTTGGGGGTTTCATACCTTAAGATACCAGAACTTATCATGCACCTGTAAGGTTTAGGTTTTGTAAGATAATTCATGTATTATATTTCAGATTTGTAAGAGTTTTAGAACAGATTTTGAGACTTGTTATTCTATCACTCAGGTATTGCTTATCTCTAAAAGCAGTTTAGTGTAGTGTTTACATTTTTAGAAAGTTCCTAAAAAGGGTGGAAAGTTTGAGTGGTGTTGCCTTTCAGAAAGAAAAAAAGAAGATTGGATTTTTAGTTGTTCCAAACTTCGGATAGTTGCAGGTTTTTTTATTTTTTTTGAAAGGGTAATCATGAGTAATTGGTGTAGTTTTACTCACAGTATAAAGCATTTAGAGAAAAAGCATCTTGAAGGAGAAAAGGCACTAGATCCAGTATTGAATCACAATTACTTGAAGGTAGTTGCTGTAGTAATTTTCATGTCCCCGCTGCTGTTCCTTGAATAAAATTTGAATAAAATTTTTTTGTTCTTCAGAGAGTATTAAGGCTGACAAAAACTATGTATGTCTCTTCATTTCTAGTTCATCAGTCATTCAGTGCTGCTGAATTCGTGTTCCAGTACTCATGTTTCACTAAGAAGTTGTATTCAGGTAGCACAGGAAGGATGAGAAAGGTGATGATACATGAAAAATAGCAAAGGATGGCTCTTGCTGTTTGTGACAGCTCTTCAGGATGGATAGCTGTCTCTCTAACATATGTAGAGGGGGAGAAAGTGTTATTAGTAAAGGTAGGAGTTGCAGTGGTGAGAGTTTTAACTGCATTTATTCACAGTATGTGCTCAATATAATCTGGTGTAATATAATCTAGTTTCCTAATTTTTCTTAGAAAACAAAAAATGTCAAGATTCAGTGGAAAGCGGGTGTTTAGTGCATCGGAGGGAGAAGCTCTAATAAAGCAATTGGGGTTTTTTAGGTTCCGTGCCTCTCCGCCGTTCCCGCTCCTCCCCGGCAGTGCCGCGGTTCGCTCGCTGTCCGCGGGGGGGCGCTGTGCGCGGCCGCTCCGCCGCCCTCGGGGCGCGCTGGGGACCAACGGGGATTTACCCCCCAGGAGAGAAATGAATGTTTCATATACACCCGGCAGGATGGCAAATAATGGCTCTAGTGCTAGATGTGTTCATAGGTTCATCTCTCAAGGTCTGACATCACTAACTGCTGCATAGAGAGGGCTGTTCCACAACACTGACAGTGCAGCTGTGCTGCAGTTCTAACCAGCATAGACTTGTTGTGCAGGATGCAGTGTGAGTTGTGGTACTTTGCATTTATTTCAGTTTGTTTTCATTATATTCTAATTTGATTGCTGTCGGGTTTTTTTAACTCTTATTTGAATAAAACAAACTGTTAGTCCCCTCTGTGTATGCAGGTGCAATGCCTTGAAGAGTTCAACATTATATAATGTTAAGAAATGGGAGGTTTGGGTTTTTAAAACATGAAACATTTCTTTTAAATCAGATTCTGACAGGGAGGTGCCAGTAACATGCCTGAGTTAATGTAAGTATGAAAAAGTGCTTTGAAACTATGGCTTCTAAATCCAATGGTATGGAAACCTCAGGTCAGTGAAATTTCAGCAAGGAAATAAAGAGGAGAAAATTGCTAAATAGGTGATGTTGTAATAATAATACTGGGGTTTTGGGTTATGACTTTCGGTATATATTTCAAAGTGCCATTCATCCTATTCTTCTGTTGAGAAACAAAATGCTTTCATCTAAAGTTCCTTTTGGATTATGTTTCCTAAACTAACTTTGAAACACAGTTCTTGGCCTGTCAAGAGAATGGGGTGGGGAAATCTTAGAGGCCTTTTCTGTTTCCAAATGACATTTTTCAATTACATTTCTTTTCAATTTACTGAATCTACTTTCCTTTTCAGAGTCAGTACAGATTTGTATGTGAAGCTATTTTGAAGGTGTATGAAGAAGGATTTATTAAACCTTTACAAGCATCACTGCATAAGTAAAGAGCAAAAAACCTATGATATCAATTGAGGAATCCTGTCCTCTATAATGAACTGGCAACATTCTTTGTGCCATAATACTGCTTGCAGGAAATGATAGTGAAGTACAGCAAAGAATTGACAAAGGACTTTGAAAACTTCAGCACTGTTGCACTTTACGTTGAAACAAAATCAGTCTCTGAAACTCTTCTAACCTTCATCTGTTTGAAGACTTTATTTTCGTGATTTGCTCCGAACAAACCATGGACTGAAAGAACTGATTGTGTTCAGGGTAATCGCTGATATTTCATTGTAGTGCCATATACTGCGCTTCTGGTTGAATTGCTACAAACAAGGCTTGGAATTATTTCACTCTGTTTTACACCCATGTCTCTTAAAATGAAAAACAAATGAAAAAATACACTAAGCCATGGTCTTTTTCCAGCGCTAGGTTTATTTACTATGTACAGACTCTCACAGTTTTGTTTTTTACAACATTAGCAATATTGCCAATACTAGATAGATACACACTGCCTACTGATGCAGCACACTTTGTCCTACACCCTTACTAGAGACCAGCTGGTTGTTAGAGGAGAGCTGGCATCTGTTAACCCAGCAGTAGCTGCATAATGCCCACTTACCAGCATCTTGTACAAAATAATAACAATAAAAAATTTAAAAAACCAACACATAAATAAACAGCATTTCTTTGGCACAGCTTGTGTGTCATACACTGGTGTATTCTGATTTGTGTGACTTCAGATTATGTGATGGGAACTAGTGCATGCATTATGTCTTAACCCCTTAAGTGCCTTGAGACTTACAGCGTACATCCAGTGAAAGGCACTCATGATTCCATGGGGGTGGTATTGTCCTGTCATATTTATCTCAATGGGTTCAGATTTTTTAAATGGCCCTTGGTGCTTGGAGTATGTTACCACAAGGGGTCATGGAAATACCATTCCCTCTTTTGTTATACAAGTACCTGTGTGCTACTGTCTGTAGCAAAAGCACCTCTGCCAACTTACGGAATGAGCATTGTATGCTGCTGTGCTGTAATTATATCAAAAATCTGACACATTCCTTCATTCCTTCCAACTAGTAACTTACTAGCATCTTACTACAAAATGCTGGCAGGTCATTAGAAGCTGATACCTTGTTTTATCCTTTTATTGAGAATAGCTGTTTCACTCGATTAGACATAACTCTTTAATAGCACTGATAATTAAGTTGAACTTACAATCAGATGTGACTAAATTCCATTACCTTCTAACTAACCTGTTCAGTCCTCATAGTTGATTTCAAGCCATGTTCGTACAGGTCTGCCTTTTATTTTATTTGTTTGGAGGGGAGAAGGGAGGAGAACACTATGAAGTTACCCCAGAACTTAATTTTAATTTCATAATGACCCCAGTCGCCTTCTGTTATGCTTGTGCAAAGTTGTTCCGGTTGGTATGGGTTGCATCTTATTTAAGTAGGTAGAAGATTTGTAAGAAGTGTCTGTCTGATACAGTATCTGAGCTCATTCTAAAGATGCATAAGTGTCCCCATTTTTAAATATTTTTCTAGTATAGGAAAAACCAAGTCAGAAGCAAGGTACCCAGTGTAATATACTGTAAGAAAAAAAACAGTCACTTACTTGACTGCCCTCTGACAGCATAACTTTGTGCCCTCTATTTAAAAGTTTTAATTTATTGTATTGGTTTCCTGAAAATGTTTATCCATTAAATTTTGTTGTAAGCTATATATATATAGCATAGAATTTAAATGGAAAGTTCTACGCTAAATAATTTTTAACTATTGAAGAATTATATTGTATAATATACTTTGTTCTATGGACATTTGAAACAGATCAGCTATGAACTATTAAATGAAAAGGGATTCAGGCAGCGTGAAATCCTGGCTTATGACTTAGTAATGAACAAGAACTACAATGCCAAATGAAAGAGAGTTTTAAATATTTTTAGAAAACAAAATAATATTAGGAGGGCTGTGGCCCTGTTACTTATATTTCTAGATTTGATGCTGAAGTCAATGTTATCCCTCAGTGAAAAATAAATTTTACAAGAATATCTGGATCTGAACTGAACTGAAAAAGAGTAATATGGTAGCTTTAATCTCAGTTATATTTTAAGCCATTTGCAACAAATAAAAATTCGTTTTTATAATTCTTTAACTCCCATATGATGAGGTCATTAGCTGAGTTACTGGCTAGTTAGAAGGTTATATTGAACTCAGCACTTAATGTCCAAAAAAAAAAAAAAAATCGTCTATTATACTGAAAGAAATTTTCTTCATAGTTAAGTTGTAAACAAAAATAGCATTTGCCCTGTTATCCTGAGGGAAATCAGAAATGGAGTTTATGCAGCATTACATAGCATTGGTATATCACATATTTAAATATTCTTATATAAAATTACCATAGCAGTTCAAGTTCAAAAGCCCCATTTATACCACAATTAAGTGAGGGATATGTATTGGTCATCTGTCATTACTGTTTTGATTACAAACACAGGCAAAAATAATAGATCTCCTCAAAATTTTCCTCTGCACTGACTTGTAGTTTATTAACTAGCTGCACTGGGGAAAAAAATTGAAACAAAGTACCTATTCTTAATGAATTGGCCATTAGCAACTGAGTGGCTTTTGGCTTCTCCAAAGCCAGGATAAAGGTAACCAAAAACTGCTTGGGAAAGAGAATAGCACTGAAGCCTTTCTGCAGCATAAATCAGTCATTTAAATTTTTCTACCTGTTGTGGTATAAATGGCCTTTCAAATATTTTTATATGGCCAAAAAAAGCAAAACTGCTTAATATTTTACTTTGGGTTATGAAGATCTGTATCATCCTTAAGAGTTTTTTAAAGAAGTTTTTGTATGTTTCATGCTGTACAAAACATGAATGTATCTTTCAGACATAATGACTTATAGACCTATATGTGATTGGTGTTATGACTGTTGGATTTTATGAATAATTATTTTCATACCGTTTGATTAGGAAAAATGTTGGGTGGGTGTGGGAAAGAGTATGTTTCTAACACTTCCATGATGCAAATCCAGTTAAAGAAAAAAGAAAAGTAGTTTTCATTGTAAATAAGAGCAATATTATGACAAATTTGTGCCAATGTAAAATGTTAAGATTTTTTGTTTTACTTTTAGGTTCAGATTGAAAACTACCACTACCATCTCTTGTTTAAAATGGATTTGAAGGGGGTTTTTTAGTAGAAAGACATGGGGCTCTAGTGGGGGCTTTAAGTGGTTTTTGGGAGCATTTTTTACTTTTGCTAAATATGAAATAAGATACAGGTGTTATTTAATAACCACCTACAGACTGTCAGCCAGTCCACTTTGAGAAATACTGCATTAGATATCCCAGGTAACTGAGAGCTGAAAATTTCATTTATCCTGAACTTGGAAGCATTTGGTATTTTCAATCACTTGTAGGTCTTAAGAAGTAAAATATTGCTTTTATGCATTTTATTTTATCTATTCTCTCCCTGTTATGAGAAAGACAACACCTGGGGATTTTTCTCACTAGATTTAATGCTAGCTGACATTTCTTCCACATTTCTCTGTTAAATCTCAAAAGCTTATTTGCCATATAGATAAAGCAATAACACTTCTTCTAGAATATCCGATTACAGTCTGGCACACCATCTAGTAAAGAAAGGGTGAGAAAGCAGTTGGGACATTAAGGAACATGAGGAGGTTGTTAGGGAACTTGTGTAGTTGGCAACTTTCCGTGGAGACCTTCCAAAAAGCTTCATGGTACCTGTGGGAGGGCCAAAATGCTGCAGATGTGCTGCAGTTGTGCTGCCCAGGGAAACAGGACAAAGGGAAGGTGTGGCACAGAGATGTTGGAGCTCCAGGCATGCTGTGGAGCTGAATTATGTGATTTTTTATGCTTATGCAGTGTGTGCAGGTATGTGGGTGATGTTTGGTGGCTCAGGGAATTAGCATGAGCCTGAAAAGCTCTACAGATCCACCAAACCAAGCAAAAGAAGGTTGTCCAGTACATGTGCTGTAGTTTTGACTGTAGAGCCACTGTGCAGGCAATCAGCAAGCCCCTCAGCCCTGAGGATAAAAGGAGTGATGTGGTTATGGTCCACATGAAAATTTTGCATATTTGGACTTCCACCAAGTAGAGGAATGATGTCCTTTAATATCAGGTGCAGTCTTTTTTGTAGCTCACATCTCAGGTCCCCAGTTAGCTGAGTTGGGTGTATTTGCCAATTTTAGTGTACCCATCTTTTTTCTTGAGACTGAAAAAGTTCTTTCCCATTGCTACTTCTAGTGCTAGGATCCAGTATGAAGATCTGGTAAAAACATATTCATTGATTAACTGTGGATCTTGCATGAATATGCAGGTATTTATAATTAGTGGTGATTTGGAAGCTGTTAGAAGGAGGAAATGGTTGGTTTGTTTCAGTGTAACTGTTCTGTCCAGTCTCTGTTATCCCACTGCACTTAGGCACTTGTTTGTTTAGAAGTCTGCAAAGAAGGCCAGTTCCTTATCACTGGATTTTACCTCTGTGCTTGTTACTCCCACAGGTGTCTATCTTTTCATAGAATTTCTCCTGCTACAAGTTTTGATCTGGTGCATAAGCTGTAAGTTCTGGCTATTGGCTTTGGCATGTTTTGCTCATTGAGATTTCAATGGTAAAAAAGAGACATTAGCAACTTTCTCAAAAAAAAGCTGAAATATTCCATTTTTAAAATTTAGACATTTTGATTAGTACCCTTATTTGAAAAAGCCACTAAAATGTCTGATTCTAGTCTGCTGTAGGAAGACTGATGGTTCACAGACTGGCTGGCAGCTTGTTAGTTGTGCTATTTCATATTTAGCAAGCTTACACATTTTAAAGGATAATTTTTTTCAAAGTGTTTTGATGTTTGAATAGTAGCACTTTATGTCATGCTTACTACTGACTGAACTATTGGACAAAATAAATTGGGTTTGGAGAGATGCTTAATGGGTTTCTGTACAGAGATGATTTGGCTTACACCCTGGTACGAATGCTTGCTGTTCTTGCAGCCATTTCTTGTTGATTGTTCACGTGTTTCTGAGGGATTTTCAGAAAATAGATATTAATAAGATAATTCTATCATCTCAATTTTCCTGTCTTAATACAAATATGACGCCTACATTTGGGAAAAAAAAAAAACAAAAAAGAAAAAAAAGGTGCAAATAGAAACTTACAGGGTACTTGCAAATTTATGCGATCTCTCTCATCTAGCTGCAAATTAGCTATGTTTACTGTAAATGTTTCTGCTAAGCATTTTTTTAACATTAGATCAATTACCTGGAAATCAGTATTCTTTTTTTTTTTTTTTTACTTAACTTATTTGAATTTTGATAACTAAAGATAATGCACAACAAAGTTTAAGGAAGTTGTCACCCTTTTGCACCTAGGCCAGGGGCCTGAGACATGAGTGAGAGGGTTAAACAGTTTATGTTAAGCTGTTTTGTTCTTTAACTAGAATATATCCACAAGGACTAGACTGTAAATGATCCAGTGCAATTATCTCATTGCATTGGGGCACCACAGTAACAACCCATAATGATGTTACAGGAAAATTAAGGTAAGAGAGTGAAGGTTTTATCTTCTCCAGTGTATCCAGATTTGTTTTCCATTTGGTTTGCTTCATTTACCAGTGATCCCATTTTAACCAGTCAATTTGGCAGGGCTGTTTGTGTAAGGTTTGGGGGTTTTTTTCTGTAACAGGTGCTATACTATGTGTAAATACAAAGGGAAGAGTATTATTTAGTTCCATCATTAACAATCAGATGGTGGCAATATTTTTGCCAGTTACTTCTGGTAATTAATTTGCATTTCCAGCTGTGGATTTCAGTTGTCAGATTTCATCTCAGTTTCATACTGCTGAATGATGGACTGCAATGTGGAGTAAATCATCTCAGAGTTGAACAGCTCTTGCATTGTTCAGACTAACTCTTGTGTATCTTTATTAATACTGGGGGGATGCAAAGGCTCTTCCCATAAGTAGACTTCTGCCTATAAATTTGTTTAAAAGCACATGAGGGGGAGGGAAAAAACAAACCAACAACCTAAATGCATCATCTTGGCTCAGCAGCAGCCAGGGGGGTTGATTAAAAACGATGGAAACCTGAAATTGGTCAACACTGGACAATGTGAAAATAAATTCAGCTTTTGTCACTGCAGCTACTGTATGCTTTAAAGGGCCTTATGTATTTGTCCTCATTTTGATAAAATTAAAATTCTTGCCATTAAAATTATACACTAACTTCTACCGAAAACCAGCAGTTCCCAGGATAAATATGCTAATTAACATTTAACAAGTCTTGTTTTAGTCTTAAGTAAAATTTCATTCTATTATGTGAAAAAATGCTGTTATGCATATTTTGTGGATATATTTAATTTCAGTTGACAAATAGTTGTCTAGGTACAGACTTGAAAATATATATATAGTTTACTTGTGGATCTTAATTGTTTAATTGCAAAATAAAGATGTGCTTTAGTAATTTAAAGTTTAATATTTTTTTGCGATTTTCTTGCTACTGTACACACGGTTTTGCTGTGCCACATTTATATGTGTCTGGTGCCAGATAATGTTCACCTTGTATTTTCCTTCTTGACATTGTATAACATAAATACACCCCTGTGGGTTGTGCATTAGAAGAGGTTGCAAACTATCAGGAATTAAGTTGCTGAGTTAAAGCATCAGCCCAAGTTTTTGCCTGAAAATATGTAAATACTGCAAGATCTGCTCTAATGGAAAAATAACTTTTAAATTACCTTTTATGCAGTGAGCGTATTTGAGATAGTGTTCAGTAGAGATGATAATCTGATAAACACGATAGAGATGATAATCTGAGGGTATGATAAACACTGATGTGAAGAACAAAAACTCCAGATGGAAGCTTGTGATGAAGTATTTGCTGCCACAAAGTGAGGGGATGTTCAAAACAAAAGTGGATAAAGATAATGACAGGACTTAGAACACAAGACAAAATTCTTGGGAGGGATGAGTGTCTGAGACCCCTGTATGTTCTTAATTCCACTGATAAATACAGGACTTTAAAGTGAGGACAGGGTGTTTGGATTTGAAGTACAAAAATATAAACCAGTGGGAAAGCACTTTAAGGAGAAAAACAGATGTAAGAAGAGGTTTTTCAATAGAAGGAGATTTGTTTAAACTGGAATAGGAAGACTGGATATAAGACAAGTAGCAGATAACACAGCTGAATGTGTACTGTGCACACTTGGACTGTATCTGAGTAGCAAAGAGCCAGGAAGAAGCAGGCTGTAATTACAGGAAGAGTAGCAAGAGGGTGGTGTGAATTAGAAATTGCAAAAATGAGTAACTGAGTCATTGTGTCACTAAAGCTACAAGAAGGACATAACCTTTGTGAATGACTGAGTGGAAAGAAGCTCAATTTGAGGAATAGTTGAAGCTGGTTAGAACATTTAGGGACAACGTCTAAGAATTAGGGAATTCCCTACAATTCTTTGTCATATGGTGGGAGAATGTGAACTGCTGTAGACTTAATAGGCAGGAGACTCCCATTTGCCTGGCAGATCTCCACTACAAACTAAGCATCTTTGATATGCAAACCATTGGTGAGTTGATCTGAGAATTCATCAGATATCTGCAAACCCTCAAGATAAATTAATTTTCCACATTAAATATAGTAAGATTATGTATAGTGTCTTTGGGAACTTTATTGCAAACTCCCACAGGTATTTCATGACAGGCTACTGAGAGCAAGCATAGTCCCTGCTCCTCTGATAAAAAGTATATATCTAAATTCCCCCCCGTTTTGTAATCCACTTTTCCGAATAAATAAACAGGCACATGAATGTGAATCTCACCTTTCCTCAGAGCTCGCCCTGCTCCTCCCAGCGGCAGGAGAGTGGTTGTCAACCTGTTACTTCGTCAGCAAATGGTGGGCAATTACCTGCCAGCTTTTTTAATTTTTCCCCCATTTAAGTAAATGACATCAAAGGAACTCGATGTATATTCAGGCACTGGAGCTGAGGTATTAATTAATGTGGATTTCGTGATGCTAATTCCACTGCCTGGCAGGGACTGACCGGTGTCAGCCCGCGATTCAAAGCTGAGCATAAAAAATGTTGTGTTATCTTTAGCTCAATATCTGCTCTCCCAGGCTATTAGATAGGCTGGAGTCCCAGTAATCCCGGGATTTTGAGGTGTCTGGAGCTCCTTTACGTCGAGCTTTGTCACTCTTAGCAGACATTACGCACGAAAAGTTTTATACTGCTTTTCCTCAAATACTGACTTAGACACAAATTTATATTTAATAAAAAAAGCACAGTCTAGTGCAGCCCTCAGTAATTGCTGCCGAGGAGCGGGGCTGGTGGCCCGGGCTGGAGTGACTCGTTAGAAGAGCGATGGAAGCGCGGGGCACCGGCACAGGCTGGGCGGCTGCATTTGAAGTACAAAACTGCATTTTGTAGTCGCTTATTTCAGTGTATAAATATGCACTGATTTAGTTATAATAGTGTATAATATACAGTTAGTTCAGTGTATACATATTAACAGTGTTCGCTTGTAGACGGCTCTGCTTGATTTAATACACTGCTACTGCTGCTCTTTCAGGCACTGTTTAAAGACAAGATTTTCTTACAAATTTTATGGTTTAAGCGCGCGTTTATCTGAAGGTTCCAGTTATCGCTGGGCAGCTGAAAGCTGGTCATAGTCCTGGCCAAACCACCGAGGGGAAACCTCCACGCCTCATTAGGAAAAACTCCAGAACTTTTGGGAAATAACCTGAACGCGTCCCGAAGGCTCAATCCCCAGGGGTGCCCCATCCCCGGGGCCGCCCCGCCGCCCCCGTTCCGCGGCCCCTCGGCCCGCTGCAGGCTCCGCGCTGCCGCCCCCCCCCCCCCCGGCCAGCACGTGGTCGGCGCCGCGCCCCCCCACCCCCCGCGGCGGCCCCTCCGCCGGGCGAAACCACCTGGTACGGGAGGGGGGGCGCCCCTTCTCCACCGGGCCCCGCCCCGTTAAAGGGGCGATGGGCTCCCGGCGTGGCGGCAAGCAGAGCGTTCCTTCTCCCGTCCGGCTGCCGCCTTCCCTTCCCGCCGCCACCTCCGCCTCCATCTCCGCTCCACCACCGAGCAGGAAAGCGCGGCCTGGGGAGCCGCCAGGTGAGTGAGGGCGGGGGGAGGAAATGGCCGGCGCGTCGCTGCCCGTTTAAGGGCCTCCCACGTCGCTCCGCCATGTCCGGCGGCCCGGCCCCTCCCGGGGCTCCCTTACCGCCCCCCGCCCGCCCCCGGGCCCTGGAGGAGCCGCCGCGGGGACGCTCCCGCCGCCCCGCAGGTGAGCCCGGCAGGTGGGGCCGGAGCGAGTCCGGAGCGGGGCCGCGGGGCCGGGGCGTTATGTAAGGGCGGGGGTCGGAGCGCGCGGGGAAGGCGCCCGGCGGGGCCGGGTCTCGTGTGGGGTCGCCCCTCAGGTTCGGGGCTGGCTCCCCACACAGCTCCGGGTGTGTGCCGGGAAGCGCCGTGCCCGAGGGGCGCTCGCCGGTCCTGCCGGAGCCATTCCTGCTGGGAGAGCTGGGAGCGCGGCTCTGAGGCGGGAAGGGTCTCTTATCGCTTGTTTTCGATGGGAGAGGTGGAGCTGTGAGCCGGGAGCGGAGCCGGTGGTATGTAGCGCTCAGTTGCCTCCCAGCTGTGCACGATCCCCGTCTCTGAGGAGCGCGCCGTGGCGTTTGTGTTATTGAAAGATTGCGGAGAACAGAAGGTAATCTGCACGATCGCTGTGTTTTCCCTTAAGCGTAGTTTTGTGTATTCCCAAGAAGTCACCCAGCTGTCTTCAAAGTTGTGAATTGGGGCTTTTTCAAAAGTCTTTTTCAAAGACTTTCACAGCAAAACACGGTGGGTGTTTAAATAAAAGTGAAAATCTGTTTGATCCTTGACGTTTCTTTATCAAAGTCTGGGATTCTCTAATAACTTTATTGTAGGGTTTTTTTTCTTTTTTTTTTTTTTTCTGACTCGGTTTGAGGTTTGTTTGTTTTGGTTTTGGGGTTTTTCTTCTGTAAAAAACTTAACCCTGTTCATTTTCTCTGTTGGATTTTGCAGCAAAGATGCTGAGCTTTTTCCGCCGCACGCTGGGCCGCCGGTCCATGCGAAAGCACGCGGAGAAGGAAAGGCTGAGAGAGGCCCAGCGGGCTGCAACCCACATCCCTGCAGCTGGGGACGCCAAATCCATCATCACCTGCCGAGTGGCGCTGCTGGACGGCACCGATGTCAGCGTGGACTTACCGGTATGAGCGATCCAAGTGGGTTTTTGAAATACACTTGGGTTGTGTTGTTCTCATGTGGATTGCTGTTTGCTGTTGTTGGCAGTCGGCCCCGTGCCCTGATGTCCACTAAGTTGCTGCTCGTCAAAAGGTTCTGAAAGAATAGTTAACTTTGGCATTCACTGAAATTCGAGAGTGTTTGCTGGATGTCGTCATGCCTTACAAACTGAATGCCTTCTAATGTTTTAATGCAATTGTTGTGCCAGGGCATAACTTAGAGAGAGTAGCCTGTTTGGTGAATTTTTGGTTTTCTTTTTGGTGAGCTATCTGTTTTGACACAGAAGGTGAATCTCTTGGTGAAACTTGTTGAAGAGGGGGATGAGCAGAAGTACCGGCAGGAATTTCTGTGTGGGGTGGGTTTGGTCTGGTTTTGTGTCAGAGGTGGATGCAGTTTTTAGCGCTAACTTGAGAGGGGAGGGGAAGAGGAAAAATCTGCTTCCTTCCCCTCCTCAGGGCAGATTATATAGTAGGGATTGTCTCATGGCATGGTGCTTTATTCCGAGTGAGGTGTTAGCCACTGTTTTACATTTCTAAAGCTTCCTTAATATGCACGTGCCTGTTCTGCTTGCCTAATTACATACCTGGTTTTGGCCAACAGGATGAGCAGTAGCACCAGAAGTGATGTGCTCTGTTTTTCCATTACCATGTGTTGTAGTTGTTTGTGACTTGTTTTAAGCTCACAGAGCTGAGCATTAGGAAGTTGGGAAGGTGTGGATCTGCGAGACCTGACTAGTTCCAGAGGATTTTGGCTGCAGTCACAGTTGTGCTGGTGTTGGAACTGCTGACTAGAAAGAAAAGCCATTTCAAGACTGGCTGCTCCACACAGCTCTTTCTTCCCTTTCTTTTTTAATCGTGCAGTGTTTAGGCAGTGCAAAGAAGTCAGCTTGATTGAGCAGTGCTGTTGACATAGCAGAAATAATTCTTGTGATATCCTGCACCCCAAATAATCTAGAGTTAGAGAAACCCTTTGACTTCTTTATTTGCAAAGTGACTGTACAGATAGGCGTTTATAGAGGGTGGTAAAGTCAATTTGTAAATCTCTGAAGCAATGTAATGAATATATCCAGTGCTGCTTAGTGCCTAGGATGTTTGATTTCAGGCCAGGAATGCCCACAAACACTTAATAGCAAGAGTTAACACTTAAAAAGTACTCAAGTTTAAATTGGTGTCTCTGCATGAGCAGAGCAGTAATCTTTGGAGCTGGAGTCGGCTCTGTAGGCAAATTCCTGGTGGCTCCAACAACATTTCTAAGGCTTTGAGGAGCATAAATTGAACCTGAAGAGGTGACACGACCTGCCACCTGGCCTATAAATCTCAGGCCAGGGTGCAGTAGTAACTATTTACTTCTCCAAGAAACTCTTTTCACTCCAGATTTTTTTCTTTGAAAGCCAGCATAGATCCTTGACTGTGAACATCTGAGTTATGAGTAACAGTAACCAAATTGCCATAGCCAGATGTGGTAATTAGAGTGCATTGTCAGTGCCTGACATGTACCAGTTTCTTCAGTGATTAAAGTACAATAAATTAAAAGTAAATTAAATGTTTCATTTCAAACTTCCTAGAGTGTTTATTCTTGTTTCTCCACTTGCATCATTGATATTTTGAGGTTGACTCTTGGAAAGAAAAAAGGTAGGGAAGACAGGGGATGAAGTGGGGAAGGATACAAAATCGTGGCAAAACAACATCATTTTCTAAAATGTAAAGTCGAAATTAAAAATACGTGTGTATATTTTTTTTCTTCTACAAAGATTTCTTTGAGAATCTTTGTGCTCTTTTAGCTAAGATCTTTTCCAGGACTGCTACTGTTACTTTGTTGGCAGTAAATTTGCTTTAAAATGAACTCCTCCTCTCAAAGAGGTGCCCCCTGCTCTGCCAGTTCATTTGTGCACAGTTGCATTGTCTACCTAAGCACTGTGAAAATCTTTTATTAAAAAAATAAATAACAAAGCTTTTCTTAAGAATGAATCATTTAGCAAACAGGTTAGTTTACAGCCAGAGAAGGGGCTGTCCAGGCAGGAATGAATGCCATACCTTTTTAAATCCATGGCTACACAAATACTTTACAGTGGCATAAGCTGTTGCTGCCACAGGAAGGAAAGATGTTGCTTTCGTTATTGCGTTTGTCCTTGTTTTCTCATACCCCTTGGCAGAAGAAACAGCATTTTAGCAGCCAGGCAGTAAGCTAAGTCAAGAAAATGCTGTGGCTGAAAATAATCAGTATAATTTCGTTATGGAGTTTCCAGCTGGAGCGATTCTCCAATCTGGTTCCCCATGTGCCTCCCCAAATGTGGTGAAGAAGCATTTAGAGGTGATACCAGGCTCAAGTTTGCTCAAAAAGCTGTTGAGCTCTATCCTATTTTTTACTGAGAAGAGTATTCTGCATTTACAGTCATTGATAGAATTGAACCTGAGATTGCTGCATTTCTCCTTAATTAAAAAAAAGAAAAAAGGAAAGGCAAAAACAGCAGCAAGAAGCAACCACAAGGGACGTTGCCATGTAAGCCAAACACATTTGAGAATCATGAAGTAGCAAAGGCTGATATTTTATGAATATTGACAATGAGATGGAAGGGGCAGGTTGTAAATGATGCAGTTGAGATTTAACTTATTAGACACAGAGCCAGGATTTGAGCAGTAACTCTGCTTTTTGTCCACTGATCTTATCTTTGGTGTCTGCCAAGCCACTTAATCTTTCTGCTTTTCTATGTCTTCTGTTGTTTTTAATTAGAAAAATGTCTGACTTGAACTTTTCACCAAAGCTGCAGTCATACACAGTACATAGACTGGATTCTTTGCAAGAACCTACTCCTTTTGTAGCTATGTCAATGACTGAAGAATGTCAGTGTCATGTGTGCTATTTACTGACACCTTGGTATGTTCAAAATGGGAGGCATGAACTTAATGTGAGTTATCAGTGCTTTTTTGGGGCAGATTGAATCATGTCAGACTTTTTCTCACAGCTTCATATCAGATTTAAAGTTGCTTTTTGACCTGATAGTTTTCCTCTTACCACTCTTTTGAAGCTTTGCATTCAGCCATTTTTACAGATTTATGTGCCTAGTGAAACACTAAGAAGCTTGTTCCTTTGTTAATCTTAAAGTTTTTATTAAATAGATGTTGCCTGTAAATGCTGCTGTGGATGCTGTTCCTTATACCTTCTGCTTTTCTGTTAACTTGAGTTCAGCTTGGAGAAACGTCAGGTTGTGCTTTTTCTTCCCATTGTTTAAGATCCGTGGGTGGAATGTTTACTGAGTGGAATGAGTGGTGAGAGGACAAGAACTCCGTTTTGCTGACATCCCTTATCTCACTTTTCATCCTGTTCCCATGCAAAACTAAACTACATCTTCCCCCACTGCACCTCTGGAATTCCCAGGGCTCAAAAGCCGTGAACAGCCCTGGTTTATTACTGAGGATTCCATCAACCACACTGGTCTGTCAAGGGAACCCCTTAACACCTGGAATAGCAGCTCTCTGGTGTTTGTGGGGAAAGACAAGTTGGTGAGGGGGAACTTGGAAGTACAAAAAATTTTCATCTGGGCTCACCGACAACGTATGAAATAATTAGGAACAAAAATGTTTGACAAGAGTTTAAAATAAAGTGCTGTTTTAAGTAATAGAGAGCTCCAGAGGATTTTAAAATCAAAATATTTTACAATTGAGTATTTGTTTACTTAATTCTATGCTATCCATAGTAGTAATTGGGAGAGGGAAAAGATAACGTAGATGAGGGAGAAATGTTAATATAAATAATGTAAATACGTGCAGCTGAAATACAAAATTTTGGATTGCTTTTTATGGGGGAGCAAGGTCAGCCTTACAAGACAGACAGTAAGTGTAGGGTCTTTGTCTTCTCTTGCAGCAGAATTGCACTTTGTGGAAGCCAGCAGTGTTTCAGTAAAAAAACCTGACCCTGCCTAACCCACAATTTACATAATCTTCTCATGGATAATGGAGCGTTAATTGTATTCCAGTTTCTGTACGTGCAAAGTTTTAGGTAAATGCTTCCTGGTGGTATAAGATGAAAGACAGAAATTAAGAGAATGGATGCTCTCTCTGAGTAGCTTTTTATCTTGGAATATTCCTTACTTGCACATGCATGAAATTTGATACAGAGGTTGCAAAATGAGATGGTTTTGTCCTCATTATAATGAAGTATCATTAGAACAAGGTCTTGTATAAACCAGCCCAGTGGTTGTGTGGAATAGTGGAATTGAAGTAAGCTGTTTAGACTTTTGGAGTATAAAACAAGATTAAAAAAGGACTGTATCTGTGGTGACTATTATAAATGAAAATTAAGAAATCTATCTGGAGTGTAAAAATCATTAATGAGTGCCAGTAGCTTTTTGTTTGGAGAGAGATGATTTGTGTTGATCTGACTGCAAGATCAGAGATGCATTGTGGTAGTTGATTTTACTCAATAATCCACTCTGGTTTATTAAAAACTTGAGGAATATTTATGGCCACTTGCTGAATATTTGTGGATGTAGATATGAAATGCAAAAGGCACTTCCTGGCATGGATGCTGATTAACAAGAAAATCTAATACTGCTAAAAATGCTGGAAAATCAGTCATCAAATAAAATGAGTACTCTGAGTGTTCAAGGCTGACCTCTAAAGTTTCAAAACAAAGATCAGCTGACAGAAGTAGTAATAACATAAACATTTGAACGTGCCCCTTTTTGTGTGTACTGAGGCTATACAGTTTTGGATTAAAACTTTATTTCCCAAGTGATTGTCTGAAAGTATTGACATGCTTTTGAGTGTTTGCTTAAACTTCTGAGAGAGCTTTAGGGGACTGAAAATGGGCAAAATGATTTGTTACCGCAGCAGAGGCGCTGGTGTCTGTGCGGTGGGAGTGGGTGGCGGCAGTGCAGGGTGGGCCGGTGCTTCCCGGGGTGCCAGACTGCGATCCTTGCTGAGATGGAACTGAGCCAGGGATGCTGAGTGCCTGTGCCCTGTGAGCAGCATGGGCTGTGTGCCCTGTGCCTGTGCCCTGTGAGCAGCACGGGCTGTGTGCCCTGTGCCTGTGCCCTGTGAGCAGCACGGGCTGTGCCCGTGCCCTGTGCCCTGTGAGCAGCGCGGGCTGTGCCTGTGCCCTGTGCCTGTGCCCTGTGCCTGTGCCCTGTGCCTGTGCCCTGTGAGCAGCCCAGGCTGTGTGCCCTGTGCCTGTGCCCTGTGAGCAGCCCAGGCTGTGTGCCCTGTGCCTGTGCCCTGTGAGCAGCCCAGGCTGTGTGCCCTGTGCCTGTGCCCTGTGAGCAGCACAGGCTGTGTGCCCTGTGCCTGTGCCCTGTGAGCAGCACAGGCTGTGCCCTGTGCCTGTGCCCAGTGCCTGTGCCCTGTGAGCAGCACAGGCTGTGTGCCCTGTGCCTGTGCCCTGTGAGCAGCACGGGCTGTGTGCCCTGTGCCTGTGCCCTGTGCCTGTGCCCTGTGAGCAGCACGGGCTGTGTGCCCTGTGCCTGTGCCCTGTGAGCAGCCCAGGCTGTGTGCCCTGTGCCTGTGCCCTGTGCCTGTGCCCTGTGAGCAGCATGGGCTGTGTGCCCTGTGCCTGTGCCCTGTGAGCAGCACAGGCTGTGCCCTGTGCCTGTGCCCTGTGAGCAGCACAGGCTGCCTGCACCACGCCCTGCTCGCAGCGCAGCCGCTTCAGGGCCGTGGCAGGCAGGCATTGCAGGCTCGGTGCAATGCTCCGTGCCCTGGCGCTGGTGGAAAGGAGGGAGGAAGGGAGCAGCTGGCAGCAATCTGTGCTGCTTGAAGAGAAAATTGTTTGACCTGCAGTGTGCTGCCAGAGTGTTTCTGGGGCTCGTGCTGCAGGCTGGTTTAGTTGCCTGAAAGTTTCACATTCTTAACTCAGTGCGAATTTTATCTGGAGTCCTGCTTTCCTGCTGAGCTGCCTCTGCAAAGAGCTCAAAGGCTTGGGACTCTCTGGTGCTCTTAATCAGAGTGCTCATGAGAAACCTGCAGGTGGAACACCAAATAAAACTGAAATGTTTGACAATATAATAGGAGAAAGCATTTAATCTGTAAACCTTAATACTGAACAAGCAATGTGGATATATTCTGTATTAGAAAGAATTAAAAAATGAATTAAATCAAATTGGTAGTTAGAAGATAAAAATTGTCAGGAAGTTGAAACAGAGACTTCCACAAAACAAACTGTCAGACATGAATGTTTTGAGGCTTTGTCTTATGTAATAGGGTCAATAAGCCTGAGCACAGTACATTAAAATCCTCCTACATAGCACTCTAATGAATGTACAGTTAGGATGGGTATTGAAAAAAATTCTTCACAAAGATTTTTGGGAAATGCCTTCTTTCTCCAGAGAATAAAAGAACAAAATATTTAATCCCAAATGCTTACCTTCCTGTACTTGTGAGACACTGAGTAAATTCAAGAATTGATAAGCTGTCTCTGGAGGTAGAAATTCTCTCCAGCCCTCCAGCCTGCAGGGTTTTATATTCACAAGTGTGTATAGCAGTGTTAAAAACTGAGGATAAACCAGAGAAAGAAGCACTAGAAGAATTAGTGTTTTGCTGCCAGTGGCATCTTTAGATGAACGAGAAAATTGACTGGAGAGTTTGGAAAAGTTATTTGTAGGAGTAGTGCTTGGTGTTTGAGGAGAGGAGCAGCTCCATTTGTAGGTCACAACTTAAAGCCATAAGAAGATCAGGGTGATACAAATAATGTGTACTTCTAACGCTGCCTTTGTAACGATGAGGGGTTTTAACCCTCCAATTCTGCAGCAAACTTGAATGGTGTTAACTATAGACAGACACCTTTTGTGTCATATTGATATGAAATCTTCTTCCTTTAAAGCTCACTGTTGAAGCTTAGGTATTTGAAACCTGTGGTTTCAGAGAAGAGGATTTACTTCATTTAAAAAATGGGCAGGCTTATCTGCTGCCTCTGTGCTGCTGTGGTCTGCAAACATGCATAGGTGACATCCTAGCAACTGGGTAGCTGTAAATCCTGAATAGGGACCCATACCTTCTCTGTGTGTGTGTAAATGGTGTATTTCTAAGGAAGCTCATATGCATATGAATGGTAACCCTCCTGATAAGTTCACAAAAACCAGGAAGGAAAGTTTTTGCCACTTGGTAGCTATTGAAGACAATAGCTACTGTTGGTTATTGTTAATAAAATGTTAACGTGATAATTTGAAGAAATCTAAACAAAAAGTACAGCTGCAAAGATGCAAAGAATAGTAAGTTCCATGAAAAAAATAAATGAATAAGCATTACTTTCAAAGTTCATTCTGTATGGGGCCCTCCATTTCTTCACAAAGAAATAAACAAACAGGAGGGGTTATTTTCTGCTAAGTATTTTAATTAGCAGATTCATTAGGTGGGTATTTTGATCTTGGGGGTTTTTTTTCAAGTTCTGGGGAAAAAATACCTACTTTGCTGCGATGTTAAAAACTTGAAGTGAGCCATTCAGCTGGTGCTCACCAGCACAAGCTGCTCTGCAGTTCCTGTGAGCTTGTGCTGCTCCTCCAGCGCTGCTCTGCTACTGAAGGAGGCTTTGACCTTTGATCAGGCAGGTTTGGAGCACCTGGCTGGCTTCTCCTCGTGGATGCGTGTCCATGAAATGGCCGCTGCTCTGAGGCCGGGACAAGAGGGTACAAATGCTGCCGTTCAGGTTTTAGGCAGTGGCTGAGGCGCCTGAGCCGAGGAGAATGTGGCGGGATCGCCTTACGCGGCCGTGCAGGGACGAAGCAGCCGAGGGAACACCCGCCTGTTGCTGAGCTACCGCGCCGAGCCCGGCCCGTGGAACACCCACTCAGGCAGCAATTGCTGTTATTAAGAGCAGCAGGAGATGTCATTAGCTGGGAGCATCCCTTTCATTGGGAAAAGTGGGGGGAGGGGGCGGGGGCCGTGTGATTCATTCCCAAGTGATCAGAAGATGCTTTTATCCAGTGTGGCAAAACCAGGAGAGGTCCTGCCCTATATACATAGTGTATTTTGTTTACATTTTCCTGTTGTTCGTTCTCCTGCTGTGAGATGTTTGCTGTTGCTTCCTAGAGAGAATAGCAAACTCTGTAAATCAAATAGTCAGGTTTTATTGAATTGCAAACCCGTGAGAAGATTAATTTGTGCCCTGAAGGGAGGACCAGCTACTGGCTGGACTGCTTGTGAGTGGAGCTGTTAATAGTTCATCAGTAACCATTAAACAGTTTGAAAATATTTGTCCTTTGAGTGTAACCTGAGCTCTGCTGTGAGGGAAAGAAAGGGCGGGGGGAAGCATAGGACAGCAAGAATAAAAAAATGTCACTTTCACAGAATCACAGAATATTCTGAATTGGAAGGAACCCACGAGCATCATCAAGTCTAACTCTTAATGACCCATGTGGGGATTGAACCCCCAACTTTGATGTTATTAGCACCAGTGTTGCCATGAGAAAGTTAGTTCGGTCAGTTTCTTACAGGAAAGTGTAATAAAAGTGTATCTTTGCTCTTTGAAAACTCTTGAGATCTCAGTTTTATTGAGTACAAAGAAATTAATTTTGATTCATGAAAGTTGATTGGTTACAAAACATTAATATTTTTGGTTGCTATTTGTTTAAGGAGGAAGGACTTAAGTAAAGCATGTGTGACACTTCTGCTGACTTACACCAAATACAGCTGCTGATGATTTAAGTCATATGCAAAGTAGTACATAATTAATTCCATGTTGACAGCCCTGGTGATTTAAGTCAGAGAACGACCAGAAGTCCTGCAGATCTTTCCACAGCTGCTCCACTGCTCCTTCAGGGGCTTTATCCCACATTAGTCCTTCAGGGTCCAGTTAATCTTCGAGTCCTCTGCTGAGATTTCTGAAATGCCGAACGCATTCTGAAACTAATCTGACACTGCACAAACTGAAGTTTTGCTCATGGGTAGTCTGAAGTAGTATGTGTAGTATTCCAGGCTGGAGTCAAAGTGCTTCTGTCACCAGCAGGGAATTTGCTGAGATAACTGGTAAATTCCACTTTTTAGAGATGACCTACAGAGGAATTGAGAAGGATCTCAAATGTTCTGCTCAATAAGGGGAGATTTTCCACTAGTTTTAGACAAGCTACTGAAAGCTTCATGCAGCATGGAGTGTTTTTCTAGTTTTGCTGTTGCAAGTGCTGAATTGATTGCACTTGTATAATTATATTAATGATTAAGTAGAAGATATCCTGTGTTGAGAAAAAATATCAACAGTTCCATGCCTTGGTCTTTCAAGACTGGGACTACACATTCTATTAATGAAAGAAAGGTATGAGTTTCTGTGTGTAAATGGTTTGCCTTAAGGTTTCTGTTTGAGCTGGTGTTTCATAAATCTGCTATTGCCTAAGAAATTATTTTTTTCCCGAGACCAACAGAGGACACTTTGTCTGAATGAATTTTATAGGTTGACATTTAGTATTTTATTACACAATGTTTTGTAGATGCTATGTGTTTGTGCAGTTGCCTGCTGGCCCAAATGCCTTCCATTCCTGCTATTCTTCCCAGTACCTGGAAAGAAATAACTGTGTGACAATTTGCTTAGACAGGCTCTGTTTACCAACATTTTTTAGAATTTTGCTTTGAGCTGTGATATGTTCTGTGTTGAATTTAACTGATACATGAAGTAAACTAATGATAGTGATTGCAAAGTTGAATATAAAATATTTGAAGATCAGGGTAGAGGAAGGTGACAAGAATTACAGCATGCAACTTTACTTACTTAGGTATAACTCACTGATTAAACCAGATTATTTCTGAGAACAAAAATTTGTCTGGCCCAGAATTTTGAGAGCTGTACTAAATTTGCTAATTACTAGCTTACTAAATATGTGCTTAGAAAGTTATCCCATTTCTCATGTTGTGAATGTATAAATATTGAGGTAAAATGTTGCAAGATCGTGGTTTTACAGAAATGGAGAAACCCTTCAGCTGCTGGCAGAGTAAGCATAAATAATGTCTATATTTCTTTGTATTTAAGTTTTTTTTACACTATGACCTTTTCTCTGATCTAATAATTTATTAATGTATTTTATTACATTTTAACTTCTTATGTATAATAACTCTTAAGCTATTATTTCCACTTATTGTTATAAAGGAACTCACAGCAGGAAGAATATATGTTGTGTAGAAACTGCTCATTGCTATTTATGTGCCTTCTCTTTAAAAACAACTGTTTAATTTTTTAGATCATCACTGTAAAAATGATGTTTCCTTGGGGCTAGAGCTGGTTTTTTCATAAATTATGTATGAGCATATGAGCTGGCTTTTTGCACCTGGAAGTGAGTTTTATGAACTTAGTTTTGTAAATGTGATATCTAAGTGCTGTTTATTCAAGTTGCTTGCCCCAGACTGTTTCCTAGTAGTTGTTAAAAGCACTTGCTAATGGAATGCTATCTGCTAATTCAATGTGTTTTGCTACCTGCTTGTGAAGGGGTGAAACACCTGGATACCAAACAGTAGGAAATTCATCGGCAATTTGCTTGGCTCCTAAAGTTTGCCAGTACAATGGGTATGGCAATTGTACTGGCTGTGTTTCCAGTTCTTTTGAATGTCAGTGAGTAAGGAAAACCTAAAAGGAAAAATGATAAAATGACATTTTAACTCCATCGGCAAGTCAGTGTTGACATTTTCCAAGAAAGGAGATTATGCAAGTTCTTTATGGATATTCTGTGTTTCTTGTGGGGTGTACATTTGCCTTTCAGAAAAAAAACCATCTGAAAATACAAGGGGGTGAAAAAAGATATCCGCATTATATTTTCAGAAACTAAATTTTTGGAATTATATAACATATTCAGACAAAAAGGTAGATGCTACAATAAATCTACCTGCTGTGTACTAAGTCCTGTTATCTTTTCAGAAAAAAGCCAAAGGGCAGCTCCTGTTTGAGCAGATCATGTATCATCTGGACCTTATCGAAAGCGACTACTTTGGGTTGAGGTTCATGGATTCAGCACAAGTGGCAGTAAGTAGTTATGCTCTGTTTTAAACAACAGTGTAACAGTTGAATCCTTATACTGACAAAAATGCTGTAAGAAAGCTGCCTTTTGTGAATTAAGTTTTGTGCAGAAGCTCTGTAGATTTTCTGTGTCCCCAAGTTTAATTCTGCCTCCAGCACTAACGTATGACCATGCTGTTGTGTCTTCCTTTCTTGTTTCCACGTGTTCCTGTCACACTCTGTTGTCACTAGGCAGGCTGGTCCAGTTGGACCCCAGAGCCTGGTGGTTGGTGCAGAAACTCTTGGTGCTGATGATACAGAGAGGATGGAGCAAAATCAGAGTGTGTGTTTGGCCCTTTTGTTGTGTGCTATACAGAGAGGAGAAGGTTTTCCTTTGCAAATGTTGTCAGCAAAAGTCACCTTGTTAATGTCTGCTTGCAGGAGGGGTATACCTTTGATTTGTTCAAATCAGTTGTGACTCAGACCTGCAATTGGAAGTTTTTAGGAGGCTATAAGTGTGTTTGTATGTATCAGTTCGAGTTGAGGGTTCTTCCAGGCCCAAGTTTGTTGATGTTTTATTGTGTGTTTCTAAAAATGTGACAGGTTTTGAAGTCAGAAGCAGAGCATTGTCAGTAGTAACCACAGTTCTTTCTCTTGTGGGCTATGCAGTATTTTATAGATACTTCTTATACTCAAGTATTTAATTCTGCCACCTAGGGTAGCTGCAAGTTAAGTGAGCCTTTAGGCAAGGAGTGTTTTTTTTCTTTGTCCTGCATCACTGCAAGTTAAACTTGTATTCACTTAGCCCAACATTCCCAGGTAGAATGAGATCAGTCTTTTCCTGCTGCATATATCAATCTTATTTGTTAGATGCATAACCTAATTGTTTTTGTGTTTCAAGGCAACTTCAGAATTATTTCATGCTTAGGATGGCAGAGGGAAAGCACAGACAGCTGAGCTAAATATCTGAATTGTTCCAAGGTCAGCATACAAAAATGGAGGCAGTGATTTATATTCCTTTATTTCTGTGAAGATTTGTGTCCATAACGGTTTGAAGGTGATCTCTTAGTTGTTGCAACTTTGTATAAAGGCAAAAAAAAATCCACAAACTTGAACCTTTGAAATAAGCTAATAGCTTTGAATGCAGTGCTCCACCCCAAAGCACTTATAACCTGATGGCTTCTTTCCAAAATTGTTGTTGTCAAATTGTATGCTTAGCATGTAATTGTAAAGATCGTGCTCCTCAGAGAAAATTTTTGGTGTTCTGCATCTGAAGAAAACTTGATGGCCACTGGAATTAGCTGCTGGTGGTCTGTAGTTCCCAGTAGTGAAAGTGGCCTTAAACCCCTTGCAGAACAGAAACATTTAGCACTGAAGAGAAAAGACCATTACACTGACAGATGGATGGCATTCAGAGCCATGCACACAACAGAAATGAGGAAACAGCCCATTGCATACCATTTTATATTTCTCCAAATCATGTTAGCTGTGCTCAGCATGTGCAGTCCAAGATGCTGAGTGTTGATAGTGAAGAATCTATTGCATTTATCCTTCTGCTTCAGAAAAGCAGTACTCTGTATGGTTAAGGTATCCTAATTCAGTTTCTGCCATGTGGCTTCTGATGTATTTCCCTGTTGTCCAGGATCTCACAAGAGATCGCAGTGGGTTAATTTTAACTGGTAGAATTCTCTATAATTTTTTTTCTCTTCCTGATCTGCTAGCAAAGAAACCTATTTCATCTTGAAATGTATTAATAAGAATTAATCTTTTCTGCCACAGGAGTGGCTCATGCCTTGCTTTTGTCTAGCAAATTATTACTGCCAGTCCAGAGGGCACGTAATTGAATATTTGATACTGCCCAGTCTACCAGGTACAGGAGATTTCAAACTTGGTTTGCTTCCTTTTTTTAACTATGTGTGACTGAAAAGCAGCAGAGTAGAGATAACAATCTGTTTAAACTGGACCTTAATGATGAGCTGTGTATAATGAAGCAGAGAAGATTGAATTTTGCCAGAAGAGCTGAATGCAACAGCCAGAGATAATTACTTGCTTTAAGAAATGAAGAACTGTTGCAATAGCAGCCATTCCTGCAGAAGGAGCTGGCAAGTTTTAGCAGAAACCCAATCTGCAGCTGGAAACAAAGAACAGAGACTAATCAAGTGACTTGTCCAAGATTATTCAGGAGACCTGTTAAATAAACAGTGTAAGAATCCAGTCCCTTACTGTAGGCAGAATTGTCCACTGGCTCTGAAGGATATCATCTTTCTGCTATCCAATTTAAATCTAAGAATATTGCCATACTTGCTAGTTAGTTTTACTGATACAAACTAGCAATACATAGTTACACAAAAGTTTTAGAAATCCCACACTTAGTTTAAGTACAAATAAGTTTTCAGTAGATCTGTTGTGAACAACTGAAGAATTGCTTTTTTCATTCTTTTCTGCTGCTGAAGTGATCACTAGTTGGGTGTTAAAGATTTCCTGTGGAGTGGGGGAAACCCAGATAATGGAAACTACCTGGCATTTTGGATTTTTGTATTCAAATAATAGCTTCTGTAAAAATGTTCTTGAAATCATTAGTGAAATGAAAGAATTGTTGTTTTCATGTGATTTCTGTGTTCACTAGTCTGCTGTTCAGGAAGAGATCAACTTTAGACTCAGCATCTTGTCTAACAAACCTCATTTGCCCAAACTTCTTAAAATGTTGCTGGGTGAGGATTTGAGGGGTTTTGTATGTGTTTTGTTTTTAATTTCTGCAGCAGCAAACCTTTAGTAAGGACTTGCAGTACTCTGTGCAGTCTGTTGTTTGTAATGCCTTCTGTTTGGAAGACTTTATCTCTGATTTTCAGCAATACACTGTGCTGTGCAAACCCTCATCAAAAGTAAACTTCTTTTCCAGGTCCACTTGAATTCCATTATAATCACTTGGAATAAATCTCAAGTTTCTTGACGTCTGTGTCCATTCATGTGTTGGTTTTGAGCTGGTTTTTTTTTGTTTCATTCCCACCCCCACTTAAAAGCAGTTCTGTTTCCCTTCTCCCTTGCACACCACCACCACTGAGCAGAGCTCCTGTGGGCAGCAGCAGTCAGAGCCCAGCAGAGTGAAATGCTATCGGTGCTGTCATGGGGCTGCCTCTCTGTTGCCTTCCCATGGAATGTGGAGGAGATGAGAGAAAACAGAAATCCAGCCCTGGAGCCTAGACAGTGCTCCCCTTGCCATTTCAGTATCTAAATCACCTGCAAGCCTCCAGCTGTGTAGTTTCTATTTTTTTTGGTGGAGGAAAGAGTGAGTAAACTCTCTTACAGCAAGTGAGTTTATGGAATAGGAAAAAAGATTATATGATTTCCTTGTAGAAAAAAAATTGCTTAACTCCCATTTCACTGGTAGCGTAAGCAAAATTTATGTAAATATTTGCTTCATTCCTCCTTAAGCTTCCTGCTTTATTTTAAAAATGTATTAGATACATTTCAGATAGCTCTCTGTAGCTGCTTAGTTTGAATAGGCAATGAGAGCTTTCTCAGCTGTGTGCACAGCAGCAGCAGATGGTTTAACACTGTCATCTGCAGCTAATGCAGCAATCAGTCCCAGCCCGGCTGTGTTACAGGCTGACTGCAGCTCTCTGAGAAGGCAGGGCTGCTCTGGAGGCAGGAATGTGTTTACACTTGGCTCTGCAACCTGAAAATACTGGTTCTTTTTCATACCCTTCTTGCTTTTCTGTCCTCCCTGGAGCTCCCTGTGAACTTCATGTCACACAGTTTAACAAAAGGAGTCTTACTAAGTATATAATTCATCTGTATTAGTTGCAAGGTGACATTTGAGATTGATCTGATGAGGTGTTGCTCCCTGGGCATGGTGAGCCATGCAGGCCATGGTGTGTCAGGCAGTTGGCTCTGGCTGTTGAGTCAGTGCAGTTTTGCTGGTCAGGGTGCTGTGTTTCCTGTTTAGGTGAGTCACCTCCTTTGGAGGAGGGAGCTGTTGGCTCTGCCCAGCACTAGAAAGGAGATCTGTCCCGCTAGATGTGTGCTGGATTTCCAGCTTTAACTTCTGCTGTAAACTCTTCAGCAGTGTGATTGTTTTGGGGAGCATACTGTACATGTGTAGGTATTTCAATCTGCCAAGTAGAGCTTTTTCACATGCTGTTGTACACACTGTAAGTCAAGCCATTGTTCTGGCTTCTTGTCCACTATATAGCTTATAATTAGCATTAGTAGGTGAGGCAGTAACTTGTCCTCCCATGTGACAGTTCCTGAAATGTCACCCATGAATAGATTTTTGAGAATTAGGTAGAGCTGACTCCGATGTTGGGACACAGACAGCTCTGCTGTTACTGCACTTGAGTCATCAAAAGAAAATGCTTGAAAGCCAACAATATTTATTTTGTCTCTCCCCTTCCTGCCCCAAGTAAACATCACACACAGCTGAGTGCCAGAGTCTTCAGCTATGATTTATGCTTCTCTGGCTGATTGTCACTGGCTGACCTACTAATGTGTGAATTAAGTGTTTGTCTGGACAGGATGAAAATCTAGTGAAGTGGTTTGCTAGTATGTTTATTTTTCTTTTAAGTAGACAATGGTGTCTTGAAGATTTGGTTTAAATAAGGTACTACAGGATGTTTCTGTTGTTCAAAACTGACATCTTGCATCACAAACTTTGAGCAAAATGATCTTCAGCAAGCACAGAAAGCTATGAATTGTGAAAGATTTGAATTAGATTGTTTTAACAAACTACTTGTTATTCCAAGACGGTCTTCACTGACACTTCTTTTTTGTTCTTTCTGGAAGATTTCTGTATTGATAATTCAGTGAAATTAATTTATTTTTCAGCATTGGCTGGACAACACCAAAAGCATTAAAAAGCAAGTTAAAAGTAAGTGTCCTTTCCATTTTCTCTTGGTACATTGTATTTAACACACAGAAAGCACAGCCAGTTGAAATGGGTGGTGGGGGCAGTGTCCTGTGAGGGGGTGAGGGTGGCAAGTGACAAAAGCCCAGCATTGTTTAATGGCATTTTCCCTCTGTAGCTCATACTACTTTATTCTAATGCTCTTAATTAAAGATGTTATGGGCTCATTAATTATAGTTGAAGTGGAGTCAAGGCAGCTGAAGATGTTCTAGTATTATGGAGCATTTTCCTGGCTGTAGGAAAACTTGTCTTGGACCTCATGCATGGGGCAGTCCTGCTTGAATCTGTGTCCAGTCCTCCGAGTCCTCACCTGCTGCACAAGGCTTCAGTGTGGCCTGGTTGTGGCAGTGGTGTGTGCTTGGGGAAGATGTTGTTTAGCAGCCTCCTTGCTCTGCTCTGTGGGAAGTCTTCAGGGATTTGTGGTGTTGTTTTAATGCAAGAGAGGTTTTGGAAGCAGTGAGAGGGAGAAAATTCCTCCTGTCAAATGCAAGAATCAGCCGAGCGATGCACATTTTTAAAGACCTATTAATCCACCCTTTTGCTGAGTTAACTCTTTGGTTTGCAGAAGAGATGTGTCTTCCATAGAAGGGTCTCTTAAATTCCCATAAAGTATGTCTAAACTGTGGAATAGAAGGGCCTGAGTTGTCAGCAGTGAGTATTTCCCAGAGCCCTGGGAAGGTGTTGCAGGGACCAACAGCATGCCTGAAGGTTTAGTCAACTGTAGAGCCAAGATGCTTAGCTTTTGTGGTGATGGATAGAGCCCTTAAATATAGGGATTAACCTGGATTCACGTGCTCTTGGCAGGAAGAATCACATTCATGTGATATGATCATTGGCTTGTCTTGTAACACATAAAACTGTTTTGTGTGCCTATTAAGTGTCCTTTCACCCTGATGTTCCTCATGGATTTCCCTGGCATAAAGGAATTCCTGCCTTAAGACCTTGTGTAGAACATAGCCAACCAATTTCAGTCAAGTTTTGTGATGTGATGCTGTGTAATAAATAAATAACCTGTCTCATCCTGTAACTGTTACTGCTGTCTTGCATGAATTGTGCTTTGCAGTTGGCCCCCCATATTGTCTGCATTTTCGTGTAAAGTTTTACTCATCAGAGCCCAACAATCTACGTGAAGAGCTAACAAGGTAAGAGGGATTTTGTGTGTGAGAGGGGGACCCAAATAAGGCCAGGGAAATGTTTTCCATAGCATTTATTTAAACATTTTGGAAAACTCTTTAGAACTGCTTGTTTACTAGGCTTTTTGTAAATGTAGTTTTCTTTTTGTAAAGTGGCTATTTTGTGTGTGGAAATAAATATGCTGTGACACAGAGAGATCTAAATATTTATGTATTACTTAATGCACCATTTTTCATTAGGCAATTTTGGCAACTGATCTGAGTAACTTATACACAATGGACAGAGGTTTTCACTGAAGAGAACAGACATCATTCCTCTTTTTTTTTTTCTTAAGCTGTTAGTTTCAAATTCATGCAATCATCCTGTCTCCAGGCAGAAAAGCATTGAATTGCGAGTTAGAGGTTCTCTTTGAAAAAAGGAATTTCAGTTAGCATTTCATTGCATATGTGGTCCTCAAAGAGCTTATGGAAAGGGAAAGTAGTATTTTACTGCCACGTTGAGCTGAGTTAACACTACTATAGGTGTAGGTTTGTAGTATCAGGTGAGCAGCAGTTCCTCTTGATAAAAGCCTTTCACAAATCCATTCATAGGACTGCATTTCTGAATGGGCTGAGACAAGGAGGGGAGCTTTGAAAAAGAGCACAACCTACCACCTGTCAGGAGTATAAATCTGTTGTAGAACACAGCACGTCCTTGCCTTGTTACTGCTGCTGATCCCTTTTGGAGAGTAAACAAAGTTATGTTTTCCTGATAGCTGTAGACATTTCATACCTCAGCCATTTGTAAGGGTGTGAAGTGCATTTGTTGGTTGTTCAGGTTTATGTCTGTGTGGATCTTCAATCTGCACTTTAGCCAAATCCCTTGGAGTGCTCCCAGGAAGATTATAGTAGCATTACCCCTTCCAGCCATATGTACCCTGTGCAGCTTCATATTTACATGTGGTAACATAATGTGGTAACTGCTGCTTTTTAATGCTTTCCTGCTGATCTGGGAAGAATGTTTTACCTCCCCATACATGTTCCTGAATAATCATTTAACTGTCTTTAAAACCAGCAACTGCAGACAAAATTCAGACCTGTATCTGTATCTACTACTATGGAAGGTTTTCATCCATTTTGACTTGAGTTCTGCCAGTCAGACCTTGCTGTGCAGGTTTTAGCCAGGCAGACCTGAAACCTGAGGGCTTTTAAACACTGTGTGCCTGCTTAGCTAATCCCCCAGAAGAGGAGAGCAGCAAGTTGTCCTTCTGTCTTGAGACAGTGTGACACCTTGAAATAGCAGCAGCAGTGGGAAGCAAAGCTTTGCTGTGTCACTGAGCTTTCCCAGGGTTCCACCTTTAAACAGCAGGACACCCAGCTGGAGCTTTTCAGCTTCCCCAGGTGCAGCTTGCTCTGTTCCCAGCCAGTGGTCATGTAGCACAGCACGGGAAGTGCTTGAATTGTGTGGAAGTGTAATGTGGCTGATAAGCACAGACTGGTCACACCCACTACACACTGGAGGCCTGTGTTCATTTTCCTATCTGAGGTCAGTACTAACCAAATTTATTCCCCATGCAGAGGCCTTAGTGTTCAAAAGGTTTTGGTTAATAAATTATTTGGCAAAGTATTTGTGGAGTTCGTGAAACCTGTAGGAAAAACACCTGCACCAGTTTTGTGTCTGTGTATGAAAGAGTGAGGAGACACAGGCACATGTTGAAGCAGAAGTTATGTCTAAGGTTTCTCTACTAGAAACCTCTACTAGAGGTTTCTCTAGGAATCTCTACTAGAAGGAATCTCTACTGGAATTCAGACTGGAAACCATGGTGGGTGCCAGTGTTTTGTACTTGATCAGAGCTCTTCTCTTGTTAAAAGAAAGCTGTGTACCATAATGGAGCAAGGGGCTGCTCTTCAGGCGTTTTGGATCAGAATAATTGGTATTGCACACCAAAGGGATTTATATTCAATATTTGCCCCATTTCTAAGCAAAAAGAATCGAGGATGTGCAAGGCAGTGAAGAAAAGCTGGCTCTGAAGGGTAAACAAGTTGAAAAGGCTGCAGCCTGCTATTTATTTTTAGTCACTTTGCAGTCATCATTCCAGGTTAGATTTTAACTAAGCAATCCATAATAGAAACATTTGTTTTTTTCAAGACTTAAAAATAACCATTCTTTTTTGAGGTTGGTATGTGTATGAATAATGAAGGGAATGTGGAAGATGCAAGTTGTTCTTTGCTCAAGTAGAATCAGAAGAGAATAAAAAATATATTTACCATGTTTATTTTTCCATGCAACACTGTAGTTCAGCTTCTGACAACTTGTGCTTTTGGGTTTGCTTCATTTGAAATGCCTGCAAAACACACAAACCCAACCGATAAAGCCTTGAGAGGTCACAGTGCAGTTTCTTTCATCTTGGAAACTCATGTTAAGAGTAGAAAACATTTTTATTTGTCAAGCTCTAACTCCTGTTGACTGAGTGACACATTAGCACTATTACTCAATGACTTATTTCTTATTTAATCCCACAGATATTTATTTGTTCTGCAGCTGAAACTGGATATTCTTAGTGGAAAGTAAGCAGCCTTTTAAACCATTACAGTCTGTTTAGCATAGAATTTATTACATTTATATTTGAATAATTAATAAGTTTTGCTTAGTAGTGTAATGTTATTTTTTTTCTCTAAAATACTATTTTTCTATGCATGAATGTCAGGAGAGGAATGCTTAAATAATGTATTGCTTATCTCCTGATAATTTTCTGAAAACCTACCAATACTTTTAAATTTTCTTATCCCACACATTTGCAGTTTCTTACTGTCAGTTACATAAGTTGTCTGCTAATGGTGTCAGTTCAGGTTTTAACAATGCATTTCTCTTTTGGCAGATTGGAATGTCCTTTTGACACTGCTGTCCAGCTGGCAGCTTATAACATGCAAGGTGAGTAGGTGCAGCAAGGGAAGGGTGAAGTTGCACAAATAATTTTGTGTAGATTCTTATTAACTGTTTTAAAAGTCTGTCCTTGTTATGTCCATAAAATATTCTCTGTCCAGCCATTAGTGATCCAGTGTGAAATACAGATCTTTTAGATTGTACTTTTTCTTGAGAGTATGTACAGAAAATTGCTCAATTTCTCAGGAAACAGAACAAGGAGGTTCTGAACATAAACAGCTTTGCCCTAAAGTTGTTTTCTCAGGTGCTCCTGTGCAAATCTGTCCACTTTCACAGAAGATACGAGGCCTGCAGCCTTCCTGAATCACTTTGGTGTAGAAACATGGCTCACTTCTTTTTCATCATATAGATTCTGTCAAGTGTTGTCTTTGCTGTCAGATAAATCAAATACAAAATTTGGTTTTCTTTGCACTGTGTATAAAATACCAGCTTTTGACTTCATCTGATTTGTAGGAGCATCTTCATGCCCCGTGTCTCATGCTTATACTTGAGCATTCCAGGTTGAACTGCCCTTGTTAGGATTTCACATCCTCCTTCAGCCACAAGATGTGACACTCTTTTTTCCTCAGCTGTACAGCACTGTGTTTGAGTCATCTAAGATTTTATTAATCAGTTGTCTTTAACTTTTGATTCCAGATGAGAATGTGTTGTTTGGATGAGGGTGTGATGTTAACAAATGTGGAGTTTCCTATGGTTTCAAGCAGAGGAGCTCACAAAGAAAGAGGGGAGGCTTGAGGTTTTAGAAATGCCTGCTAGAGTAGGCTTTTGGTTCCTTATTGAAGCATAAAGGTACATGGATACATGGCCTTGTTCAAGCCAATTGATGTGCCATGTGTTTGAGCCACACAAATTCTCCACCCAACATTTATCTCATGAATCTGCTGTACTTTCTCTGCATGAGGTAGGAGTAAGCCACTGAAATTTGGTCTCGTACAAGTATTTTTCAAAACACTTTTTTCTTTTCATGCAGGAAGTGCTAATGCCCTAAATCATGTGTAGGTATAAGAGTTGGGATTAAACTGTGAAGACTCTTGTCTTTCTAACCTGCTCTTTTGTGTGGAAGGAAAGCAGTTAGAATATATTCCACAGTTAAAAATATTAGCATTGTTAGAGCCTTAAGATACAGGTTCAGTAAATAAGATTTTGGAAGAACAAAGTGATCTAATTAGGCCATATATCCCCTGCTTTTTGTGGTGGTCTTTTCTTTCCTCTCTCCACAATGAGGCCTGTAGCAGGGCTTTAATCTTACTGTCTGACAGCTGTGTACTTTTATTTAAATCAGCTGGAACCTAAGCTGGCTTTGACAGCATTCCTTTGAACAGAGGCAGGCATTTTAGTGGGAGTAAATTATTACAGAACTACAGACTTCCTCAGTCAGCATTTAAAAAAAAAAGAAAGAAGGGGGTGAAAAGACTGTTATTATGCTTGCAGCATTCAGAATCCAAAAAATTGAGTTTTATATCATGTGGCATTTCTGTACCTGTGGAATACTGGCATTTATTCAACTTCACCAGGTCTTCCCAGTGATTTCTCTATTTTTCTCCACATAAACATCCATAGCTTCATTTTTCAGACAGAGCAGCTATTGGCCTGCATCAGATTTCCAAAGTCCAAGTAACAGAATTATTCCTAATTTTTTGGCTATGAGCTGCACATTACGAAGCAATGTGAAATTAGTAGGAGGAGTTAGTGCTTAGTGACTGAAAATCAGTACAGTTTTGTAAAGGTTTCTAACTGTCAGTTTCAGCATTTTAGATATTTATCTGTCTTTAAAACTGGACTTGTTAGCATCTGTGGGAGATGGAGTTGTGTTTTTGTTGTGGCACACCCCTTGACTGGTATGTTCCTGTATGTTTTCTACATAGCATCTCTGGATGGAGGAGACAGAACACAAAAATAATTTAATATTTTAGACTAACTCAAAAAGTGTGCAGAAATTCTTCTGTCTGCAGAAATTTCCACTGTGTTTATTGAGAACAGTGCCTAACAGTGTTGTTCTTTTGTAGCTGAACTTGGAGACTATGATCCTGCTGAACACGTCCCTGAGCTGGTGTCTGAGTTCAGATTTGTTCCCACTCAGACTGAAGAGATGGAATTAGCTGTTTTTGAGAAGTGGAAGGAATGCAGGTACTAGATCTTCCAGTGAATGCTGTTTGCATTGATTTTTCTGTGAAGAGAATCTATTAAAAAGATACTGCTGATGGTTCTTCTATGGTCTTGTTCAGAAATAGAATTTTAATATAGTTCTGTCCTATTTTGTAAAGAATATAATGTGATAAATGAAGCTTTTTCAGAGGTCTGAGTAAAATGGTGAGGTACAAAATCTTGAAACACAGTCATTTTTGCGGCAGCATTTTCAGATTAAAACTTTAAAAAGTGACCTTGATCTTCAATAAAGTGAACAGGTGTCACCAGTGTTTATGTTTTTCACAAACTTTCAGGAAGTTCCTTTCCACTTTCCTCATTTACCAGTTTTTCCTTTCTGTGCTTTTTCAGGCATCTACCTAACAGCAAAAAAATTTTATTTCAGGGGCCAAACACCAGCACAGGCTGAAACGAACTACTTAAACAAAGCTAAGTGGCTGGAAATGTATGGTGTAGACATGCACATAGTCAAGGTATGTTTAACCACAGCATGGTGACCTTTGGAAAGGATAGTGTTAGTTTTGTGTTGCAGTTCAACACTGGTTCTGCTTTGAGGGGGGAAAGAAAAGGAATATTGTTCTCCTGCAGTCTATGTAATAAGTGATCTGGCTTTGTGTCAACATTCCATTCTTTGGTATATGTTTCTAGAAGGTATAACTTGAGTCCAAGCATATCTGCTGTATGTTAAATGTGTGATTGATGTGGAAGTAGTACTACAGTTGGTATTTAGACTTTGAATTACTGTGATTTTTCACAAAACTCCTATTTGCTGGGGTGTAGTCAGCTACCAGCTAAAGAACTACAAATAAGCATAGCTCTCCTGTGGAGATACAAGTGCAGCAAATGCATAAGGTTTTCTTTATTACACAAACACATCAAGAAACTTTAATTTTCCTCTTTAGTCAGCCTTATTGAAGGGTTGCAAACAAGAAAAATACATTGCATGAGATCATCAAGATATAGGAGTTTTGTTGTATAGGATAGCAGACGTGTAATTATAACACTTTGCTTGGACAAACAAATTACACTCTAGTAAATTGGATAGAGGGTCAAACACCAAAATGAATCTGATTTTTATTTTGTGTCAATTAGGCAAGAGATGGTAATGATTACAGCCTGGGACTAACACCTACAGGAGTTCTTGTCTTTGAAGGAGACACAAAGATTGGTTTGTTTTTCTGGTAAGTTCTCTGATTGTACACTAGAATCTGTTCTCGATTTTGGTTCTTTTGTTTCTTTTATGAGAGCAAAAAAAAAATTGTTTGTGTTGTGGGAGCACCATGAATTTGAGGTACGTTCTCATTAAGTTACTGAAAGTGAGACATAACCTGCTTTGAACTTTCTGTTCATCTGGCAGGCCAAAGATAACAAGGCTTGACTTCAAGAAGAACAAACTCACTCTGGTTGTTGTTGAAGATGATGAACAGGTAGATAAATATCTTTTTACTTAAATCTCAGTCTTTATTGTACACTACTAATGTGCATGTTCCTAATCTTTCCTTATATTTAAGTTTTGAGAATTAATGTTGGTGCCTGAAAGATTTTTGATTGTGACTTGTGGGGGGAGGAGGGAAATGAAGGGACTTAAGTAAAAGATAAACTTTTCTGTCATCCATTTTTTAAAAAGAGAATGCCTGGTGAAACTAGAGCTGGTACTTTGGAAACAGAGTGCATCGCACAACACAGTTTAAAAAAAATTCCACATAGCACATTTAGTAGAATGAATTACTTCAGCAGGTTTCAGAATTGTTTCTATGGGGAAGAAGTTGCATACACCTGAGACAATTAAAAAGTGAGCATTGGTAATTTGAGAGGATTAGATTTGGAAGTGAAACCGTGTTAGCCTCATCAGCAAGTACCTTCCTGTTGTAATAGTATCTTTAATTTGTAGTTATTCAGAGGTTTGGCTTGTTAAATGTATGGACTCCAGCATTTTCCAACTTCAGACTATATAGCAGTTGTTCATTATCATTAGCTTCTACAAAGGTTGATTCTTCTGCCTGAAACATTTTTTAAATATATCTATTAGGAATCATAGAAACCAAATTTTATTTGGCTTGCATGGAATTTTAGCTTGGACTTACTCAAGCCCCTTGTAAGTTGTCAGTGTGCTTTGTGTGCTTTAAGGGAAAGGAGCAGGAGCACACTTTTGTCTTTAGACTGGATCACCCCAAAGCCTGCAAACACTTGTGGAAGTGTGCAGTGGAGCACCACGCCTTCTTCCGCCTCCGGGGGCCCGTCCAGAAGAGCTCCAGTCGCTCTGGCTTCATCCGCCTGGGCTCTCGCTTCCGCTACAGGTCAGTGCCGGTGGCGCTTGGCACACCCCTGCTGGCACTCTGTGCTTTCCTGGCTGCTGGGGTTTAGTCCCTTCATCAGCTCTCTCTGTGGCTTTTGGCAATGTGTCCAGGTTTAGAGCAAATTTGGGGAAGAATCCCCCCAAAGGAGCTCCGGTGGGAAAAGCAGATCCAATCGGCCCCTCCCCCCCAACTGGTCCGGGAGGAAAGAAAAATACCTCCTTGGAGAAAGGTGGAAAAAAACCCCCTGTTTATTAAACAATAAGACCAAAACAGTATCAAAACAATGAGACCCCTTGCCACTCTAAAAGAGATGACAAACTGAGAAAACCCCGGGTTCAAGCAGCAGCTCACTCAGTCTCTGATCAGTCTCTCAGTGCTGGAATTGTCGCAGGCCAGGGCCGGCCCGGTGGGCCACAGCTGCAGCTGCCGGTGCTCTCCTGGGTGTTCAGTCCAGAGCAGTTCCAAGAGGTCCAAAGAAAAGGGAAAAAAAAAACAGTCCAGGGAACTTCTTTGCCCCAGCTAGCTAACACTAACTAAAAAGCAAAAGAAGAGCTCTCTGTCCCGCTGTCTGTCCGCAGACAACACAGTCAGGAGCAGGAATGTGGAGGAGTGCAGTGTCTGAAAACAAAACTGCGCGCTTCTTCTCTCTCCCCCTTCACTCTCTGTAACACTCTT
Source organism: Zonotrichia albicollis (assembly GCF_047830755.1). Taxonomy (NCBI): domain Eukaryota; kingdom Metazoa; phylum Chordata; class Aves; order Passeriformes; family Passerellidae; genus Zonotrichia; species Zonotrichia albicollis. The sequence continues at coordinate 34,524,951 of NC_133828.1, forward strand.
AAAGGTACAAAACTTATTATTACTCAACATAAACAGAATGAGACGATTGGGGATAAAAGCATCATATAGTCAACCCAGGACACAATGTTACTTAAGCTTTATTCTCTCCTAGAATTTTCACCTTCTCCCAAAACTCGTGAGATCACAGAAATACGCAAAGGGCTGACACGTTTTTGTCAGCAATTTAGTATTTAAAAAGTCGTTGCTTCTGCCATTTGTCTTGGGGAGATTGGGTGAAGAGGGGAATGTTTCTAAAACTTACCCTCTTTTGGTGAAAGGTCTTTTGAGGTGTGAGGTTTGGGATCTTTTTTTAGAACTGACATGAGATAGTAAGCTATGAATTTAAAGTAAAAGTGTGATGTTTTTATGAACATTATTCCATCATTAAAAGTAAGTGATTTATTTCACTGCTTTGTGCTCTTACATGGCATTTTTAGTGGGAAAACAGAATATCAAACCACAAAGACCAACAAAGCCAGGAGATCAGCATCCTTTGAAAGAAGGCCCAGCAAGAGATACTCAAGACGAACCCTGCAAATGAAAGGTAAAAGAACTTCCATTCTGAGAAGTAAAATTCAATGTGAGAATCAGGTAATAATCTCCTTTAAAATTTCTGGGTAGGAATTCTCCTGTAGTTGTTTGCCCTTCTCTTGAATTTTCACAATAAATTTTCTTTGACTTAGTTAAGAGATCTCATGTATTTACCAGAAAAAGCTTGTGTCCAAAGCATGTCCAAACCAGCTTGCTCATGAAAATTACACAGTAGGTCTTGGTATGAAGATGGAAAATTTGGACACAGGAAATAGTGATAAATTAATTAGGGTACTTTAAATTTATGAATTGAGTTCAAATTTTTTGTCATTGATACTTTTTCCATTGTTGTTAGGAGCTGCCCTTTGTTGTCATGATCTGACAGCAGCTGATACCTTGTTTCTGACTCCCACTCTTGCATGGATCATATGTGACAGCCATGTTTGCCTTCAGATCCTTGCTTAAATCTGGCTTTGGTTTGCTCTTCAGATTTTTTATTTTATTTTCCAATTTAGATTTTGTTTTTCACACATTATACATGAGATCTGTGCAACTTTTGCTCTTTTGGTTCAACTTTTGCTCGTTTGGTTGCCTACTTTCAGACTGTGTAGGCTATTTTTATTAATCATATAATTAATATTTAACAGGTAATCTAATTATAAATTAAATTTTAATTAATGCTTTTTATTTTTGCAGCATACACTGCTAAACTGGAAGAAACAAGGTAAGATGCATTCCAGTGTTTGAATTTCTGTCTTTGGTGTTTGGCACCTGTACTTGAGCATGTGCAGAAGGAGGATGTAGTGTTGGACTCTTAACTGTGGTTTTGCTGTGGGTATTGTTTGCTTTATATAAAAGTTAGTGTTCAAAGCAAAGCTTCTGTCTTGCTGCATACAGACAGTTTTGCCAAACTTGCTTACTAGCTAGAAAAGAAGTTTGTTTATTACTAGTTATTGTTCTTGCTGGATATGAGCTGTAGTTTATGTGCTGCCATGTAAAGAGATCAGGTAAAAGTTTGTTAGGAGGTCTGTCTGAAGTCTGCCTGCTCCAGGTGTGTGACTGAAATACCTCATTCAGTGAAGGTCAAGGACAGGGAAAAGACAGTAAAATGAGTATTTTTGAAATAAGTTGATGGGTTTATATTCTGTGTTACGCTTGCATTTATTTTCATCCATGATCAACATTGAAAGGGAAGCCTTTTGGTTCTTTATTTTCCAGTTCCTGGATCTGTAGGTTCATACTTGCTGTTCCAATGTAAATTACTCAGATGTATCTGAATCATATAAGTTTCATACCCTTCCTTAAGGGAAGAGAGGAAACCAGATTAAAAGGAGCTGCCTGGTAGTGAACAAACTTAGGTCACCCAGTTCTGGTTTCTGTCCTTTGCCTTAATTACTTGTGAACACTTCAGTGAGCAGTTGCAACCAAATTACTTTTTAAAAAGTAGATATTCACAGATATTAAGCACCATGGTGAGCACCACAGAATGCCAAAAAAACATTTCAGAACAACAGACTTAATGCAGCCCAACATAGTCTGTCTGTAGCAGCAGGGCTGGTTCTTGCATGAGAGCAGAAGTCTGGAAGTGGGGGGACAAGGCTGCAGTGTGACTTCTGTATTGTTTTTTCTTTCTATACAATGGGAGAGTACTCTGCAAAACTGGGTGTCATTAAAATCCTCTGCATGCAAAATGTGCTTGTTTGATTGGTGCTCCTGTCACACTGAGTTGTCCTGCCCTTCCCCGAGTTTCAGGTTGCTTAGGTCATTCTGAGAGTGGGAAGAGAAACTCCATGTGCAGTTTCTCCTCCTGATAAGACTGCGGTCTCCTGATCTGTGCTTAGGTGTGGCACTGTTGTCTCCACAGCAAGCTATGCCATTTCTGAAACTCTACACTGCAGTGTTGCTAATTGAAATGCATCATGAAAGATGTATGTTGTTCCCTTCTTTGTGTTAACCCAGCACAGGAGAATGTGCTAGTCAGAAGGCATTCCTTAATATTTCTGAAAATTCTGGGGTAGCCTCCACATTTGCTCAATGGAGAAAGGGTGAAGGGGGAAACAGGCAAGGAACAGCTTGTTCAGTGTTGACATAATGGTGTTTTAAATAAAATAATTCTAAAGAGTCACTGAAGTAAATACAGAAATCTATTTGAATTGTCAGCTTGCCAGGTTGGATAGCTGTTATCCAGACTATAAATCAGAAAATTAACAGGTCATAAGAGATGGGAGCCTTCTTTAAAAGGCTAGAAGTCTGGGGAAAAAATTTGCTTTGCATGAAATCTATAATGCATAATTGCTGCTTTTAAGTCTCTCAGAAATGTGCAATGTCTCTTGCAGGTTCAGAAATCATCAAGAATAGGGATATGGGTCTTATTTAATTAATCAAATATAGTAAATATTTAATAACATAAAATTATTATAATGCTACGCTGAGTTGCTGTGCATGTAAATTTGAATAGCTGCTTTTAAGTCCATTAGAGGCTGTATGCAGAAGAAACTTTAATTTTTCTGATAAGCTCTTGTGATGTGAAACATCAAATCACGAGGGTTCTAGTTATGGAACAAACATAGTATCTACAGCATGTAGGTGAGCTTTTCACAATGTCACATTTTGCTGGGTGTTTTAACTGATAAAATTACATGATTTTTGCTTTAGAAGTGCCACATCTTACTGCTGAATCAGGAAGACTTTTTAAACTAAACTGATTTAGGAAAGTAAAAGTTAAAAACAGATGAGTTGCAGATAAACTACAGCTTGAATAAAAGAAAAAGAACTTGAAACCCTTTATGAAAAGAGATGAATACTTTGGAAATATCTTAGACTGTTTCATTCTGAAAGCCCTGACAGTTCTACCGGCCTGCAAAAGCAGTTTGTTGATATGATTCAGTTTTAAATTCTTCTTGTCTTTCAGTGCTGCAAACAATGCTGTTATCAGCCAAACTAATGGATCACAAGTAAGGACTCTCATTCTTTCTAAAGGCAATTTTCATGTGTCTCAACAGATTTGAAGATTTTGTTATTTGTTCTTGAAATCCAGTGATTGACCAATTGAATGTTACAGTTAACTACTAACTGTGTACAGTGCTGGAAAAGACTGGGCACAGATACCCAGTGCTAGGGAAGTAAGGGAAGAAAATGGCCTTGCTTTAGCTTTGTGCTTAAGAAGAAGTGTTGATATGTTTTGTTCACTTTAATGTGTCATCACTTCATTAATGTGTGTAATAACTTGTCTGTATTCTGTCTCTAAAGAGCTGGAATGCAAAGCCAAACCTGCCTGTCCTAACAGCAGTTCCTTCTGCACCAGTCTTAGTGGAAATAGAAAACCTCCCAAGGAGCCCAGGAGCCAGCCAGCAAGATAAGAAGTGGTATGTTAAGCTTTGCTGGGAAATGAATTCTGATTACTTATGCATGATTCAAGTAGCTCTTCCTTTATCTGTGCTTAAATAAGCTGCCATCCTTGTATCTCTAATCTAAGTGGACAATCAAGTTAGGGATGATGCAGCTGATTTCTTCCTATGAAATGTGTGTGGAGAGGTGAGGACAACAGGCTTAGTCACTGCCAACCAAAAGAAAATTTCTTTGGGGCGGGGCTAAAGGAATTAAGGAGGAATAGCATTTTCAAGTCTTGGAGAGAGTTGGGTCCTTCTCATTTGCCATAAGCCTGTAACCCTTTGCTTGGTGTCATGGGGTCCAAGGACTTAACCTTGATCCTTAGGATAAAATAGAACCTTGTAAACTGGTATCCTTGTGAATTGTCTTTTGAACTTTCTGAAATAGGCAAGCTGACTTTTCTCACGAGCTTGTGTAGAATGGGAGCTTGAGGAAAATGACACAAGCTGAAGATAAGAGCTTTGATTTCATGTAATCAGGGTATTTGTTTTATGGATTAGATGCATCTCAAAATGAAGAGGATTTGTTTGAAGATAGGTAAATGTACATGTCATTTATCTTTTCTTAAACTAATTCTATATTGCAAAGCTATTTCCAATCCAAAAATTGGCGTATATCAACCCAGTACTTGGGCACAGGTCAACTTAACTTCTTTGGTTTCTCTTGCCTATGGCTTCTCCAAGAAGGGAAATTCTGGCTTCTGCCAGACTCCTCAGGAGCAGTCATGGTGGAATGGAGTGACACCAAAGCTCTTATCCTAAGCAGTTTCAGCCCTCAAGAGAAAGACCCTTTCTCCCATTGTCAGCCATATGAATCTGCTTTGCTTCAGTATCTGTTACATAGATGGTGCCTGTTTCTAACAGTGCTGTGACAAATGTACTTCAATTGAGTAAATTGTATTAATTTAAAGACTTCTAATACTATCAATTTTGAATGATAAAGGGTATGGTAATTCTGCTTTGAGTTGCATTTTATTGACATTTCAATCAGAACATATGATGATAAATGCTGTTTTTCTTTCTTTTACCCTTGATTTATCTAGTATCTGAAATCTGTGCTTGTCTATGGTGGGATCCTGTTGATCGCTCGATTCCTTCCATGGTGGTGGGTGAAAGGTGGTGGCATCTTTATTCTTCAGCATTCTCAATATGGTTATATTTTGATTCTTTTGGCTTAACTGCAAGATGAGTGCTAGTCACCTGTATTTCCTTTGGTGGAAATGTTTGACTTGGCTCCAGACCAGCTCTTCTTGGGTACCTGATTTGTGCTAATGTTCCTGCTCATGTTTGCAAGGCTGCTGTTGCTTACTGAAATCTGCTGCTTTGGGTCTGAAGCAGAGAAGGCTCTACAGCCACTCAGTTTTGGTTTGTTATGTGTGTTTTTAGGATTGAGAGCTTGAGTCTGTCTTAACATTGTCCAGGAATCTCAGCTTACATGCCAGCTCCTGCAGGATGTAGTGTTTGTATAGAAGAGTGGGAGTGAATGCAAAATACACCTGCATGTAACCCAAAACAGTGTGTCCTAAAGAAAACAAGCTTCTTGGCAACTGATGCATTTTAATTGAGAGTGCAGTGCTTCTACTGTGTCTGTGTTACATTTCTTTGAGACATTGTTAGTGAAAGTAGTTGTTTTCTGGTTTTACTGTGTTCACTGGAAACAGTACTGCCTGCAATAAAGGGCAAATCCAGCTGTAGGAAAAAGACAACAGTTTGGAGCTGAGTCAGGAATTGAGCTACATTCTGATTTCCTAGATGGGAAGTGGGCTCAGGTTAATGGACTTGCCAGAACATACATATTTATTGCTGGGGGCTGTGACTTGGCTATTGTGCCTGCAAGGGTGTCTGGTGCTGCTAACAAGATCTCCTTTCAGCTGCTACTGTCTTTAATTGGCCTGTTTCTGCATGAATTATCTTTGCTTTCTGTCAGAAAAATAGTCTTCTTTTAGAGAGAGCTTGCCAAAGATTGTTGAGAACACCAAAATTTTCTGGACTGTGGATTTTGTAGATAGTTAGATTGAAGGGGTTTAGAAGTAAGGTCCTGACCTCCTGGGTTTCTGTGCTCTGCTTGGCAGATGCCTCTATTGGCTACCTTGCAGCTTAGATCCCTTCCTAATGTCAATGTTTCCTTTAATTTAAAATGTTAATGCTGCAGCTGCCAACAACAATTTTGCCAGATTGTAGAAAATACTTAGCCAGATAGAAAGGATTTTTTTGCTAAGTTAGGACAGCAGACAGAGATTTACTATTTACTTCCTTACTATGGGATAAGTGGGGAAGTTCTTTGGGGTTTTTTTTGCTAGTGGATGTAGCTTTCCTTAACCACATCCATGAGAGAAATGGTAAAATAAAGGAATGAACTGTTGGGAATTGGAGCCCTCAGTATTCACGGGTCACTTCCTCAGTGTATTTCACAGAAACCAAAATTCTGAATTTACACATGGGTGAGCTCTGTATAAATCCTGTTTCTTTTCTAAAGGAGGACTATCCCCAAATGTTAATCATTTACCACTGTTGTGAATCCTGCATGCTTTTCTGCTTGCCTGCCTTAACACGTGTGATCTTCCAACTCAGCTGTCTGCTTGGCTGTTCTGGAACATGAGAAGGTGGAATTTGAGCTGAAGGCCATCTGACCCCTCTATGTGAACAGCAACAATCCTTCCACTTTGTTTAGATTTGGCTCATTAAATCGAATCTTTTACATTAATACCTTTATTATCTTTTACATTAATACCTGAAGGAATACCTTTGTTTTAGGAATTTCGTTACTTGAATAGTTTATGAAGTGCTTTTTTCCAAGCACTTTTTTGATATATGACTGTACCTTTTATCAACCTCTCCCAGAATATACTGGTGGAGGACCCTAGTGCTACACAGACAACAGTTAACAGATCATTGCCCATTTTCCAAGTATTTTAAAATTTGGCTGTTTTCCATTAATTGCTTATCCCTGCTGCTTTGGAGATGTTTGTGCCTAAAGCCTTACAGTTTCCTAGCTAGGGGCTCCTGCATAATAATATTTTTCAAAAGAATGAATAAAGTGATGAGTGTTCTCTCTTGCACCTCTTTCTAGATTTTGGAGGACTTCATACCAAGTGTGGCAAAGAGTGGCCATAACTGAGCACAGCATTTCTGTGGGTTTGATTTTAGGAACTCTAAATTTAAAACTTACAAGCCATTATGCTTTCATATGCAGAATTAGAAAGTGAGGTCTTAGTTTGTGTTGTGACCTTTTATAAAACGGTTCTTTTCCAGCTAAATTTTTATGGTAATGCAAGTTATAGCTGCAGGCAACTTCTTCAATAGTATCAATCCCTCAGTCACCTAAATTGTGGATGATTCGTTTGCTCTACTGTTTGCTCCTGCACAGTAATGTTCATTTCTTCTGAGCTTCTATTTTCTTCTACTTTTTTTTAAATTTGCTTTAGAATCTGCACTTTCCAGTCCCTTTAAAAAACTGGTGTTGCTTTAGGTGTTTGCTTCAGGTGTACATTTAGAGCTGCCACTTAAACTTGTTTTCTGCAAATAAAACATGCTGTATATTTGAGGTCTGTTCTTCATTCACGTTATTTTCTCCCATCTGTAAAATGCACACAATTCTTGCTTACTTCCATGAAGTGTTTTGAAATATGAAGTGCTTTACATTTGGGAAGTGTAAGCAACATAAACATGAGAGTCAATTCAGACTTGAACGGAAACGTGCACGATGCTGTGCAGAAAGGGGTTTATTTGGCAGTGCCATCATGTGCACCTGTACTTGCATGCCTCTTCCCTCCAGTATTCCCCTTCCAGGAATGCCCCTTTCCCTGTCTTTTCTCCTCAATCTCCTCGCCCTCGCCTTTGCTTTACTTTCCCCCCCTCTCCCCCCGTTTCCCGCTGACTAATTTTCCCCCTCCCGCTCCCACCGCTCCAGGCCCCCCGACGCCGCCGGCCGCTGTCAGCGTGGTGGAGCCGCGTGGGCCCCGCCGAGGAGCCGCGCCCCGGACGGACCGAGCCCCGCGTGGGCCCCCGAGCGCGGCGCCAGGAGCGCGGGGCCGCCCGGCGCCCTGCAGGCCGCCGTGACCGCGCTGTGACCGTGGGGCTGCCGCAGCTCGGGACTGCGCCCGGCACGGGCTGGGCAATCGCCTCCTGAGCTCCCTCTGCGACAAGGACTGCGCGCCCGGAGCTGGCTGTGGAGGGGCAGAAGCTTTTATGAGAAAGGCTCTGCAGATTGTGCTGTTGGTAGTGAGTCTGTAAAGAGAAACGACATAGAGACCGGAAGCCACACATCACTTTTATTTTATAAACAGTATATATCTATCTATGTGTGCATATAGATAGATATATTTTTTAAATTGTGTTAAAGTTTTTCTTAATGACCAAAAGATCCATTTTTTTTTAGCTGGGTTTGAGAGCCATGCAGGAAGTGACATTCATTTTAAAACTACGTATATGACCAGTGGGTTATAATATGGTTTCAAAAATCTGAGAAACAGAGGATGTAACTGGCCCTTCTTTGAGCCATGATCATGTAAAAATATCTAAGATATGTGGTTGATCTGAAAACCAACCTTTTTTTTCTCAATAAGACCTCTTCTGAGAACTGCTGTTTGGAAATGGAATAGAATTATTTTCAATTTTTAAAGAATAAATTTAACAGAACTGTCAAAAAGGCAAAGAGTAATTTTTAAAATTATCTTTTGCTTTTTACAACTTTTTCTTTATTTTTTTGCTTTTCTGGTCCAGTTGAAAAGAAACAGATTTCCTGACAAACACCAGTCCTACCATATGATTCACAAGGTTAATTGTTAAGTCAGAGGTTAAGACTCCAGCTTTATGGGTCAGTGGTATTCTTGGGGGCCTTTAACAACATGAAGAACAAACCTTTACCCTTGAACACACTGTTTTCTTGTGTTTTCTGAATTTTGTTGCTTTTAAATTGCAATATTCTTTTCCTATTTTAAAAAAGAACAGAATATGGTAACAGAGGGCTTTTGAAGTTAATTTATATGTAGCTTTTAGGATAAAGGAGTTGTTTGAATGATTTTCAAATTATTTCACTATGTTTCAAATTGCCACAGAGCCCAGAAATAAAAAAAAACCATTATTTTTAGATATCCAGACCTGAAGAACCAAGAAATAAGTGTCAGCCAGGACATAACTTAATATTGCCTGAGATATTTTGGCCTCCTCACCCCCACATCTGATGGGGGGAAAGAGTTTGCTAATGAAGTATGAGTCTCTATTTTACAATACTGCTGAAAAAAAAGCTTGAGCAGGCTGTAAACTGAAGATCTGTGACACCTACCAAGATAATTGGAACAATCTCTTGTGCTCATTTTAGTTTTAGGTTTGGAATGGTGGATGTTGTAACTTCCACAGTGAAGCAAACCCATTTGTTTCTTTCTTATTTATAAAGTTGCATGAGAATATGCAAATGAAAACAAGTTGTTTACCTTTCAGTATCATATAATGTCTGTGTAGTTGAGGGAGAAAAAGACAAGGTATCTCACACCACTTGAGAGCTTTCTCAGTCATGTTGTACACTGAATGCCGTGTGGTACCTGTGTATGCCAATATTGGGGCCAGGCAAAAAGAAGGGGTAATGCATTAGCTACTCCCTTAACTGTGTGAGCTCCCTGAGCATCTAATGACTTATTAATGTGTTGACAAACCTTTACATGCATTACAACCCTTCATTATTCCTATATTCATATTTATTTATGTGGCTTGAACTCCTGGTATCTTTTATCAGCATTTCCCAGAGACTGTTTCTTAAAATATGATGGTAGAGGTGGATTGAAGACATAAAGCCCAGCACTTATTACTATGCAAAGTTCAAAATATCCCTTTGTGTGTGTGGGTAAATGCAGGTTTGTGGAAGGCTAATGCCTGTTCAGTTGCTGAGTACTGGGAGCTGACTGGTAGAATCCTTACTTTTCCTGGGAAGCCTTGGACAATTTCCCTTATGGCTGGTGTGCCAGTTCATCAGTATTTTGTAAAAGGTGTCAGGAATTCTGTGCAGTGATTCAAGTTTTTTGTGCTTTTTGCATTCATGGTTGGGCCATTTATGAAGCCTGCCTGGTAATCTTCCTGCTGGTGCTCTGAAGAGGGTGAAGGGTCTGGGAAACTTCAAAGGTTTTGCTGCTCTTTGGGGAACTCCTGCCTGCAAATTCCAGTGGCCGAGGGTCTCCCAAGTATGACTTTCCTCTTGCTGACTGCCTGGCTCACAAGGTGTTTCAGTGGGTCTGAAGGCAAGAGGGGTCAATTCCTACTTGAATCTTGACTTAGGAGGCTTCCTTGAGTTTATCTAAAATTCGTTTCGTTTCCCTGAGGCCCTGTCCTGATGTGGGGTGAAAGTTCCTTCAAACTGTCATGGTGTCAGCAACAGCATATGGTGTAGGTAAAATCTGAACATCTTAAAATGGTGGTCATATTAAAGATTGGACACTATTTACAGAAAATTGTGAGAAAATAGGAAGAAAATTGCTGTCTCCATGTGAAGATTATAAAGCATTTCGACTCATGTATCAGCCAAGTAATGTATGGGATTCAGTCCACTTTCCTTGTTGCCTTAATTGGAAGAGCATCTCTTCCTGTCTGTTAGTTCTAGCAATTAAATCTCTGTATCCATCATTCCCTCTCTGCAAGACTGTGTGCTGTTTGCCTTTTCCCATTAGTGGTGCAGAGAGAGGCTGCACAGGAAGTTGAAAAATTTTCCCTATTATTTGCTTTGCTAGTAGCTTCTTATTCCACTGCTTTAAGAGAATCAAGCCAGTGGCCTCAGTTTGCCTCACAGCAATTAATTGACTTAAAATGATTCATACATTATTAGCACTGGATCAGCGATATCCTGTAATCTGATTCAGAGTATATGTTTAACATTGAAAGAATTCTTTGTGTGCTTGAGCTGAAGGGGAAGGAGTTTTTCCCTGCAGCCTCTGTAGTGACAACAGGGCATTGCTTCCAGGTTCCAGGGACTGGAGGGGGGCATGAGGCTCTAACCTGGTAGTGGTAAGGGAGAAGCTGGTCTAAACTGTCAAGTGGAAAATGTCTCTTGTCTGTGCTTAAGGGTAGGTTCTATTCTGTTGTGGTGGGTATGGGCTTGATATCATTGTTCTCATATTTGGGACAGGACTTGCAATAGGGATTGATAGATTTTTCTTCTTAAATCAATATTGCAGCCAAACTGTGATTGTTGATGGAGAGTGGTTGTTGATTGAGCTGGGCAGCAGTAAAGCTGCAGTTGTGTGCACAGGCTGTCTGATGAACCATTGCATTGTGCAGCACTGGTTTCTGTGTTTGCTCTTAGGGATAGCTTTAGCTGTTACCAAGTTTTAGAGAAGTGTATGAGATTCCTGACTGCTTGCTCAACATAAATGCGGTAATATAATTTTTGGTTTTGTAACTGTTTTTCCTTGTTCACTGAAAATAGAGCTCATAGAGCAAAATTAAAAGGAGGCATTTGCATCAGAAACCAAGAGAGCTGAAACAAGTGATCCTGACAGGGTACAGAGTACATGCTGTGGTTGACTTAAAACACTGTGACTGCTAAAGTGTCATTGATTGCTCTGCCTAAGTTAACAAAACTGAAACTGGTTCTAGGTATGCCTGACCATAAGTGTCAGAGCAGTCCTGTGCAGTGCACCCTTCTACGCTCTGTTCTGCTTACCAGTGTTGGGTGAAGTGCTGCACAAACAGCTTTTTGTGATACCAACTTCCCTTCCCCTAACTCTTCTTTTTTTCTTGTAAAATCCTAGAGGGTACATTAAGTTTTTTTATAAAACCTGCAAATGTTTGTTCCAAAGAGTGTATTTCATGGATAAAAACTTCCCTTCTTCTCTCTTCACTTTTTCCACTGCTATGTAACGACACAGCAGGCAACATGGACCTGTTCTGTTAAGAAGTCTCTTACACAGATATGAAATGTTCTCTTTTTCATGTTTCTTAAGCTTGCTGAACACCAATGCCTGTTAGGTACCTGAAACAGTTTTTCTAGATTGTGGCTGGTCAGCAGAAGACAGCTTGAAAAAAGGCATTGCATGTGTTAAAGCTTTTTCTTGTTCCAGGAAGAGTGGTAACATGATTGTGCATCTCTCTGCCCATCTTTCTGCCCTTGCAGCATACCTCTTGTTGATTTGCTAGACAGCACAGACTTGCCAGAAACGTGTGTGGATGATGCCCTGGGCCGTCCAGTTGTTGGCTTGGCAGCAGGAGATTCAGAAGAGGCTGTGACTTGCCCTGCTCCTGGCACAAAGGAAACTGCTGCAGACAAAGCAGACTCTGATCGTAAGCAAACTGACAGATTTTGCCATATTGTGATGTGGGAGCTCAAGATTAAATAATAGATTGATGTGAGATTGTTTCCTTGTGAAAAATGCAGGATTGTTTTAGGAAGCTCCCTTAGATTATATGCAGAAATTTTACCTTTTACTAGAATAACAAGGACAGAGATACAAGTGAAAAGTCAGTTCTACATTGGATGTGACTTTGTCCCCAAATACAGTAAAGTGCAACCATCTAAGCAATTGACTCTGTGTTGCTCACTCACTGTGAGGATGGCTGGGTCAGTGAGCTCCCAGGAGTGCAGTGTTGTCATTTGGTGCACACAGTCTGCAGGTTTGGAACTTGCACCGAAGCTTGAGCAGGTAGATTCCCCCATCCCTGTGCTTTTTTGCACAACTCCAAAATTATGTAAATAGTATTCAGGAATAATGCAAGTTAAAAGTCAACTCCATGGAACATTAGGAAGATTATACCTTTTTTGTCATTTTCAGCGTTTGAAGACACATTCCTAAAACTGAAACAGCTGGAGACAGAGCGCAGCAGCCCCGTGCCGACTGAGCGTCCCAATGTAAACATAAACATCCAGGTAACTGGCCTGCCTTCCTCTGCTGCGGTCCTGGGGCTTGTTCAGGTCCTTCTGAGAAGCCTTCACTTGCCTTGCTCTGTTTGCAATGAGTGAGTGATACTGGGGGATAGCAATGGAAATACAAATGCTTTATGATCTATAAACCTGTGTGTGACAAGGCAGTGAGATAAAGGTGGGGGCAGAGGTGCTTGTGTGCAGACTTGCACCCTGGTGAGATTTTCTAAAATCAGTGGGAGTAAAAGGCATAAATGCTTGAAATGTTTGTCAGTTGTCTTTATCTGTAGGTTACTACCTGCATGGTGCTGGGTAGTTCACCCTCTGTCTGGAAGGGCTGAGCTGCTTTCCTGGCATTTTTCAATTCCAAGAAGGTTGTTCTGATGTTTTGTTTTGAGTCAAGTTTGCTGATGATCCATCCCTCATGTTAAGTGGCCAGTTTGTACCTGCTCTCTGATGGAGGTGTTGGTGCTGGTGTTTACACAAAGAGGAGTGATGTGCTTTGATTTACTGCTCTCAAATCCCTCTGAGCAAGCCAAGCTGCACTTCACGGGCAGCTGAGCCAAGTACAAGCCAGAGTGCCCTGAACAGGGTGAGGGCTCTCTTCTCCCTCCTTCCTCTTCACTCTTTATTCCCCAGCTTCCCTCTCTCCTCTCTCACCACCAGGAATCATTGCAGGTTTCAGTGAACAAATATATCTACAAACTGGCAAAACGTTTTTTTCCTGCCTTTGTTTTGACTTTTTGTCGAGGCACTGGGTTTCTTTAGGTTTTTAGTTTGCTCTTGAAGTTGGTAAATAGTGAGTTAAATAGGTTGAGGGAAGGGGTCAAAGAAATGCCAGGGCCATAGTGAAAACAAGTACTGTTGCTAGAAGGGATGGAGAAGCCAGGATCCTCCCTTACAACAGCAGTGAACTTTCAGAAATTCACTGGTTACCAGACAACTACCCCCAGACAGGATATTTTTCTGTGTTTTTTTTTAATGAGCTTTAAAAATGAGATTTATTTTTCATTACTCTGCTTTCTGTGATGCAAAAGCTTTGGGAGATTTTTGTGTTTTGGGCAAACAGAGAGAGTGAAACACCTGGTAGTGTTATCTCTCTTTAGACTACCCTCCCTTGCAGGGAGGCCCAAGGATTTATCTAGCACTGAGTGAAGCAGCTATGATTTTTCTTGCTCCTTCAATAGTAACAGGAACCAGGTGCCAGGAGAGGTGTTCAGCAGAGTGTGTTTGAGCTGAGCCCTCTCCTAAGCGTTTGTTTCCCACCTCCATGTGAGAGGAGGCTGCTGCTGTGGCTGCTGCTGTGGCTGCTGGCTCTGGCCCCTTTAAGGCTGCTGGCAGGGCTGCCTGCTGCACCTCTCTGCCTGGTGAGTGCATTACAAAGATTACCAGGTCTCTAAGAAGATTAGTCAGTAGACTGTCGGTCCTGTTATGCTGAAACACTGCTTGTACATAAACTAAAGCAAATGAACTCAGTTTATTTAAGAATATTTTAGCCTGTTGAGCTCCACTTTAGTTCAGACAGAGAGGGAAAAACATTTAATTGGTTCATTGAAGAGAATGGCCCGGACCTGTTTCAGAGGTTTTTAAGTTGTGGCTGATTTATAATAAGCAAGCTAAGATTCCTGTAATGAGCTAATCTAACAAACAGCTGCCAATACAGAACAGTCACAGTCATCCAGCTGCTGTCACATAAGGTGCTGAGGAACTTCAGAGGTTATAGATACTGGGAGGACAGTAATCTGATTAGAGAGCAAGAACATTTGCATAACAGAATTATGGATCAACATTATGTCAGTAGGTGGTAAAACACTGTTCAGCTTTAAAGAAGGAAGTGCAAATTATATTAGGAAAATGTAAGAGTAGATCACTGGAGGGTTTTTTAGGGTAGAAGAGACAGAATAAAACTTGTCTGCCTATGATGTAGCTTGCCAAGAAGTCACTTGAGAGTGTTTGTTTAAAAAAGATAGACAAAGATTAGAGACTCTCTGCATAGTTGAAATTCCCAATGCTTCAGATTGCAAAGACATGTAGGTTACAGTAGCACCAAATGAGCACACCCTTCAGAGAGGAAGGTTAATGGTTTGGAAACCAGTCCTGAAAAGAGTGACCTAAAAGTTGCTATTAAAAATGCTTTGTTTCCTGCCTTTGAAGGCTGCTTTAAAAACACAGAAGGTTTCATTTATGGTGTTTGTTATAAAATGTACCTGTGAGCTCTTCTCCTGTACTTACTTTTCTTCTTAATCTGTTAGTAAAAGTGTTTGTGCTATCCTCTTCTGGCAGAATTGCATAAGACTGCAATATATCCACTAAAACCTTGCAATAAGTTTGGATCCTGGAGCTTGCTATTATTTCAGAGGGAATGCAGAATTGCAGCATCCTCTCTGAACGTGTGTGATTACAAATTTCAGCACACGCAGAAACTGTTACAGTACATAAGAGGTTTGGAAAATGCATTGGGAGAAAGTGTTCTCTTTCTACTCCTGAAGGCAGAGCTGCATCCTGAACTTCATGACACTGTTTACATGCCAACTCTCTTCAGCTTTGTTAATTAAAAATCTTTAACTGTTTTCCATCAGGAGATAGAGATGGTCTGACAGTCATCTTTATGTAATTCTATGCTTGCAATCAGTCAATCCTGATTGATTCCTTTGGTAGGGAAATATTTATCTAGCTACCCCTGTTCTTCTAGAGAAAAAGAGGAAGCCAGGGAATGAATGGCTTCATTTTTCTCTGCTGCTCACTGCCAAAATCTGTTGGGATGGAAGAATGAGACTTTGTCCTTTCCCAGCTTTCAATAGTGCAGTGACCAGATCTGGCAAACAGAGCAAATAGCTTTAAATACACCAGTGCTCTGCTTTCATCAGCTTCTGAAGGGAAATGAACAATAGAGGTTCACCCTGTTTGCCCGTCTTCAAAGTCTGCTCCTGAGTCAGAAATACAAGGACATGAGGGTTTACTTTTTCTGAATTGTTGTGATCGGTAAATACGTGGAAGTTGGTTCAAAATGTACCTGTATTAGGCTCCGTCTTCCTGCACAAAGTGATTTTTAGTGGCACAGGGAACAGAACTCAAAAGCACAAAGGGTTGGGATCACATGCCTTGTTACTGCCTTTAATCTTTCCTTGCCTTTTTGCATCACTGCCTAGCTCCATGTTTTGATTGAAGAACACAGTACAAGTGTAGTTTGTCTGATCCATGGAAACAGCAAGCGTTCCTAATGAGCTGGAATAATGACAAACCCCAGCAGCTTCACTGTTTTGTGTGAACACCTGAAATACCTTGTAAATTAGACATCTGGAGGCATTAGCAGGTGCTGGATGCTTTTCCCTCTAGCTACATGCTTTTTTCCTTAAAAAAACCTGTAAGACACCTAGGCTTTTTTCAAGTGCAAAATAGGGTCAAAAAAAATGGATCATTAATATCGAGGGAAATGCTTCCTTGGTGGTATGAAATTTATGCTCTATTAAATTAAAATATTCTGTAATTGTGCTAAGCTTTTTGAAAAGTAGGGAGTCTTAATTGTTAACAGACTAGAGTGACCTAATTAAATTGATTTTTCAGGTGGAGGAAGCTGAGAGGAATTTAATCAATAAAATGGTACTTCAAGCACCAGTGTACTGATGTGCTCAGTTAAAATGATTTGATTCATTGTATTAGTGGAATAATGCATTCAAAATCCTGTACAGGTAGTGTCACACATGGCATCTGCTTCAGTGAGGTCCAGTAGAGACTTAAAGATTATCACAGTGGGTGCTGCAGCTGTACAAATAATAATAATATCATTGTAATTAATTCCTTTTGGTAATTCCAGCAACTTCTCTGAGATAAAAGTATTTAAAAGTACTGTTGGTCCTCATAGCTTTTTATGCTGACAGTGACCATTGAATATTTTGTGAAGTTCATGGCCAACTGGGTCAAAATTTGAAAATGGATTCTCCTTTAGATAGTCTTCTAAGATCTTGTTTGGATATCCCAAAAGCCCATTTAGAGGGAGACAAAAAAAAGGAAATGTTTTTCCCCTCTCTAAAGACCAAATAACTACACGTTCTCAGCAGTGTCTGCAGGGAATGTAGAAATCTGAGAGTGGATGGAGAGCTGTGGGGAGGCAGGTGTTCACCTCTTTTTGACTCCTCTGTTCTGCTCTTCTCTTTGCAATGGGCCCCATTCCTCCTGGGCCCGCTGCAGGTGGGAGTGCAGCAGGGTTGTCCTGCCCGGGGCAGTCCTGCAGCACAGGGGAGCAGCCTGCCCTAGACCGGGGCAGATGGTGAGGAACGCAGGACTCTGTCTCCCCCTGCTGAGTCATACCCTCAAAAGGAAGGTCACAGGGTTTAGTTTTCACTCAGCTAATTAACTTCTGCCACTAATCAAATAGCAATTAGTAGATTGAATGCTTAATTAACATTTTATAATTAAGAAATGAAATTCTCATAATGAAGTATATTGTCGTGAAAGGTATCTCGTTCTTACTTCTCTTCATTATGTATCTGGCTGCCAGTTTGCTCTGATATAATCAGTGGTGGGAGAGGTAGTTAGTAGCACATTAATTAAACTCTTGGTCTAACTTATAAGTGGATTTTAAATTAAAAATCTTCCCAACTTGCATTTGAGAGTAAATTATCAACTTTTACTTAGGCTACACTGACCTGATATAATGGCTGTTTTATTAATCTCCTCTCAGTAAACTAGGCTGCAGTTTTAGGATGCACTTCATTTCTTGCACACTGGATTTTTAGCACAGCAGTTTGCATATCCATATTCAAGCATTGTGGTTTTTTTCTTTGTGTTGCTTGACATCATAACTGAGTTCCAAAATAAAGGAAAAAATTGCTTTTCCATTTCAGTATAAATCTGCTGACTTCCCTTTGGCTTCAGAGCCTTGTTGTTATTTAGAGATGTTGATAAACTTCAGCCCAGACTTGTCCATGTGGAAACTGCTTCTGATAAAGATGTTTTCCTGTCTAGGATGAAGTGGTGAAGTTGACAGATAAATGTCTTAACAATGCAATCGAGAGCCCAATGGTAGCAGCCAAGTGGCTTCCAGCAGATCTCAAAAGCAATATCCTGAAGGCCCAGGCAGAAGGGCACAAGGTGAGCGCTCGACTGAGCAGAGCTGGGACGCTCTCAAATGTTTTATTTCTCTTAAATTGCCTGGTGTTGGAGAAGGTGCCTTGCAGATAAGGGTGTTCCAGGAGCCTTGTCCAAGGCAGAGTCAAGGGCTTCTCACAGTGATAATGGTTCTGTGCTGGAATGGTTGCCCAAGGAGGAATTCCTGTCCTTGATGATACTCAGCAGGTAACAGAACAAGGCCCTGTGCAAACCCTGGTTTGAGAGGTCATTGAGACCGGTAACCTCCAGAGGTTGCCTTCTAATCAAGTAACTAAGACTGGGCTTTTTGCATGTTCTAGTAAATTCCTTAGCAAATAACAGTATTTTATTTGGTTTTGTTGGTGAGTTTATTTTATTTCTGCACTGAAGTTGTCATGGAGTTGATGTTCTAAGTCCCTGAGCTGTAGATGAACAGCACTTTTTTGTGCTGGGATAGAGACACTTGACTCTACTGTGAATCTCAGAACTGACACAAGATGCAAACAGGTATCAGAAATGTCTGTCTCTGTTCATTTCTTCTCAGGTTGGAAAAGATGACAGCATGACAGGTGTCAAGAATTCCAATATTCAGGAGGCTGCTGCCAGGTAGTGAATAGATTTTAAGAAACATGTGATTTAGTTACCTCACTACAGAACTGAGAATTTGCAGTTTAGTGTGGTCTGCCAGTGGCTCAGTCACCATTGCATTTTACCTTGCATAGGGTACCTTAACCTCCTGAGTGTGAAGTGGTTTTGAGAAGAAAACCAGGATTACAACTGCTAAGTGTTATTATATACAAGATAATACAGATGCTCTTTATTCTCCCATACCTGATGACCATTGTTACAACAGCAATTTCAACTGCTAATTATTTCTGAAATGTGAACAGCTTCAGTGTGGGGAGAGGGGATGGGTCTGTTCACAGTAGGTGTTTTCCAGGGGAGGAAAAAAATTTGTATACAAACTCCTGCAGTGACAATTTCCTGAGAATTACTAAATATGAAATGATTGCAGGTCCAGTGGGACTGCAGGCATTGAAAAATGTAAAAGGTTACCACATGTAACTTCTTGACCATTTGTGATGATGCAGAGGGTGATACTGTAAATAAAATGTACAAATAAAATCTACATTGGCAGTCCCAAAACTTTGATGTAACAAGTGATTCATAAAGAGCCTTCCATGGAAGGTTGTACCTGTTTTCTCTTTTTGTTTTTTGTTGGTTTGTGCCAGGAACCTTATCCTGTCAGGCAAATCACAGAGCAGCCCCCCAGCAACCAGTCCGGTATTTCAAGATCCAAGGGAGCTGCTGAGAGCAATCCCTGCTTCAAACACCTTTGTTCCGTAAGTGTCTCAGGAGAAACATGGTTCTGGGGTAAGGGGACTGTGCAGGGGATGATGAAAGGCCTGAAAAGATGAGGAAGAGTTGCTGAGCATTTAGGCTACATCTAAGCAGGTTTAGGGATGCATTTTTAATTACCGTTGCAGCAGTTAATCAGTGGGCCAGGCCTCGGGGTGAGTATCCTTGCAGGCAGTATGGGAATCTCTCTCATCTTCTGAAAGGACTGAGATTCCTGACATCCTGCTGCCCCTGGCTCTAAAGAGGAAGATGAGAGGATGACAGGAAAGGCTTCAGGCAAACTAGACACAGGGGCTGAAGAAACTCCTTTGAGATAGAGGACATGGATACCGTTGGGTCTATGCACAGCTGTAGCTGGGGCTGTGGGAGAGAGCAGTAACCTGTGGAGGCAGTTGGAAGGCATTTACATTAACATACACCACCAGTCTTTTGTCTGCCTCCCTGGAACTGGAGTCAAGGTTTTGAGCTGTCGCCCTGTTCCACGCTATCCAGGCAGAGTGCTAATGAGGGTGTTTTCCCCTTTCAGTAATACCTTGAATGAGGACAATGCTGACTCTAACCATGAGGACCTGCTAATTCCAGCTAATCTGGCTCCAGCTGAGGAGGCTGCTGTTTCAAAGGTATCACCACCTGCCAGCCTGGAAGGTTTCTGTCACATTCTGAGCTCTGATGCCTCCAGGCAAGCCCAGCAGACCTTGCTGCATGCCTCTCATAGCTCTGTGAATGCCAGCCGCTGGGGAATGCCAGAGAGTGCTGTCTGAAAAGCAGGCAGGGACACTGCACAGATCTTTGCAAAGGCCATTTCTTCGTGTCCTTTCCAGTTCATGGCATAGCTCTTATTTTTCTAAACTGGTTGTTTTTCTCACACTGGAGGGAGCCCCTTGCATCCCAAGGATTTCATGCTCCAGTGAGAAGGTGGTAGGGATGAAATTCTGACATAGGCAGTTCCCATCAAAAGAACCACAGAAGGAAAAGTTTAAATTTAGATGTTCATTTGTTATATTCTAGTTACCTTAAGGTATTTTTTAACTGGACTCCATGAAGAGCTCAAATTTGGGGAGTAAAATCTCTTTTGTCCCTCTCTAGAAGAAAAGCAGAGTCCAATAGCATTGGACCTGTGCTGCCTTTATTTACTTGAGCAGACTGACAGGTTGTTCTGGATGACCAAAACATCCTGCCCTGTAGCTGTTTGGCCTCTAAACCAGTATTACATAGTTGATCCCACTGAATAATCATAAATTTCCCTGAATTCAACCACCCCACTCCAGACCTTGCTGACTTTCGAATGGTGCATACCCCACCCCACACAGAGGGGAGGGGACAGTTTCACTGCTTGCTTACAGTAGCAATCATGTTGTTTCCAGTACATTAATGAGAATAAGGGAAATCAAAAGGCTATTTTAAAAGATCAAATGGAAAGACGTGAAAAAATAAGCCTGATAAAAAGTAGTGTTGATTAAAGATACTGGTCTATAACTCAGGAAGCCACTAGAGTGTTCAGTAGACCTGTGTGGTTGCTACTGGGAATTCAATTCAAAACTGATTTATTCCATAGAGCACTCCAGATGACCAGGACGTTTCCTTAACATCACTGACAGAGAATCTAATTGACTTTACAGAAGCCACACCTCGGGTAAATGTATTTCAAACCCAGACTTTTTCCTTTGCACATAACAGTGATTTTTACTCATGGACTCAGAGTTCTCTGGCTTTAGTGTCTGTCTGCCAGGCTTGGATCTGCAGCAGATCCAAGAAGGACAGGGATCACTGCTCCCATGGCCCCCATGTGCAGGGTGGCTGCAGTAGGGGTGTAGAGTGACAGCTTTGCAGGGGAAATGAAGGAGCCTGCAGAGTGAGCCTGTGTGTGTGCCACAGGAAGCTCCAGTACTGTTTTGGTAGAGCTGCAAGTGCCAGCCTGCTTCTCACACTTAATAAGGGATACATAAGGGTTCAGAAATACATAATTCAGAAATTATATTTTGAAGATATATGTACATGTGTATATGTCTGTGTATATATAGGCATACACACAAATACTTGATTAGTAGACTTGTAATACTAATCAAGCCTTTTATATAGATAAAAAGAAATCTTTTGTAATCTATGCTGGCAAAAATGAGTTATATTGTATGCACCAAGAGAAAGGGGGAAGAAGGAGGACTTTCAGACTCTTCACAGTAGTGTTCTCTGGATTAAGATTGTCCACAAAGCACTAAAAGATGATGGATTCTTTCCTTTGGAAGGGAGCACTGAGTTGAAACTGCACCCAGTGAGTGTCTGGCTCTGTGTGTGCTCAGTGGGTGCCGTCTCCAGCTAATCACGCTCGTGATTCAAAGGCTAACAAGGGGCAAATATCTGAGATTGGTTTGGGGGAGGTGTTGTTTTGGGAGGTATGCTATTTTGACAAGTTTCTTAACTGCTTTCAACCTTTTAATTGAGTTTTTATTTGCTTTTTGTAGGTGTCTTCTCAGCCCATTGTAACACCGAGGTGGATAGTGCCAGTGAGTTACTTAACCATTTCTTAAGCAAAAAAGTGAAAGCTTTTGTCAATGATTAAGAAAAAGGAGTTCAAGTTAAATAATAAAATACAATAATTTTTTATAGTTTGATCTGGTACATGAATTTATAGACCTTCAAAAACAAAGCAAACTAATTCAGCTGGAGTGAATCAGACAACATATCCTGTTAATAGTTAAATTCATTTTTGCTGTATTGTACTGCAGGTAAATGCTATAAAATTTCTTACAGAATTTGTATTAGTAAAGCCCAGTCTGGAGTTTAATGAATCTTATTTTTGCCATTTATATGTAAATCATATTGAAAAGTTAGCTTGTCTTGTCCTGGCTGGTGTTTTGAGTTTATCTCATTCTTCCCCATTCAGACCGGACTGGTTTCCAACGGGCCTTTGGGAAATAACGTTGCCTTATCTTTGAAGGCAGTGAAAGGCAGCACAGAGACCCTGACGTCCTCAGCTGGGCTGACCCCATCCCAGCAGGCACCTGAAGTGAGGTGAGCTCACTCCACGGGTCTGTGTGGGCACTCTTACTGCTTCCTCTGACATAGTTACAGTGGCCATTTAGACACAATGCCTTGTTTTGCTGTGCTAATAAACTGTAGCTCTGTCTCAGTTTATAGCATTTCAAGTATGACAAATAAATGGATGTGTGTATGTTATAATTTCACTTCAGTTTCTTTCCTTACCTGCTCAGATGTTCTAATGATAGACTGAAGTTATGGTACTGAAGAATTTTCTGAGAAATCTCTTTACAGTGTTTCAGTACCTGCCAGAGGATTGGTGGGAGGGGGGAGATGCCCTCCCAGTTACTTCCAAGCTATAAGAGTGTCAGAAAACCCAACTGGTAGAAGCCTTTTCCCTTGCTATTCCATTCTGCCATGCTGGTGAGGCAGAATGATGGCAGTGACAACCAGGCCTTGCAGTGACCATCTTTAAAGAATGGCAGTGGTGCTACTGCTGCATTGTTTAAATTTATTCTGTTTGTTCTGCTGCAGTTGTCCATTAGAAAAGTTTGTCTGTTGGTCTCATTAAGTTACAAGGGGAACAGCCATGAATGCTCTTTGAAGCAATACTCCTCTCTTGTAATGCATCATGGCAGACCTTTTTGGAGGAATGTATTTACAGAACCTTATTTTTTTCACCCCTTTTAGCCCAGTTACTGAGGATGCTGCAGTAAGAACAAAATGTTTACTCACCACTGAACTCTAGAAGAAGGAGTGTCTGAAACTCTCACCTTGTAAAAACTCAAATCTTCTAACATGTCTCCATGGGATCCTTCCAAAAGACTTGCTTGGGATCAAACTCGTTCTGAATGGGAGTCAGACAGCCAGCTGGTTTGCCAGGATCCAGGAAGAGACTTCTGCATTTTTCACAATAACTGGAACTGCAGCCTGAACTGGGATGTAAAACCACATGCACATTCGATCTTCTCCTTCAGGAGAAGCGAACTGTCACACTGGCGCTAGTTCTGAACTGAGGAAAAGAAAGCAGCCGTGTCCTGCTCGTGCTGGTTGATGGTTCCTTACCCTGAGCTGGCTCTGGTGCTGGAAGGTGTCAGAGCTGTGGGTGTGAGCTGGGGCCCTGATGGCTGCGGGATGATGAACGGAGCAGGGATGAGGAGAACTCGCAGGGCCCCCTCGTGGCCGTGCCTGCACAGGCTCTCCGTGGTGGTCACTGTCCCTCCGTGCAGCCAAGGACATTTTCTTCTGTGTGATTATTCTCTCTGGTTTTCCCTCGTTGTACCAACACATGCTCTCCTTTTTGGCCTTAACCCCCTTAATAATCCTTGCACACCCTGTTACAGTACCTGGAAAGCATGAGAGTCTAATCCATCAGTGACTAGCTGTGTTGACTGGGTTTGAGCTGCTGTTCATTGCAACCAGGAAAATGGAAATTACCTGCCAAACAGCTTGTAGCATTAGCAGAATACAGCAGAATACTTGTACTGATGATTTCATTTTCTACATGAGTCAAATACATTTTAGACTAGGGATCTGTATGTTTTAAGAGCCAAAGCAGTGAAGGTGTGAGTGCAGCTTGCTTCAGGAATTGCTTATTGATTAGTATTGTTGTCTTCTAAGACTAGAAAGGAAAACAGTTTTCTTGTTTCTCTTCATGCTGATTCTGGGTGTTTTTTCCAGACACTGGGCTTAAGGAATACTTAGCAGGTATTTTTGCAGCCTGAGGATGCAACTAGATCAATTTTTAACACCACTTTGAATCCTATTCCAAGTGTCATCTAGTAGTTGTATGTGGAACAAATAGCAGAAAGACTAGGGTGAAAATAGGAAAAAAGGATTAAAAATTCCTGTAAGCAATTAACTTCTTTGTAGAAGGAAGGTAAGAGCACACACTGCCCAGTGTGAAGGCATTTGGGTGCCCAGGTTTGGGGTACAGTGCATACAGTTCAGAGGTCCTTTGAGCTCTGGGCAGCAGTATCATCACATGGACCCTGATGATGTAGTCTGTGAAAAAAGTAATGCAGAGTCACAGAGAGCAGAAACAAAGATGATGAATCCCACATCTAGCAGAGAAGTACAGATGAAACAGCTGAGATCTTTTCTTCTGAGGAAGAAGCTTGAACCTGTGACTGAGGTTGGAGGGCATTTTCTGAATAGTGCCGCTGTTTGTAGATACTTACATGCATGTGGTTCTTACAAACAAACTTAAATGTGAAAATTTGTTCTGGATCCTGTATGCACAATTTCATTTCTGCCCACTAGCTGTGTGCACGTGTCTCAGTGTAAATAAGGGTTTGGACCAAACCACTGTGGGTTGTGCAAGTGAGCTGGGCCCAGTGAGGCTGCTGCATTCAGACCAAGGTGTTTGTGCTGCTGTTGCTCTCGTGCTCTTCTTTGCAAGATGCTGAATGAGCGTTCAGGGAGAAGCCACGTGGATTTTATCTGGATTTTACGTTACCCACTGCCACGTCTCAAAACCCCTGAGGCCTTAACAGAGGAATGTAGGGACCAGAGAAAGCCCCTAGGACTGACATACCAGAGTGACTCTGCAGGCAGTGCTTTGCAGCCATTGCCTCAGGAGCCAGGACTTCAGGATTAGTGGCAGGTGCTGCAGGTGCCTCTCCAGCCAGCACCAGGGCAGCACACGGCAGGTCCTGCTCCCAGCCCTTCAGATTTCTCATTGCTACTTCCAGTTGAGTATTAGCTTTTTTTTACACTTTTAAGTCTCAGCCTTACTGCTTTTTAAAATGTAGAAGATTCCTGATTCGAATATCAAATGTCTCAGTCCGGATTAATAATGCAGTTGCCAGCAAAGTTCCTGCAGGAAAAGGGAAGCAATGGCTGCAACAGTCTGCTTTCTGCACAAAGCCAGGACTGTGTGTGGAAACTTGGCACTTGCTATTCATCTGTTTGCTCAGCAGCTGAGCTGGCATTCACCAGCTACATGTGTTGGGTTTGTAAATAGACAGAATGCAGTAGCATTTTCTTAGGCATGTTTGATATTTGGCTCTTCCCGTTGGGTTCAGGAGCTCTGCGAACTGTCAGCTTGAATCCCTCCCAAAACTGGAATAACAGAAGTTTACAGTTTTCCAGCACTGTGTGTTGAATACCATCCTTAGATTCCTCCCAAGCCATCACAGCAAATAACAAGTAAATAGCGTGTGGTGAGTGTGTCCCCTGAAATCTAAATGGTTCCAAATAACCAACTGTTATTTCAGCATGGTCAGGATAGCCGTGTTTGGAGGGGAATGTTGTAATTACACACATGCACACACACAGAAACTTCAAAGGGGTGAGGCTTTCCTCAATTTTCAGAGGACTAATATTTGAAACTTCATGTAAAAATGCAAACACTTCAACTGGTAAATTGGGAACTTGCAATATCTTATAGATTTGGGGCTACAAACCCAACTCTCTCAGCAAAATCTGATACTTGGAGCAACTGTTCACTCAGTTTACCTTGATGTAGCTTACTTATCTAACCAAACCATTGCTTATGTAGGAGCCTGGCAAGACCAAGGTGACACAGGTTTGTGATTGAACATCCTGCAGTCTGGCATCACTGTTCTGGTTTGCAGCTAGAACTACTGTCTTACAACATGACTGCCTAACAGGTACTGTAGCATTCCTCATCACCTGCATTTTATCAAACACAAATAGGGATAATAGTTCCTACAGTTAGTGTTATAAAGTATCAGTTAATGCCTGTGTGCTACTGAAAAAAGGATTTTCCTGCCATTGCTATACTATTGATTGATTGGCTATAGGGTCCAAGCTTGTTCTTAAAGTCTATTTTTTAGTATTTATTTAAAGAGATTTATAAATAAAGCTTTTGTGTGAATTTGGTGTCAGGATGTTGGCAGGTCTGCCAACCACTGAAAAGCTGTAAGAGTTGACAGGAGTGAATGAATGAATGCTAAGTGATTGCATCTGAAAGTAAAAGTGATTTTACTCCAGTCACATTCTGTGACTGGAGTAAAAGGTTTCATAGAAATCTTGGTGTTTATTATAACAGCATCTCTGCCCTTATCTCAGACTGATTAACCTGAGAGAGATGCATTTCAGTCTCATCTGTTTAGGACAACCAGAGTCTGCATGTGCTGTGTGTATTTACAGGCTTAGGAAATGGGCATTAAAATGTCGGAGTTGAGGCTTTCTTATACCAGAATTAAGGGAATCTCTTCTTTAGTTCAGTGGTAATAGAGTTTAATATTAGGTAATTTATAGCACATAAATTACCTACTTACCTGTTAATCAGTCATGGTTAATGAATTAGCTTGAATGTATTTGATTTTAAGCTTAAATTTTTCTCATACTTTGTGAAAGACAGACAGCTATGTAAGATAATTTTGGACATTTTTTTGGAGACAACTTTGGCAAGAAAATTTGCAGCCCTGTTAGAGCACCTCAGGTGAACAATGCAGATATGTGTGGGTCTCTCTACAAGCTGTTTGCAGTCCTTGCCTGCTCTCCCTTTGTGTGCACCCTGTTCCTTCCTTCTCATTTCATGAAGCAAAGACATTCTCTTGGGATGAGTGTGTCCTTCATAAACAGCACGGGATGTATTTTTCACATTGTGAACATTTTCTGGTACAACCCAAATCTACTGGTGAAGTGATAGCAGCTAGCAGCCAGCTACCATTTAAAGCTCTGTCTGGGCACATAGTGTTTCTGAGTTTAGGAAGCCGTAGTATCTCTATACATACATATATATATATATGTAGCTGTTAGACACTGTAATGTCACAGCTTTCAAATGCAGCTGGACAATCAACTTTTCAACCAAAAGACAGACCAGGATATACTAATGGCCTTTCAGTGACACCGGGGTGAGCCGGGTGTGTTTGCTGCAGGTGTTGGCAGCACCGACAGGAGTGCAGGGCCCTCCCCACAGCGCGGGGCAGAGGCAGAGCTGCGCTGGCTCCGGGCAGTGCCGTGGGGATGCTCAGCACGGCCCTACAGCCAGGCCCGGCGCGGTGGCACGGGCGGCTCCGAGGGGCTGCTGGCCTGAGGAGCAGGCACTGCCTCGCCCACAGGGCCGGGAGCCACCGGGTTCTCCTGCAGAATTCACCTCCTTTAGACTGCTTGGCTTGAGCACTCTGCTCCATAAACACACACACCACCCCCACCTACATAACTGGACAAACTTATTTTTAAAGTATATAAGAATATTTTTTAAGCTAGATTTGTTTTGTTAAAGCCGCACTAACTACTGTATTTTTACTTTTTATATGTAAAGCTTGGCAATAGCTCTCAATGTATAATTTATTTGTTGGGTTTTTTATAAAACAAAGTGCACCCTCTTGCTTCTGTTTCACAACACTGGTGACATATGAACTGTCTTAGGCACTGCACTGAGATCTGTATTGAAACTGTACATGGGAACAAGTAGATCTGTAGTCCACTCAACCCAGTCTTGGAATGTTTGTACTGTAGTTTTGTCTTAAATACACCATGTCAGTGCAAAAGTCTTGCAGAGTCATCTTTGGGCCCCCTGTGTTCCATGGCACAGCACTCAGAGGTGGGTCAGCTGGGGCTTGGGACACCGGGTTGCTGCTCTAAGCTTAGCCTGTTGTCAGTTAAAGTGTAACTTAGGACAGCACCAGAGCTTGCAGGTGGATGCTAAAGAATTCAATGGCTTTTTCCCAGCAGAGCTGAGAGTGCCCAGGAGGACTGTCAGGTGTGCAGTGCCAGAAGGGGAGCCCGAGCTGCCCGGTGTGGTTCCAGCGCAGGCCGGTTCACCCAGAACCTCACTCCTGTCGCCAGCCAGGGACTGGGCTGGGCTCCCAAGTGCAGCAGCACTGATGACTGATTGTTTAAAGGGAACTGTTTACTCCCAAGCCCTGACTTTGGCTAAATGCTAAAGATGGTAGCAAAGGGCAACTAAACCCTTTGATCATCTTTGTTTCTCAAAAACTATTTGGAAAGTATCAAAAGGAAGAGAAATTACTCCATCCTAATGACTAAGCTCATAGGAGATAATTTCTCTGGTGGCATAATTTGTTGTGTAGGTCAAACTGTGATCCCACTGATAAATCACTGAACTGTTCTTCAAATCCACTTACAACTCAAAACAATGAAACATTTAGGTGTTTCTGTTAGTAAAAACCTTTGAATATCTGCATTTTAGAGGATAATATTTCTGCCATTCATACATTTTAATGTTCAGAAACAGAATGTCAGTTAAAACAATGAGTTTGTTGAGATGTTTAGTGCTGATCAATTTGTTCCCTTATATAAAATTTATGATACAACAGCACATCTTATGTCAGATGAGGTTGCCAAGAATTCTGCATCCTTTTGCATTTGTTCTATGGACTGCATTTCTGTAAGCATATCAGATATGTGCAAGGTTCCCTGCTTTTCATAGACATTCTAAACAGCCAACTTCAGTGGCAGCCCCTTCAGTCCCAGCCAAGAATGGGGTATTGTGTTTTGTTGCTAAATATTTGCCACTAGCTGGAGTAATTCCATTCGTTGTTTCATGCAGGCCACCACCGAGCTTTCAGATGGCAGCAGCTTTTAGTCACTCGCTTGGGCATGGGATGAATTCTTAACTGCTACAGTTATGGAGAAATACCATAAGCACATCCACAAAGGCTCTTTTCTGCCTCTCTGAAAAGGTGCCTGCAGGGGGAAAAGAGGAGTGAGATGCTCTGAGAACCCTTTTGGTGGAGCTGATAGCACTGGCTGAGGTGTGAAGGGGATATGATCAGGAAGTCTCACAGTGGTGCGAGCAAGGATTGTGTCCCTAGGTCTGGACACTGGAGGGTACCTGAAATATGGTTTGTGCATGGCCAGAGTGGACTGAGGTGTCAGGCACTCCTGTGGGCATTTGTGGGATGCAATCACTTCATTTCCCAACACCCCTCTCTTCCAGCTTGAGCTCACCCTTGTTTTCTGAAGACCTGGGATTGGGCCACAGGGGGAAAAACATCCTCCAGTGGCTTCAGCAAAGGTGCTGTAGCACAGAGCCCCACCTGAGGATCAAGGCTCTCTTCCCTTGCACAGCATGGCTGGGCCCAGCTCCAGCTCAGCCTCCCAGCCCTGAGCTCCCATCCCTGCAGCCAGGCCTTTCCTGGTGTCCTGTCCGGGGCAGGGAACAGCGGGGCCCTCAGGGCTGGCTCAAGGTTTGGCACCCTTAGTGATGGAGTGGGTGTGGTGCTGCCAGTGCTGTGCCCCCACCTGACCTGGCACACGGGCAGAGCCCGGGGCAGCCAACAGGGAGATGGGCTCACTGCAAGCTGCTTTTCCTGCCCGTGCCAAGCCATTGCCTTTGGGCTGGCTTCTGTCCCGCCTGCGTTGGCTCCGAGTAAATGTTAAACCCTTCGTGGGGCTGCCAAAGGAAGAGAGTTTGAGGGGGCAGGAAGAAAGGAATGGCAGAGGCTGGATGCCATTTTCCTGGGGCTCTTGCACATCCCCAGGATACCGCTACCTGCCAGGAGGCCTTCGCGTGACTTGGAAAAATCACTGGCTTATTGTTGCCCTTTCCAGTTAAATTTCCTTCCCTTGTCAATCCTAGATAAAAGGCTGTATGTTACAGCAGCTCAGGATAAAGCCAAAACAGACTTGTCAGTCAGCACCAGGAAAACAAGCTGCTGATTTAAGACTGCAGTGCTGAGTACATGCTCAGCTCAGGCACTGTATTGATGTCCCTCCAAACAAACCTCCTCAAACTGGGAAATTCTTGTTCTTGGGGGAGAAATTCAAAGACTGGGCAGCCCCTGAAGCCGGCTGAAGTGCAGGGAGATGACTGGGGCTTGCACAATCGTGTTCCTTGGTCAGAAAGGTAAGTTACTTGTTCAGTTAGAAAATACAAACACATATTTTAGACTCATAAAGGTGAACATGAGCACACAGTGATAGGAAACAGAGCAGGCTTTATTCACGTGGCAGTGTACAGTCCTCTCTGTTTCCAGGTAAGGGTCATGGATGGTGCAAATAACTCTTAAGTACCTTTTGCAAATCCATCTGTAATTTTCCTATTGAATTCACATGACAGTTACTTGTGAAGAGATGATGAAAGTATCTCTAAATATTCTTGAAATCTGTAAATTACTTGTAAGTCATTATTCCTATGAAACTTTTGGAAAGTATTTGAACTTTTCAAATACTTGGAAGTATTAACTTTCAAGTAATTTCAGACACCAGCAGCTCTTACAGACAGTTGCTGTTCTGTCAGAAGGTGGGTATTTAGTAACTTCTTTGGAATTAAGTGCTTTGAACACTGGACAATATTACCTTGCAAAACAAGCACTTTTTTCTTTTCAGCAAAGAAAAGTCATATATGAAAAAGCCATATATGAACTCAGAACTTACTGCAACAGGGAGGAAATGTGTAACAAGTACTATGTAGGGTGATAAAAGAGTTGGAAAAGCAGAAATCTCTTTAGGGCTAAAACATGAGTTACCAGTGCAAACAGCCCATGCTTTGTGCCACTCTGTCAAGCCCTCCTCTTTCTGTTCTCTCCCCACCACACTGTGGGAAATCTTTTGATTCTGTGTTCAGCCA